>NW_020455855.1:21188-64553 GCF_003342845.1 Nothoprocta perdicaria
CACAGTCTACCATATAAAGGGTAGAAAATAGTGTCCCTTCAAAACCACACTGGAAACTCCAATGTACATAGCTCCAATATGTAAGACTACGCTCTAGGGATTTTCTGAGACTTAAAAAAAGAATCTTGGTGGGTTTTTTTTGTTATTTACTAATCATTGCAGCAACCATTACAACAAAAATTTACATAGAAGGCTTTATACTAATCCTGATATTCGGTCATATATTTTCTGTCTAGAAATGTTTATATCTTTTGTTTTCCTTTGTTTTCTCTCTTTTATTTTCCTGCAAGAATTAATTAGCTATTTTAATATGAGATTAGTGGGGAAAAGTTTAATTTTGTTATTGTTACATTAAAAATAAATCTTATAACCATTTATTATTCAGTTGGTCTATTCCCAAAAGAATGAAGGTTCATTTGAAAGCTAAAGCTTTACAAAATAACATTCAGTGAGGAGCAGTGCCTTTCATTGTCCTATAGGAAATACATTTTGATTTGACCGAATGACAAGCCTTTGAAAGCCATGGACTGAAAATACACGGTAGACTTTTTGCACAGCTCATAAAATGCCCAACTGAGGAAGGATTCACTGCACGCAAATAAGAGCTGAATTAGTTGTGTGGTAAAAAGTTTAATCAAATTCAAGATTGCAAGTCAGTGGCAGCACTTGGGTCCCTGAGAAGGGTTTTCACACACTTTCGTAGGTACTTCTGTGAGAGCCTGGTTCTGATGTGCTGCACAATCTATTCAATATTCTTTGGCTGAACTGAGCAATAAACCAATTCAAATCTGAAAAAAAAAATTCTTTCATGTATAACTTTTTTGCCAGTATGGAGAGGAGAAGGAATATGCTTGTTTTTCCTTTCAGACTTCTTCTTGAGGGAATATCTTATAAGAAAAAAAAAGACTTCAAAGTACCTAAGATAGAAGAGAGATTACCTCAGTGATGTGTTATGACTTTCCAATGTTTGAGAGAAGATTTATGTATTAGACCAGGTCTAGACATTAAAAGTTTAATGATGCATTTACGAAACATAGAATATATTTGTAACAGCCAAACTGGGACTATTATAGGTGTTATTATTGTAACAGAACAATAATTTTGTTATTAAAATTATTTATTTGTCTATGTATCTTCAGCTTTAACAGCTAAAGCAATTCCATGGTGATATATGACATGACTACCCTGGGACAGCTTGCCAGGATTATTATTTTTATGTAACTAACCACCATGAAAACATTTCTTGAGAAGTAAAAGAAACTGCTTGAGTGAAAGGTAGAAAGCCCAAAGCAATAAGTGGGCTTTCTTTGTAAATATTTCTTTATCTCATACTGCAGTAGAAGTTCAACTAGAAATTCAAGATAGAAGAACAAACTTTTAAAATTCTTTTCATAATATATATAGGAATATATAGAAAAATACAGATATTTTTCCTATATAAAAGGAATATATGAGTGAAGAATGAAACACATTCACAGGCAGGTAACAATGGAGCCCAAAGTAGTCTTACAAAAACAAAAAATATTCTGTATGTGATTTTATGCCTGCATGTAGCTTTATCTTTTGTAACAGTGTACACTACTGCATCTCTTTGAAATCATATGGTGTTTTATAGGAAGGAAAGATGCCTATATCTGTGCATATAGTGTAATTTCCTTCACTGTTTTTAGAAGAACCATGTATCATGTATAACAATTATCATTAAAATATAGAAACAGGAATAACTCTCAATTGACATAATTAATATGCATTAAAATATAGTAAAATCCTGTAATGGAAAGTTGTTATGTACTCATCAGAATATGAAATTGAATGCAACCTCCTTATCATGAGTGACAAGAAATTCATAAATTATTTAGATTCTGTCATCTGGACCCATATACAGGTGGGTTTTCATGTGTCTTCTCTTCTACTCTTTTCATATTCCAGTTTTAGAAAGATAACTCTAATTTAGAGCCTAATTAATGCATGTTGAGTTAACAAATATTTGTTCTTATGCTAGCCTTGCCTTTGAAATGAAATGGTATTTGTTACCTTGATGAATTTATTAAAAAAAAAAATAGTCTTTTGCTTTTTATTGCATCTATTGAAACAGGATAACTTTCATTATTAAAAAACATACCAAAAAAAAAAAAAAAAAAAAAAAAGAGAGAGTATTTAAACTCTTTCTTCCTCTTTAGAAGTTAGAGATCAGGAATATGTGCAGAATACATGAAAGAGATGCTTGGTCTCTAGGGCAAGTAATTTTTGTTCATATTATATTATCTAAAGTAAATCTTTAGAAAGAAAATCCTATACAGCTGATTCCTTGCTCTTTTAAACAGTAAGTTAACACTTCATAATATGAGGAGCATGCACAAAGATAAGGGAGTATCTATATGTATGCCTACAAAACTGGGTAATTATAGTTTATAGTTTATAAAATTACACATTAGCAAAGAATTAAGCAAAGATTAACAGAAAACTACAATTTTACACTTCATTTATTCTCCTACTACATGTATGTATTGTGTATGAATATACAGAATTCATGGTACTTTGACAAAGCGAGTGTCCTAGTTTCCATCATTATTTGGATGTCACAAAGAAGTATATTTATAAATAACTCCCAGAGTGAAATCCACCCTGAAACTGATGAAGTTAGTCAGGCTTAGAAACATTTATATGAATAGGATTTTTTATTTCCTCTGGGCAGTAGATAATTTGCATGACTTTATTCTGTTACTAATATGATTAATTTTCTATCACTACATCAAATTCATTTTCTGTTGTTTATGGGGAACTGTATCTTACAGCAAATTAAGTTACTGATACTTCCATTCAGGTCTTCCTACAGCCTAGATAGCATTAGCTTGAGAGGAGCTTTAATTCTGCTAGAGCCATATGCTTGGAACAAAAGTAATGTGACATATCTACTAAAACTTATGAATGACTTATTGCCGAAACATGCGATACTTTAATTTTCTACTTTAATATCAATCCCTTTTGCAGCATAGCTGCTGTCATGGAGAAAAATGGGTCCCAGCTTTAATTCTTCTTCATATATTGACCTTAAATTACCCCTTTTCCCAGATGCCCAGTCATCTCTCAGTTTTGAAATACTAACCAGCACCGTTATGCTTGTAATACCACTGCAAACCTGATCTCCTTAAATTATGTACCATATGAAGTTTTTTTGTGAATATATTCCAAAGAAAAATTTAATGAACAGAGAGATTTTGTGACAACAGAAGGAGGGAAGAACATAAAAGATCATTACTCTAGAGCTTTTCAGATATTGTTCTTTCACTATTTGTTTTATTTAGATTTACCGAAATTAAATCAACTCTACTGTCATAGTGAAATAGGACTATCACTTACATTCTTCAGACTACAATTCATCAATCATTCTATCAAAACTGAGACTGACAGAAAAACCACTTTGCTCCTAAACATATGCTTGGGCAATCTTGGCCTCATGGTTGAACACAAACTCTTTAAAATGCTTTAGGGAGGAAAAAGAGTACTCACATAATGCAGAAAATGGCATGGTGAGCATATTATGCCTAAGGGCTTGACAACAGGAAAAAGTGTTTGCCTTCAGCAATACTGCTACCTTCTTTTCTGAAAAAAAAAAAAACCCTGGCCCACAATTTAGAGAAGGAGCCTTGTTCCATTCACACAAATATAGCAAAATAGATGGTATCCGCACACTGTAACTTTGGTTTGGACTCTTATTCTAATAAGTATACTCTCATTTGATTAATTAATATTACAAATAGTACCAGCTTCTCTTTAAGATATAAGCAATATATTTTCTCTCTCTCTCTCTCTCTCCCTCTCTCTCTCTTTTTTTTTTTTTTTTTTTTTCTTTTTTGAATAGTAGAAGTCGTTTACCTTCTTCATTTTATCAATTCAAATACTAGGCCATTTAGGCCAAGTGGCCAAATACTAGGCCATTTCTCCCCTCTAAAGAGGGGAGAAGGCATTCCAATAGTAAAGGGCAAATAAATATACCATAAAATACAGATTCAACTGTATAGATACTCACTATTACTAAAGAAGAACATTTGGACGAGAAGAACTTTATTGATCCTGAGACAATAGTAATTACAAACTACAGCATTTAAAGCCTTAACTCGCATGAATTAATTTTTAGTGTTATATATAGAATATATAAATATAAATACTTCTCCTTCTTCTAAATTACATTCAGAAAGCATATTTCGGAATTCTACTGTTCTTTTTATATTTGTGTCCAAGTTAATGAATTGTTTCCTCCAATAAAGGAAATGTTTTGTTGCCTGAACTTTCCATAAAGAAAACTTTTTCCCCCCTACCTAGTACATCTTTCCCCACGCATACACACACATTTGCCATTGATTTATCAGGTCCACCATGTTGGATTCGTTGTCAGGTCCACTTCTATGTCCTCATCAGAAATATTCCTTCTGTTACCAGTTCATCAGTTCCACATTTTCACCCTAAATATATTAATTACATGAAAGTGCTCCTCTCAGTGCATCAATTCTCCTTTCACTCTTTCATTTCCTCTGCTCAGTTTTCATTTCCTCTGCCCGCTTTATTCGTTCATTGTTTATTATTTGTCAGCAAATTTATTATATTCCAAATCTCCCTAACACATTCAACGTAGTTAATCTCTTCCTCAAACTATTGATGTCTTCCTTGGATGGGTAACCTTGTTTTCTTGGTTCATATTTCATCTAATGAAATATGAGACTCTTCTTGAATGAATATGAAAACAAAATTACGCTAATAATTGTTCTTCGTTGCATGTATCTCTCCCTTATTTTTTTTCTTTTTTTACACATGAAAAATCATTTCTAATATGCTTCTGATTCTTTTTTTCATGAAAAGGAGATAAGATTCTTGTCTTACTAGACCTTATAAGATGTCTCCATTCTAGGATGACTGATCCAGCAAAGACTTCAGAATTGAGGATTTATCAACAAGTTCTCTCTTTACAGTTTAGAATAATCTAGTTAAAATTTTCCTTATTCAAGCTAATTTTCCTGCCTTTGTTGCACTTCCTCTGATTTCTGATAAGAATCTCAAGGGATAATAAGCAAAGGGATAAGCAAAGGAATAGTGGATAAAGTTGGACAACCAGTATCTGGAGTTATTAACATTGCCAACTAAATGAAGCCATTGTATATGAATTTAAAAATATCAGCATCACAATTATCTTATTTGTGACTCATCAAATAACCCAATATCTTCCCTTTCTGTCAACAATCACAAGTCTAGAAAAGACTGAAATAATTCTGATTTTTAGTCCAGATCAGATATTGCAAGGAGGATAATGATTAATTAATTAGTAAAGAGTGATGGATAGAAGTCTGGAATAAGCTATTTTGTAGGAAGAGAATAAGAATATATTTAAATTAAGATAAGAAAGATTCAGATTAGAAATATTAAAAAGACAACTTTCTAAAATCCACTAAGAATAACTGAACAAGAGAGCTCTCAAATCTGAGAACTTCTTATTTATCCTGTCTCCAATTTTGAGTAGAAAGCTAAGTCTGAAAAGATAATGATAAGGATCTGTTTAAAGCAGTTTTCCTTTCCCTGCTGCTTATGCAATAATAAAATATTCCATTACTATCAAAAACAGCTGATAACTCATATGACAACTGTTGTTTTTGTCTCTTCCTTTAAAATGTTAACTTCAGATTATACGACAGTACCTTAATTGAAATATTATTAAGGAAAAATAGTCAATGTTAATTTTTATCACATAAAGTATGATTACAGTAAAAATTTTTTCAAAGCTTCTTTTTTTTTTTTTTTTCCCCAATCAAGGACTCACTAAGGAAATAGAGAATCAAATACTAGTACATTATTGTATTGACTTTATTTATTAAAAAAGCCCTATATTTATTTTGTTTAGTCTAAAGATGACTTTGTGCAATAATATATTGTCTCAAGTATGTCTACCTTCTGTCATATTGTGCCCAGCTTACAAGACAAAAAAGTCACTTCACTAATAATAAAGCAGCATATGTAAATATATTAGTGCTGATTAGTTTGATCACAAACAGTGATCAAAATGCTGCATAATACTCTTAATATGTTTATTTTTTCATTAAGATCTCTAGTAAAGTTCAAATTATGGGTCAAACATAAAAAGAACAAGCATATCTGTTCACATTTCTCACTGTGGTTTCACAGCATCTCACTATGTATTGGCCTGAAAACACCTCATACAGATTTTAAATTCTTAAATTGAATGAGTTCTATCAGGATTAGAAATACTGGGGTTTTTTTTTAACTAGAAACAGCCTGGTGGTATCTCAGTCTTTTTCATACTGTCCTCTAGGTGGACGTATAAAATAGCTTTGGATCTATTGTTTTATTTAAATTACATTAGGGTTTACCTGAAGTCCTACTTACCTGAAAATGTGCATGATACTATAAACCACAAGAGGAACAGCTGTACCCTTGCAGTGAGTACAATACCAAATGTGCTACATAAAATCAAGCTGAGTCACAGAAGATGTGTTGCCAGCTTGAAACACATGCATAGCTAACTGTCAGGATTGACACCTCTCAAGGTATGCATGATCAAAACCTAACGATTTCATGACACATATTACAATTTCATGACAATGTTTTTGTGAAACATAAACTGGAAAAAAACTCCTTCCTTTTTATGGAAAAAAAAAAAGTCTGCACAACTATGTTGCCATTGTCAGTGGTGACAAAATAAAGTAAGAGGGTGTATCAACTGACATATGCTAGTAACAAGATTTATTCCACCTAGCATACAGAAAAAATACTCCGTCATCCAAGACAGTCACTTAGGACAGTCACTCCACTATCATGTAAAAAGAGAGATCTCTTGGATGAGTAGAATAAAAGAAACCCTCTAAATCCAAATATAGCTCGGAGTCATACTGGAATTGATCTATCCTGCTTTGTAGACCCTTCAGTGAACTATCATAGGTTTGTTTTAGAATCAGTAGAAGGAAATAAGCAACTGTAGAAACCTATTTTTTTTAAGTTTTTGATTAGGAAGAGATATATTGTTACTTCATTGTTTTATACATAATAATTGAGAACAATATATTTTTAACGGACTAATTACAGTTTTAGTCAAAACTTAAAATTTGGAAATACTCTAAAATGAAAATATACTTCTATTTTATTTCCTCAATAAATATGCCAAAATCTAGTCATTAACAAAACTGCACTGAAATCCACCAAAATACTCTACATAACTAATGAGAAGTGCAAATCTGAAAACAAAAAACAAAAAACAAACAAACAAACAAACAAAAAAAAAAACGAAACAAAAGAAAACCCTATGCTTCAAATGAAGTATATTGTCTTTTCATCAGACATTCAATGTAATGGTCTGCAGAAAATTTCTAAGAAAAAAAAAGAATCAAAACTCATGATTCTGCAAAAAAATTTGCATATTCACTTAACTTTATGTCCTTTGAGCAGTTCAACTAACTTCACCAGGACTGCTTACAGTGCATAACGTTAAGCCCTGCTGTAAGTCTTTACAGCATCAAGGCTAAAGCCTGCAACCCTGGGCATTCATGGCTTGAATCTCTGCAGCTGAGCATCTCTTTGCCTGTCCTCCAACCTGCCAGAGGATGTTTGGAATAACAATCATGCTGAGTTTTGCTGTAAACTGGAAAAGATACTTGAGAACAAAATGCTCTTTCTTGAGATTTCCCAGAGGGTAGGCACTAAATTAAACATACCTTCAGTTTCTACTTACACAATCTAAGAAAACACCCACCACACATCTTGCGACTAACACTGGATGCAATTGACTTTTAAAATAATTCTTTTGCACGTTTTTGCTGGAGTCATAAGGGAAATAAGATCATTGAAAATATATTAAGTGTATTCTTCCATCTAATACATTTTTGATTTCTAAGATGTGTATTTTTCAGAAACAGTCTGGTGCCTTTATATTCTTTAATACCTTTCTTTATATTCTTTAATACCTATATTCTTTTAACACAAAGCCAACTTTCTCTTCTTTCCCTATATTTAGTTCTTCTAAGAAAATCTCTGTACGGTCAATAGAATGTTTCCATTACAGTATACTCACCAAAAGTACTGGCCAATATGTGAAGTTATATAAAAAATTGCTAATTTAAAAGTGACTAAGCAAACAAAAAAATGTATTAGCATGGGATTAATAATATTACTACTCATGTTCAAATTTAAAGCATGCTTAGTATAAAGTAGATATTTCCAAAGCTTTTGAAGTCTCCAGTGTTTACATAGTTGATGAAATTGTTGTGTCTCCTTGCATACCATCCACATTCCTAAGTGTTTACTAGTTAGCTTATGAACTACTCCAGTGGGAATTTTCACTATTTTAAAAATGTAGTCGAACATATTGTCATATTTCTTTCTGCTATGTCTTTGTTGACTTTCACTTAATAAATGCTCTGATTTTTTTCTATTATCCAGAATTTTATCCAATGGTAAGAGAACAGGACCAATGCTAACATCTTAAATTGTTGTATTTATCTCTTATTATCTTCAAATATATACTGAGTTTCCTTCTATCTTTGAAAATCACTTAAGATTTCTGTGAACATCACCTCTAAATGAGAAATTGGATCTATTTCAGCTAAAAGATCATATCATAAAAATGAAATCACTGCATTTGACAGTATTGATCTCTTTGCTATTCAGCAGATCTGCCCAGAACAATCGAAAAAAAATAGTCCTAAAAAAAAAAAAAAAAAACTTTTTAACCCACAAAAGTTCACAAAAACTATAGTATTTTTAATTAGCTTATTTTTGTGGGATTTCTCCTGAGATAGGACTGAGACCCGCTACCATTTTTTGCTACAGGAAACTGACACAATAAAGTGTTCAAAATGGGTTTTTTTTGTTTGTTTGATTGTATTTCTATCTCTCTATTCTGAGGAACTGAAACCTGGACTGAAATTTATAGAGCTCATTCCCATCCAAAGTGATGAATATCTTGGGAGGCTACCCTGCCATTCTAAAGCTAGCACAAATAAGTTTTGTGCTATAATCACCTCTTAACACTTGCCACTGCCTCTAGATTCCACTTTCCTTCCACTCCCATTGTGCAATGAACAATAATCAAGATTGGGGATCCTAAAATGAAATAGTGAAATGCTATTGCACGATTTCTTCCTTTATTTGCTTGCTTTTTTTGCTTTTAAATCTCCATGGAGAATCAGGTTTTGCTTCCACCCTTTTGTCCCTCCCCTGCAATCTATCTGGGCTCACAGTCAGCCTGTTTTAAAGAAACAGAAATCCCTTTCTCCAAACTGGAATCAGAGGAATAACACAGGAGAAAAAGTTCCCTTCAGGAGCAGACACTTTAGCAACCATCCGTCATTAGAATTCTGATCAATCTCTTTCTTTTGATTTTCTTTCTCAAAGCCTTTCATCTTCACTGAGTTTCAGCATGCTTTTTACACATGGATCATGATGTACAGTGCAAATCTATATATCTGGCCAGTAACAAACTTTCTACTTTCCCCATATTCCTCCCTACATTCAAAAGTAATGGACCCAGCAGTTATCTTAGTTGCTGTTCTTAAGTCATCTTATTGGTGCAAGTGTTTCAAGAATTGGTAATCAGTGATGTGATACTAAGAGTGCAATTTTTAAAGTTAGCTTTTTGGGGGAGGCAAATACTGAAAGTCACAATGTATCAAACTCTAACTCATAAAATAGCTTAAACTTAGTTTAATTATAAGTTTGGGCTTTGTGGGGTGAATATACATTGATAAATTTCCCTAAATGTAGGATACCAAAGTTTTCTTTAAGACCATGAGAGAGAGACCTTTGAGATGGATCAGCCAGTATCTTTTCCTTAAAGTGAGGACCCCAAAATAATTTTCACTTTCTCTGCTTTCTCTCAGTTAATGATCTTTCAGTTTTCTGGCTTGTAATAAACCTTATAAAGTCTCTCTAGAACTTTAGAAAAAGTATCTTTTTTACATTATTTCCAAGGCCTGCTGTGTGAAATGGTCATTTCAACAATCCTTCAGTCCTCTCTAGCTTGGAAACTCATTTTTTTTTCCAGATTGAAGAAGTGCCTGCCCCACTTTGCTCTGCAAAGTCCCTCAGAGGAGGATCATTTCTCCTTATGCCTGGATGAGTACACCTGATTCAAGATGCATCGCCAGCAGCAGAGCAAATATCTATTTTATCTCCCTACTAATATTTTTTCACAGAATCACATAATGGTTGAGGTTGGAAGGGACCTCTAGAGATCATGTAGCACAACCCCCTTGCTCCAGCAGAGATATCTAGAGCACGTGGCACATGAGGGCATCCAGGCGAGTTTTGAAGACCTCCAGAGAAGGAGACTCCACAGCCTCCCTGGGCAACCTGTTCCAGGGCTCTGTCATCCTCACAGGAAATAAGTTCTTCCTCATATGGAGATGGTCCTATCACTGGCCACCAATGAGAAGAGCTTGGCCCCTTCCTCTCTATATTCACCCTTCAAGTATTTTTACATATTAATCAGATCCTCTCTCAACCTTCTCCAGAGAAAACAGGCCCAGCTCACTTAGTCTTTCCTCATAAGATAGATGCTCCACTCAATCATCTTCGTTGCCCTCTGCTGGACCCTCTCTAGCAGCTTCACGTCCCTCTTATACTGGGGAACCCAGAACTGCACACAATACTCCAGGAGCGGCCTCACCAGAGCTGAGTAGAGGGGCAGGATCCTCTCCATCAACCTGCTACAACATTCCTCCTGATGCAGGCCAGGATCCCATTGTCCCTCTTGGCCATGAGGGCACACTGCTGATTCATAGTTAGCTTGCTGTCGACTAGGACTACCAGGTCCCTCCCTGGAGAGCTGCTCTCCAGCAGGTAAACCCCTAGTCTGTACTGATGCCTGGTTTCCTCCTTCCCTCATACTACCAGAGCAGCAAGAAGCATAGAATCATAGAATTATTATGGTTGGAAAAGTCTTTCAAGATCATTGAGTCCAACCATAAGCCCTTTGACACCATCTCTTTTAAACCATATCTGTAAGTGCCTCATCGTCATATTCCTTGAATACTGCCAGAGATGATGCAGCATGTGTTAAATGACATTAAAAAGACTAAAGAAAAAAAGAAGAAAAGAAGAAAAGGAAAAGGAAAAGGAAAAGGAAAAGGAAAAGGAAAAGGAAAAGGAAAAGGAAAAGGAAAAGGAAAAGGAAAAGGAAAAGGAAAAGAAAAAGAAAAAGAAAAAGGAAAAGAAAAAGAAAAAGAAAAAGAAAAAGAAAAAGAAAAAGAAGTAGATGCAAAGCCTGCATGAAAATTAGACCAAATTTCTTCTCTTGCTCTACTTACTAGTTGTAATTATAATTTCACAGTGTTTGTTTACGTGCAGAAGCAATGCTTGTTGGATCATATTAACTTGCATGTAGATGTTTGAGCAATCAAATCCTATTAATTTCAAAGCATATTCTCAAAGGGGATTCTTTAGTTGATGTAAATTAATGAAACCTTTTTTGACAACACTAACAAAATTAAATGGCATTAAGACCAAAATTTGTAAGCATAGAGAAACAGAAGGAAAAAAAAAAAAAAAAAAAAAGACAGCTGGTACCCTAACTCTGGTAACTGTTACCATTTTAGATCCTTCACTTTTATCAACTGTTCTAAACTGCAGTGTCAATTAAAATAATACTATAAAAGGCCTTAGGCCTACACAAATACAGAAGCAATCTAATACTGTTCCTCTGTAGAGCAGGAAGAAAACTTCTAGTATTCTGAGCAGCAGCCAACTCACCAGTGACTCAAATACATCCCTACAGCAAACCTTCTTTCCAACATGTTTCTTCAATACTTTGAAATCATGGATTTAATCTTTTCTGGAGTTTTAGTTCTTTAAATATAAGCTTAAGGAAAGAGAAAACTAGAACTCGGTTTACTCACCTTCACTGCTCTTCTCTGAGGAATCATTTTTTTTTTCAATATTTTTTAAGTGTCAATATTTGAATTATCCAAATGCCAGAATCCAAATGCCAGACAAGGATACTAATATTATAACTTCTTTAATCCTCTTAAATATTCCAATGTGTATGTAAAAGGAATATATATGTAGAAGAAATAATCTTTTTTTTTTTTTTTTTTTTTTTTTTTTTTTNTTTTTTTTTTCCTGAAAGACTACATTGGACCAGATGCATATTAGGGTAGCATGTTAGCCAAATTATTTATTATAATCCTCCCAATATTTACTTCACATTCGCAGTATATGGCTTGCTTTCTCTATTCATAGCTTATTTTCTCTGTATATGTGATACATTTGAACATTAATTGGTATTAATCATTGAAAGGCATACAGTTTGCTCGCATCACCAGATCATTGCTGATACGGTAACTTCTAAGTTGAGAAAGTTAAAAGAAGTATATTTTTGTTTGTTTGTTTGCTTGCCTTTTTTCTATTAACATATATGGTGATTGCAATTCCATCTTTTCACATTTCCCAGTCAAGACGCTAGATCTGAAGGAAAAAAAAAAAAAAAAAAAAAAAAGGTGTTTTTCACAGCCCATAGCTTTTTCATTAGTTCTATTCTGGCAATTCAATGCTAAGTATTTACTTGTTACATCCTTTCTCTGTTTTTATTGCACTAGTTTATTAGCCTAGCTTATAGCCTATCTTATATACACTTTTTTTAATGGTATTCCCTATCAGGTTCAGAAGTATATCCACACTTAATAGTGGATAGTGGCTTGGAAAAAAACAGTTTTTTTTATTTCTTTTGTTAATATATTTTTCTCAGTAAGATTCAACTTCCTTTGAATAGGGCAAGATTTCTTTACAGGAACATTCTGGCTGCTTTGTAGGTAAGTAATATCAAGTGTTTTCCATTCAGATATCCAGTTCATTCAAACTTTTGTACCTCTTCTCTTTCTCATTCCTGCATTTTCCTACTGTCATTTGTTTCTGGAATTTAGAAGAGTCTCATCTGTCTATGTGAATATAAGTTACTACATTCCTCCTTCTGGATCTCTTTTCTGATTTCTTGCAGCCAATTCCATACTTTCTTGGCTCTGGGATGCTTTCTGAATCTATCCAAATTTTCTTCTTGAGAGCTATCTTCCCCTTCAATAGTTCATTTAAATAAAACCAATTAAAGTTGTCAAAATTCTCTGTCCTTATCAGAGCAGATGATGTAGATTCCTTCTCCAAGGAATTTCAGTGTACCCTATCAATATCTATACCTGTCAAGCGAATATCACTCACAGCTAATTTCACATTTAAATTAATTAAAGTTTATATTTTATCGTTGGAACATTGAAACTGTGACAGATTTGTTTAGAATGATTTCACAGCCATAAAATGATTCTTTTTTAATTGTCTAATAATGGAATTTGTTTGTTTATCTCATGTATTTATGGTAAAAACACTCCAGTCCTCAAGTCTCTTAAGTCCGACCTGAAAGTCAGATTCCAAAGAACATATCCAGCAATCACACAATGCACTGGGGATTTCTTCAGATTGCTAAAATAAAGAACAATTATGTTATGAATTATAAACTCTTCCTGACCATGGAATATTATATACCAGACAAGGATTTTTTTGTGAGGGGAATGGAGAGTGTTGCTTTGCCAAAAGATTTTTTTTTTTAGGGGCAGGGAAATTATATTTGGCTTAGGCAAATAGTGCAGTTTCATTTTTCATCCCTTCTGAAGTGCATCTGTGATCTCTGAGATTCTGAACACATTGCATAGAATGAAAAATCTAAGACCAAGTCCTGTACAAGATGTCTTGCTTCCAAAAATACTCCTGCAATCACTAAAGATTTTCTTCCAGGAGGAAAGAAAGAGCTTCACTTCATGTCCATTTGAATGTATAAATGTAGATCTCTCCATTACTGCTAGCAAACTGATACAATTGATAACTGATTTAAAAAAAAAAAAAAAAAAAAAAAAAAAAAAAAAAAAAAAAGCATTTGTATGGTATTCATCTGGTATGTTGTAAATATCTATTCTAGGATAACATTAATCCCACCTTAAAGCTAAAATTTTCCCTCCTCAAAGCATGAAAATATCTTAGGTTTTCTTGCTTAAGAAAAAATCACTAAGATCTCAGCGTTATCTGTCCAGTGTATAGAAATATCATGATAATTTTAGCAATGCAAAAGGGCCACGCTAGGAACATACATGATCCTCAAATGGAGCACATGCTATGACTACAGATAGTCATTCCTATGTTGAGGAACTTTACCTATATGAGGTAAAGTTGTCTTTACCTCAATGACTGTAAAATTATTTTACAAAAAACCAAACCAAACCAAAACAAAACAAAACAAAATGAAACAGCTTCAGGAAGAGAAGATAAGGAAAGTTTACTGAAAAACACCTTATAGCATTTTTTGAAAATTAACTGAAAAAAAGTAAAAGTTTTGTAATATGTATATGAAAATCCACTGAAGTCAGACTTTTGAATTTGACTCTGTTTACATCTTAGTTGACCATATTTCTCCAGATTGTAAGTAATAAAAGGGGGAAGAAGAATTTCAGGAGATTTTTTCTCTTTGAGTCTCAGAAGAAGCTAGCACTTTGTTTAATATTTTTTTCATTCCATTTAGGTAAAAAGAAAAAAAAAAATGAGAGAGAGAGAGAGAGAGAGGGGAAAAGAAAAAAATGTTACAGAATCACAGAATAATTGAGGTTGTATGGGACATCTGGAGATCATCTAGTCCATCCTCCTTCATCAAAGCAGGGTAGATGAAGGCAGGGTAGATGAAAGCAGAGTGGGTCTGTTGTACTAGAACCGGATGCCCAGGCCTGTATCCAGATGGTTTTCGAGTATTTCCAAGGATAGAGACTCGACAACATTTCTGGGCAACCAGCTCTCGTGTTTAACCATTCTCATTACAGGAAAGATGTCCTTTGTTTACACGGTCTTCTTTGTATTACAATTTGTGCCTAATGCTGCTTGCCTGTTCTCTGTATACCACTGATAACATCACTCCATTTTCTTTAAACCTCCCCATCAGGTATTTATAAATATGGATCAGATACCACTGAGCCCTCTATTCTGCAGCTAAACACTCCCAGCTGTATCAGCCTCTCCTGGTGTGGGAGATCATGTCGGCGTTCCTTAGTGGTCCTTTTTGGTGTTCTTTGCCAGACTTCGAGAGAGCTAAATTCGACCTCTACATTGACCTACTTGGAGAAATCTCCTGGGCCAGGGCCCTAGAAAGAAAGGAGGTCCAGGAAAGCTGGTTAATATTCAAGCACCACTTTCTCCAAGCTCAGGATCAGTACATTCCTACAAGAGAGAAGTCAAGCAAGGGAGGCAGGACACCTGTGTGGATGGGCAAGGAGCTCCTGGGAAAAATTAAAAGAGAAAAAACATAATGTGGAAGAAGAGTCAGACCATGCGGGAAGAATATAGGAACATTGTTAGAGAATGCTGGGATGCAACGAGGAAGGCCAAGGCCCATTTAGAATTAGATTTACCAAGAGATGTCAAGGACAACCAGAAGGGCTTCTACAAATACAACAGTAAGAGGAAGACTAGGGAAACCTGTGATTTTGTGAATCGCTGAAATAACTAGGAAGGCACAAGTATCCTGTTAAAGTCATATCCTACTCCTACTGTTGTTCAAAATCTTATTAGAGCAAATAAAGTCATCTTTTTAGCTTGACCTTTGCCTTATATATCAATATGTAGGCAAATTCATTTTTTTGAGCTTGACAGCTGAGAAAATGCCTCCAGTCCTAAAGACTTCCTTTGCAAAGGCAGAGAAATGGTTTCACCTCCAAGTAAAGCCTTTAATCCTTTACAAAGGCAAACTTTCATGGTCTTGGTTAACCTACTTTTTTAAGATTTAAGTGTGCTCTTTATTCCAAGAAGGCGGCTAATGGTACTTTTGATAGAGTGAAAAACTGATAAATTAGAAACAATGTTTGAAAGTAGATATTAGATGTAAAATGTATAGTGTTAATATTTAGATACCATAGTTTAAATCTATAACTGTTGAAAAAAAAAAGCTAGAGGTTTATCACTGCAGCCCCAAGCTACACATTTTATACAAAGAACATTTTTAAGGCTATTCTTATCTATTAATTTTGTTTTAAAATATGCAGGTTTTTTGCAATTCCAATTTAACACACCAGTATTCATTTATCACTGTAGGGCATCAGAGACAGCTGCACAGTAAAGATTCAAGTGGATATTGGCAGACTTGCACAGAAATGTAATGTTGCCCTAGGTTACAGCTATAGTCTAATTTTTCCTGATAAGGAAACACTCTTGAGTTTGGTTGTTCTTTAATCATTATTGGTTGATTTTTTAAAATAATACTGATACAAATCTTTCCTTTGTCATATACCATTTTTTTCTCTCACTTTTTTAGTTATCTTTCATCTTAAATTAGTTATCAGTCTGCCTAGATGTGAAACTATCATATATACTTTGCCTTTTGTGTTTATTAAGGGCCATGCTCCAAGATTTCCTGTTCAGGAAGACAGCTGCCAAGTGTTGTAGTGTCTATCTTTCAAATGAACAAAGTTGCTGCAACTTCAATTTTTATACTTTATTGATCAAAGATAAAAAATGTTGGCATTGTGGAATTCGGACAAGGGATAATGGGTATAAGTTGAAACACAGGAAGATTCATCTCCATGTGAGGAGGAACTTCTTTACTGTGAGGGTGACAGAGCCCTGGAACAGGTTGACCAGGGAGATTGTAGAGTCTCCTTCTCTGGAGGTCTTCCAAACCCGCCTGGATGCCACCCTGTGCCATGTGCTCTGGGTGTCCCTGCTGGAGCAGGGTGGGGTTGGACTAGATAATCTCTAGAGGCCCCTTCCAACCTTAACCATTCTGTGATTCTGTGAATTTACCTTTATTTAAAGAACAAATGTTCTTTAAATTAGGATCCTAAAAAAAGGATAGTACAATTGTAAAATAGTTACGAATTTGTTTAAATAAACAAATCCTCAGTTCCCTTGGGCATTCCAAATTCCTTTGGTATCAACCCACATTTTGTAAATTATAACATCTCATCCCATTGTCACTTATAATTACTTATCTCTTGCATAAAATATTTTCATGGGCATTTTTTTTTCTATTGTAGATACAAGAACAACATGAAGAAATAAAAGTAGTGTTTTAAATGACAAAAGAAGCATATAGCTACATTACTGCATATGAGAGTTTGAATTTGGGTAGAATACATCTATATGTATATCTAGAATACGTACTTCCCCACATTCATTTTTCTCTCAGTCCTTGTATTTTCTTTTATGCCTGATATAGTGCTATTTTTGTAAACTGCAGCATAAACATTTTCAATAGTAATTTTAATTTACTCATGGAAGCATATGAGATTTGTTTGAAGTTTTAGAACAAAGTATAGCCTGTGAGAGAGCAGAGCAATGACAAACATATGGTCCATCCTACTTCGTACAGTATTTTAAGCAAATGGCCAACCTAGACTCATCTGATTTTTATAGGCATCAGCACAGAAATATCCGAAGTTTTATGTTACTCATTTAAAATAAAGTTCTATTTTTTTTTTTTTTTTCCATAAAATGGCATAGAGTAGAAAATATTCTGAAGCAATATTTTGGCTGGGGAAAAAAAAAAAAAAAAAAAAAAAAAAAATGAGCATCAGCCAGGCTTTGAGTAAACTGGTTTGAGCATCATATGAATAGCAAAAAGGCACAAGCACCGCACAGACTTTTAAAAAGAAAATATATCTTGTCCCATTCAAAAATAATCTGCCAGACTGAGAGAAAGAGAGAGAGGTTATAGGAAAGGAAACAGGAGATATTTTGCAAAAAGGATATAAAGAAAGTCGAAACAACTTTGAAAATGTGAAATCTTTTAAGTCCAATATCATGGATAATTCAAAATACTCAAAATAATTATTTTAAATTCAACAGTGTGCTATTCATCAAAGCATTTTGGAAATGGACTTGGAGTAACTGGCTGTCCAAAAGTACAAGTGACTTTCTAATTTTTCCATCTCAGTTTATTCAGGTAAATAGACTCAAAATGAAACAAAAAGATCCTAACAGTTTCTCAAAGGTATTGCCAAAGAAAACATTTTCCAAGGGTCCATCAATGTCTGGAATGCCAAATTAAATACACATTTTTATTAATAAATGAATATCAATTAATAGAACACAGCATTATGGTGTGAAATGTTACTGTTTCAGTTTTCTTTGTAGCTTCCTGTAGGGATGAATTTGAGATAGTTTCTCGTTGCAGTTTGGTGATGTAACATTTGAGGGTTAGATTTTGGCCATAATCCATTTGCTGGGGTCTCTCTTGACAGAGTATAAATTAAAAATGTCAGATTGCATTTATATGTGCTTTGTCACTGTGCTTTATATGACTGCTCCCTGTCTGTGACCTTTCTGTCTTTACATTTCTACTAAAAAATATAACTATGTCTATTTTTCAATGTTAATAACACTTGAGAGGGTATAGCACATTGTAATATATTAATCTCTCTAACTTCTTAAACAGGATATCCTTACTGAAATACTCAGTTGTCCGTTGTTAATTCCTGCACTTTGCCTAGGAAATGCACTCCTGAATTACACCCTAGGACATTGCCTGTTGACTGAACCAGAATTGTGTCAGGGACTGCTCTTAACAGTTCAGCACTGAAGGCAATTTGACACTATAGGCAACCAAGTTTATGAGTATGTTAATGCCCTGGCATTGATTATTTTGCCAGGGGTTGCCTTTGTCTCACTAGACCTGTGTATCACCAGAATACTTTAGAGAAATACTATTTCTTTCAAATTCATACAGGGAATAGAGTAAGCCTTACAATCAAGGAAAGACTTTTCTTAAATCCAGTGACCTTCAAAATGGGACAAAAGACTTAAGGTCTTTCCTCAAACAGGCTGATTTCAACAGATCTCTCCTAAATACAAATAGAAATGTCATAGCAGTCTAATATTGTCAGAGTGTTACCACTTGAATCATCATTCTGCTCTTTACTCCCCAGAAAACCTCTGTAAACAGAGCTTATTAAGGGTTTTCTTCTATCAGCTCAATATACTTAATTTCTCAATTCAAGCAAGACTTATATTTTGTTTGCTTGCTTGCCGTTCTCACAGAAATGTGTAATACTAATATGATGGGGGCAGGGCTGCTCCACACATGCTTCTCTCTCTTTTCTTTTTTTTTCTTAATAGCTAGAAAAATAGGAGATCAAAGTTTTTTCTTTAGTATTTATTTTCAGTGAGCTACAGTAGAAAACTATCTAAAGTGTGCCTCTAAATCAGCATTGTGAAACAAGACCTTTTTTCTCTGCTACATGTTCCATTTACCGCCACAGGAGACAACTATCTAATTACCCTAAATATGCACCCCTTCTGGAGTAATGTTATTAACAGAAGCCAAACACAGAAGCAAACATGAGCCATTTATATTCCACTGAGATGTGTCTATGCACTTAACCGTAATGGGAGGGGAAATTTTATTTTCAAATTTGTCCTTTGAACCATTCTGTGTAAAATCAAATTCTGAAGACGTTCGTCTCTGTGGACACTGTATGAACTATTCCCCACATGGCATTTTACAATTAATTTTCATCTCCTTGAACTAAATACAAACAAACTGACAACTATGTTTTATGCAAATGTGTTCTGAACTTCTTTGAAGTAGCTATTTTTAAAGGCATATATCATCTCCGCTTGGGGCTGATCACTGGAATGATTTATATTTGTTTCAGTAAAAAAAAAAAAAAAAAATGCTAGAAGTTATTTTCTAGATGGCTTATGCTATTAGATACATTTATTCTGACAGGAAGTGCTGAAATGCTAGCAGTAAAGTGATGGAATTACACATTCGGGTTTTGGATCAAAATCCAGCAAAATTTCCAAGCGAAATGAGGCTTGTATCTCTGAACTAAACAGGGAAGATATAGCATTTAAATAGCCATGCTATCAAATGCAACTTGTCCAAGTGAAAAGTTAATCTCTGAAGGGACATGAAGAGAAGGAAAAGGTCTGGAAATAGTAGCCAACACCGTATGAACAAAACACACAACCTTGGCTCAAAAGAGAAAAATTATTATATATATATATGAAAAAAAAGGAAAAGTATAAACAATCACAAGCTTTTTACAGGGGGATATTAGAATGGGTTTAGGATAGCTAAATCAGAAAATCTATACCACGGTTGTCATATTGAATTCACTTTTGAAGGTTTTTTTCTTGGTTGATGGTTTTGGAAGTGTTTGTTTGCTTTTTTTTTTTTTTTTTTTTTTCCCCCAGAAACCCTCTCCTATTTTAAAATTGACAAATTAATTATTTAAAAATCTAAAGGAAAAGAATTGCCAAGAAAGGCAATGTGCATTCCAGATGAACTGAGTTATACAAAAGTAACCCCCACTACTTGCCAAAAGTCATGATGGCTTGAAAAATACCTTACAAAAGTGAGAAATTCTTCCACAATATAGACCATCTTTAGAATTTGCTTAATTTTAAAATCTAATAGCTTGCAAATGACAAAAGAATTTGATTTCTGCCACTTCACCACCACAGATACTAAGCAGTCAGGCTGATCAGATTACTAAGAATATCAGGAATCTATAGTGTTCTCCTTAGAAAAGCCTTTTTTACAGCAATTTCCAGTTTTCTGAGTTAACACTCAGCTGCCTAGTGTTCCCTTCTTTCATCTGGCCAGGGAAGTGGGATAGTTTTTTGTCTTTCTCAGTTCCCCCTCACATTTCTTGCCTTCTCTGACAGTTACTACTGCACACAATGTCTACATCAAGAGGATCAAAGAACAAACTTTTTGCCATTTCTTAGTTAGGCAGTATGCTCTTTGTCCTGAAATATAATGCTGTGAGATAATGGCTCCTAGAAGGACAAACCAAACTAGTACATGGATAATTTATTATGACCATCTTTCTGGATATACTTATAATGAAACTTGCTCCATTGGAGCCATCTCTCCACGTGATCAGTTATATAAAAATACTCTCAGAATTTTGGTTCTATGCACCATCTGGATAAATTATCTCAAAGCATACATCTAATGGAAGCAGTTCTGCTGCCTCTGCGGCAGCTGCCACACTTCCTTCTTACTGATGGGCTGGTGGAATCAGCTGCAGAGGTATCAGGGCTGAAGTAAAGATGGAACATGAACAGATTGAAGAACACAGAGAGCCTATGCCTGATCTCTCGTTGCTTGCATTAGGCATACAGATGACCTGACTCTGTGCTTGCAACACATGGTTGAGTTAGCTGTACCCATGGAGATACCATAGCATCTAATTCTGAACATAATCTCTACGCATTCTGAAAATTAGCAAGTTTAAATCAAGGCTGAATATTTTTTTCACAAATATATTCCAATTTATCAACTAGTTGATGACCAAGAAAGGATGATATTCTGTGCCTATATTATACAGGTCAGCCAGGTAGTCATAATGGTCGTCTTTGCCTTTTACATATAAGAGAATGACAAATGATGTGAGAGCATAAGATTTCATTTTATTTTATTTTATTTTAAAACAAAATCAGATCTAGAAACTAATGCATAACAACTATTATAGGCAAACATATTTTACACACACACGCATGCAAGAAAAACATAGATACATTAACATAGATAATAAATACATTAAAGAGCTAAAAGACTAATATTCATTTCCTGATTAATTTCTTACCTAAGAAGAAATTAAAATGGTCCATTTTTGTAACCAAGTCTTAGAGCTGACAATACAAAACTGCAACTAGGCTACCTCATTTCCTTAAATCATCTTTCAGGTTTATAGCCTCTCTTAAAAAGATTTGTCCAAAATCATCTGAGTCAGTAATAAAACAAGGAATAGATTTAAAGAATATAGGTTAGCTCTTCACATTTTTAACCACTAGAAATCCTTTGTACACTTGCTATTTTCATATCTTGCACTGTAAATTGAATGTGGTCATGATGACTTACTTGGAGCTCTAGAGGCTACTTCAACTAGTATTAACTAGTAACAATGATATTGATTATAATAACGTGGATAGATTGATCTTCCTTTCCCTAAATGCAACAATAAATCCTTATAGCCAGGGATATGGTTTTGCTTTGACTAGAAAGGCAAGAAGATAAATGGCACAAGACAGAGATGTCACATTCCAGATGTAAAATTTTCCCCTGTGTCACTTTAACATATGAGTTGTACCATAGCACTATACAATAGTGCCACAACAAGCACTGTAACAATAGGAGAATGCACAGAGTTTATATAAAGTGTGAAGTGGTCTCACTTCAATGTGAAAATTTTCTGGAAAATAAGAAGTTTATCCTTCATGGCTGTCACATTTTTGGACAATCAATTCAAAGAGACAAGTATGAAATATATCTCAGATGCTCTCATCAGATTTAATTGAGTATGTATGTTAGAAGGAAGACAGAGTTATTGTTCTATGCATTGCCTGCCAAACCTCTGAACTCTTTCATGCACTCCTGGTCATGCAGGGAAATGAGTATTGTTTTCATTCATATGATGATGTAATATGTCATCCCATCACAGAGGAGAGAATGCCTTAACATAGTAAATGGCCAGTTTCTCTAACAACTAATTGCATATCAGAGCTACTAGTTTTCTTCAGCACATAGTGTTATGGAGCACAGCAGATGCCAAGGCACATATTGAAAATACACAAAATATAGAATTATCTTTGGAGAAAGATGATTCTTTTCTTCTCTGGCCAACAGTCTTAATGATATTAGTAAGAAGATACCTGCATCAAAAATATGCTATGATTTACAGCCCATTTTGTATATAAGGAAGGAAAAAAACCACCTTATCTCTTAGGCACAGTAATTCTCAGCGTTGCCAACATAAATAATTTAAAAGTATGTAGCCAGCCTTAGAAGGCTGCAAATTTGGCCTGTTAGTGGCCAAAGTATTGTGAGTTCACTTCTTGATTTTTTTTTTTTTTTTTTGTAAGGTGAGCAGTTGAAACAGGCATTATCTTTCATAAAAGCCTTCTTCATATTTCTTTAAGCAAAACATTGAATCATCTGTTCAAAGGCTTGTATTCTAGCAGAGGTCTGAAACATATATCTTGGAAAACAAAACAAAACAAAAAAAAAGGCAAAAGGGAGGTACTGGCATGAATATGGTTACATCTCAAGATGCCTTAAATGGGATTTCACAAAACCTCTGTGTCCTCCGGGGAAACATGAAGCTTCCATACTTCGTATTGTTGTAAAATCTATCAATATAACAGCATCTCATTCTAGACACATACTTGTAACTGTGAACTCTGCTAGAACATGGTCAGAAAAAAATTTTGGTGTGGAGTTGATGACTGTTGAACAAAAAAATCCTTTTACTCATAGAGGTCATAGAAATAATAGTTTTATAATGAAATTTCTCCACTTCTATAAACTAGTTAAATAATAGGGAAAAAAGACCTAAGCAAACCAAAAGCAGCTTCATTTCTGAATTCTTTTAAGCCTACAATATATTTGTTCATAGTATATCACAAGCTGTTTATGTGATTTAATGGCTCTTAAACGTTCTGAAAAGATTTCTAGATGGAATATTGGCAGCACCTACAAGAGGAAGAAACTGTTTCAGAACTTCCTATCTTTAAATCTAGGGCACATTTAAAAAAAAATTGAAAGAAAAAAAATGAATGAAATGTTCTCATGAAACTTGGCTTCCAGCTGCCTGCAAATATTTCTCCTGCAATAGAGGAGTAGGACCCACTTTTTTAGTATGTGAAACAGAGTTACAGGCCCATGTTATTCATTAAAAGCACTCAATAAAACAAATCTTTGACCAGTTGGTAAAGTAATTTATAGTCCCATTACTTATCTCCTCAGTGATTTATTCTGGACAATACCGTATTTTGATAAGATGCCACTTAGAAAATCTATTTCTATAAAAATAAAAAAAAAGAAAAATGAGAGTCATGTCACAGAGCTGAGGAAAAACAACAACAAATATATTAGCAATTGTGTTATGGCAGACTCTGTACACAAATAAATAATCTGACAAGGTCCATGCCTATCTGTCCTGATAATTTTTCTGAAGTATGGGAAGCATTTATTATTTCACAGTTCTCTTTTTAAGATATAATAAGTGATTTGATAATACCTCTGCTCATTGTTTTTTACAGGACACTGAGAACAACGAAGTAACCTGTAGCAATGATCTGAAGTTCTGAAAAGGTATAAAACTATCAGTCTTGTGAAAAAGTTCTTGTGAAAAGTTCTTCCTTCTCAGAATGGTTGAGTTTGGAAGAAATTTCTGGAGATCATTTAGCACAAGCAGAGTCACTTAGAGTATGTTGCCCAGGACCAAACCCAGATGCTTTTGGACTATCTCCAAGAATGGAGTCTCCACAACCAACTGTTTTCAGTGCTAAATTACCCTCACAGAGAAAAAGATTTTCTTTATAGAGGAAATTTCCTGCACAGAGGAAATGCTGTGTTTTTCGTCTTTTAGTCTCTGGGCACCACTCAAGAGTCTATCTTCAACTTCTTTATCATGTCTCCCTTATATTAGGAAGCTCAAAATTGGACACAGTCCTCCAGGTGTGGCCTCACCAGGGCTGAGTAGAGAGGAAAGATCTCTTCCAGCAACCTGCTGGCAATGCTCTTCCTAATGTAGCTTATGGCCTTCTTTGCCACAAGAGCACATTGCCACCTCATGGTCAACTTTTTGTCCTCTAAGACAGAGCAACTCTGCAAAGCTGCCTTCCAGCAGCTCAGCCTCTACTTGTGCATGGCTTCATTCCTTACTCAGTTCAGGACTTGGCACTTGCTGTTGTTGAACTTCATGAGGTTCCCACTCATCTCTCCAATCTGTCAAGGTCTCTCTAAATAGCAATGCAGCCCTCTGTTGTACCAACCACTTTTCCCAGTTTTGTATCCTCAGCAAACTTGCTGAGGGTTCACTTTGTCCATTCATGCAGGTCACTGACAAACATGTTGATGAACAGGATTTAGATCCAGTATTGATCCCTAGATACAATGGTAGTTACTGGCCTCCATCTAGATACTGTGTCACTGATCACAACCTTCTGAACTCTGCCATTTTTCATTTCATCTCATTGTTCATGCTTCATCAGGTTGCCTATGAGGATGTTATGAGAGACAATGTCAAAAACCCTGCCGAAGTCAAAGGCAGTATCCATTATTTTACCCTCACCCACTTAAAAAGTCATTCCATCACAGAATGATCTCAGATTGGCTGAGCATGATTTCCTTTGTGTGAATATATGCTGACTACTCTTTATTACTACTTGTCCTTCCTGTGCTTGGAAATAGAATCCTAGATGAGCTGTTCCATCACCTTTCCAGGGATTGCAGTGAGACTATAGTTCCCCAGATGCTCTTTTTGAATCCTAGAATGACATTTGATTTCTTCCAGTACTCAGGCATCTCTTCTACTTAGCATGACAAGATGATTGAGAGTGGCAAAACAATGACAACCACCAGCTCCTTCATAGATGCAAGCTTATCAGGCCCATGAACTCATGTACGTCCATTTTGTTTAAATGATCCCTAGACTGATCTTCCTCCATCAAGGAGTTGAAAGTCTTCCTTTTTTCAGACTTTCCCCCTGGTTTTCAGGCCTTGGGATTCCTGAAGACGAGTCTTGCCAATAAAGACTGAGACACTCCGTTTGCCATCCTATTCTTTATCACCCCATTCAGCCTCATTCAGCAGTAGTCCCATGTTTCCCTAGTCTTCCTGGAAACTAACAGAAAAACAGTTTTGGATAAAACTTCAATGAAGAAGGCCAGGTCAGTGTCTAAATTAAAACAGCTTGAACCGTCCAAAGCTTGAACCGTCCAAATACCAATGTCCAATTTCTTTAGAAAATCATTTTTAGTCATTCCCTATTCAAAACTAAAAGTTGGAGAACTATTAACCTGAGTTAGTGCTTGGAAGGCTAGGAGGAGTGTCACCCAGGCTATGTTTGAAGTAATATTACTCGACTGCCTGAGCACACACGGGTAAACATGATTTTCTTATAGTCTACAAAAAGCAAGCATAGGCTCTTTTGTATTTTAAAATAAATTTCATCACTGTGTCCTGTTAAAATGCTGAGCAAAACAGATCTGGAAAATGAGAATTCTGTAGCTTAGCAATCACTGCAAGTTTTAGAAGACTGTTTTATAGTAATCTAGTTTATATGTAATATTTGATCAAATGGTTAAATTATCAGTTATCAGTATCAGTATAATTGGAAATGATCAGTTTCACAACTTTTCAGATATCTAATGGAGAGGCTAATAGTTATTTTTAATATTTGTAAGAAAATTAATTCAAATTAAACTGGATTTTTGCATGTGTGTGTGTGTCTAACTCTTACTTTAGGAGAAAAAACAAACAAAAAAAACCCCTGAAGAGCAGATTTTTTTTATAATATAAACTAAGCACACAGCCCAACAACTAAGTTGTCTTGAAATATGTGAATGAATAAATCTATCAGCCAGTTTTCTCCAGAATGAAATTTGTAAGAGTGAAAACGGTGGATTGCTCAATGGAATACATTATTACATGCTAACTTTATGTGAACTAATGAACAGTTTTATCTCAATATTACTAAATGAATATCTCCTCAGTACCATAATTACCAATAATGACAAAAGCACATAATTTAGCTGCTCACTTTAAAAACATCATATTAATACTAGAAAATTATTTAATGGGTGAAATGGCCTTAATCAAAGTTATTTTCAGGAGTCTATATATCATTTATTAATATGTTTAAACTCAATAAGTTGATAAAGATTTTCATATCTTATGTATAATAATTTACTTGGTTAGAATATTTAAAAGATTTTAGCTTGCATTAACTAAACTGATTTTTAATTTTTTTACACAATTCTGCTTTTTCTTACTGTTCTGAGTAGAATATTAAGAATATTGAAAGAAAAGTGTTATTGCATTCATAAGTGATTTTCTTCTAAACTGTTTCAATCTCTGTCTTAAATTTCCTTCTGTTTCTATACAGACAAATATACTGTTCACCGTCCAATTTTAGTTCCTCTGGACAAACAAATCATCAAACAGAAAACTGTATATGCAAAATAAGGTGAAATTACATGGATATAAAAAGGCAAAAGCATGGATTAGCTGCTGGCTCGGAAAACCTGCAATTGTTCTGCTACCCCAAGATAGCACTAATGATTGAACACTTGACATTTTCACAATTCACTGTCTCATCACTAGTTCACTGTCTCATCACTAGTTCACTTCAAGGCAGATATAATCTGTACTGCCTTCTTAAGTGGAAAAGACAAAAGTCTTTTATATATGTATACAGCTCATTTCAGGCAAATTGTTTGACATATTGTAGGGAGCAGGTGAAACATTTCAGGTGAATTGACTGACACATTGGAGGAAGGAGGTGCAAATACCTTCTCCCTGTGTACTCTCCCCTGTCTATCAGTACAAGAGAAAGACTGACAGTCCTCCCTATCAAGTTGCTTGCCTGTTAGAGAAATACAAAGGAGCCTTAGTCCTGAATTTTGAGCTATAGTTTATCCCATAGAAAGGGCATGCCAGAGCCATGCTTCTTAATATATACATAGACCTCTACACTGGTGAGATATGCTAGCATACAGATTACTTTTATTGGTCAAGATCAAAGAATAGGAACTGATTAGGGTGCAGAAACTGAGCAAAAATGTATGAATTTTAACTGTATAAAAAGTTCTTTCATGGTTCAGTAGTTTCTTTTCTCAATTTATATTTAGAAAGAATCCTCAACAAATGATAATAATGGAGATATTGCAGTGCTATTTCAAGAGCTAGGAAAGGGGTGAGGAACTAGAAACATTCCTGGAAGTAGAATAGAGACAGGCATATTAACTAAAATAATTAAATACATCTTGCATGTGGGGAAGCATTTAGCCACTGACAGAAGTTCTGCCACTGACAGAAGTGAGCTTTTGAAAAAATTCTAGGAGCCCAGGCCCTAATTTTCAGATATGATTTAATACAAATTCTTTGGAAGGTCTGCAGAAATGAATTAAAGAATGCCTTTCAAAAGCAAACAAGTGAAATTAGGAAAGTGTTAATACAGTTATTGCTTTATGCCCAGTCATCTTTTTAATAATGCTAGTTGTGCCAGAAGCTCTTCTAATTAATGAAGTTCAGAGGCTTGCACTAACTTCCTACTGTCAAAAAATATATAATTTTTTTTGTCTTTTCCATAGAGAAAGGGAGGCAATGATTAGCATGAAAATAACAAAAAAAAATCTTTTGATAAGTTTCCACTTTCAATTCATTTCCCTAATTTTCTATACTGTCCTAATGTAGCTTCCAGTTGCTAAGTTTATATAAGCTCATAAAAAGCAACATGGTGCAATGCATGCAGCTCTTCTCATTTCACTTGCTAAGTAAAACATTATGAATCAGACAGTAAAACATTATGAATCAGACAGCTGGGCTGCAGAATAGACAGCTTCCTAATACACTGAAAGAAAACCAAGATTTCTTTCTTATTTTACGCTTGTGATTTACTGAAGTCATTTACATGGAATCCAAACAAAGGCCTTTCTCTTTCAAAATGCCTGGAAAATATCACCTATATAACCAGAGACATTGAATGGAGGAAAAATCAGAATTTCAACCTTCTTGTAAAAGTGTAGCATAGCTTTCCTCACTAAATTATGAGTTTTGTTCATAAAAAGTACCTCAAGTGAGTAGGATTCTGTATACCTAAGGAAAAAGGCACATGTCTAAGAAAAAAAGTTTCTTTACCCATAAATGAAATATTAAATTAAAAATTAAAAATTTCTAACTGAATAATGAACTGCTGTTAAGGAGGCTCTTCTACAGACCCTTACGCAGAATTATAAAGTAGTTCTACCTGTATCGTAAGGTAGATGGGATATGTAAACAGAAAAAATAGCTTCAATAAGCAATATATATATTTCCATTATTTTAACCAATTTTGACTTGGTAGTGTATGGTTGGATTTTTTTTTTTTTTTAAAGCTTAATTTCAGCTTTGAGTTGAAAAGAGGATTTTAGGACCCTTTCTTGAGATGAAGAAGTCTTATCTTTAATACTGTATTTTTTGAGCCTGCTGAGTTTCAAGGTAATAAAATTTCTGATGCATTGAATCATAAGCAGAAAGCTAGAAAGAGTTGAAAGCATCCTTTTAATGATTTTTTAACTTTATAGAAAAATAACAATAAGCATATGGGTAAGAAAATGTACAACTAATGCAAATGCCTAAATAATGCAATAATGTAAAGTGTCATTTAAAAATCCTTCCCTCTACCAGTGTGCATATCTGCATATTGTCCATGACTTCTGATGCTCCCTGTTGTTTTTTTGTTGTTGTTGTTTGTGTGTGTTTGTTTTTTATGTTCTTGCAGATATCTACACCCAGGAGAAAATACAGTTGCTTAGAAATAGGTCTTAGAAATAGGTGCTTAGAAGCAAACAAAGACACAAACAAACAAGACCTCAAGCAATAGTGTTCCTGAATAACTTCATGAGATGTGGCTTCTACCATTTCAGACCTCTTCCTCAGGATCAGATCCCTTTTATAAGCACATGCTATTGTGTACAGGAATTAACAGCTTTTGACTGAGAGGAGATCTCATCAGTATGTTCAAATATTAGAAAGGAGAGTTTAAAGATGATGTTCTGTGATTCATTTACTGTTGCCACCTGTTCTAATCCTCAACTGGATTTGGTTTTATCTGTAAAAAATATTTCTTTTTAGAATATTTTTCAATATAATTTTCAGATGTTCAGAAATTTTGTCGGTGATATAATTAAGCATTAAGCATTCCTCCATTTCTCATATGATTAATTCTTCATTTTGTGTCTAACTTCCACATTAAGGATAGCACATCAGCAAGGCTGAGCAAATAATGGTTGTATCAATTCAGTAGATGAAATTGAAAACAAACAAACACAAAATCTCAAACAGTCAATTTGGTTAAACAAGAATACTTTTTTTTCCTTTTTTTTTAGCAAAATAAAACAAATTTGATTATGGTTAATTTGCAAATATGATTATTTAAACCATATTTTTTGTATTTATTTAAATACTTTTTGAAATTAAAACAATGTTAAATTGAAAATTTTTATCCAAAGGTATCAAATATTTGTGTTGAAAGTGTATTTAATTAAAAATAGAAATATCTGAGAAAATACTTGTGTAGTACTCCAAGAAAGTACTTGTGTAGAAGTGTGACAAGATGCATAAGTGTCTCACACATTCATCTTTTTAATGTACAATGGGAACCATGCAAATCATCTTTCACTGATATCTCTGACTATCAGAGATACTCTATTCTAAGCACCAAGGGAGATCAAGACAACTTCAGATTGATAGTCTTTTAATATCTATACACACTCAGAGTCGTATTTCTATTTCATCTTTCTTGTATTAAGTTATATTTAATAATGCAATGACTAAAGGAATTTTTTAAATCTCTCACTCTGTTGGTGAATTCTTACAAGTTAATGGATATCTGTATGGAATGTACCTGAGCAACCCAGCATTTCAAATAAAACAGACCTAGATGAAGGACACTCAAGCGCAAGGAAGAGAGGAGAAAACACAAGGTAACAAACTCCCAGATGCACCAATCAGAAAGAAACCACAAGTCGCCCTGTGAACAGCCAGCACCAGCCTATCAGCATCGGCGTAAGGTTAAGTGACATCTGGCAATGCACCAATTGGAGAGTGTTAGTAGGCGCGGGACTAGCTCTGGAGCGTATAAAAGAGGTGGGGATTGCCAATGAAGTGGCTCATGCTGATCATATTGGTAATTATGTGAAGTTCATAGAGCCCATGTCATCATCAAGTCTACAAGTTGTTTGCTGTATGTAATGCACAGCTAGTTGTTGGTGATGCCAGGAAGGGAAGTTTTGTTAGCATCCGTTGACTTGCGCTTTCAACAGCCATCCATGTTTTCTATCTTGACAACACCTTCCCTAGTTTTCCAGCTCTGGAAGGGCTATGTCATGAGACTACTGAGGAACTATTGCAGAAAACTGCCTTAGAATTCTTTAATAAAAGCTGAGAAATGGGAATTTGTTGTGGTTATATTATATAGATAGTGTTAATCAATAGTACAAAATGATAACTGTCATGGTCCTCACAATTAGAACTCTAATTCTCGGCTGTAAATTTAGGATAATGACTTTGGTATTAAAGTTCGTGAATCAGTCATTTTGCAGGAGTTAGTAATATTTTCATTTAAAATGCCCCAAAGTCACTTTGGATGGAAATGAAGGTTATTCAGCTACAAAAACAGATTATTGTGCCTACTGGCACTTTCCTTTAAGGATCAGTGGGAGAAAAAAAAAGAACTGAAACAATTATAGTTTGTAATAACAGACACCAAAAATTGCTCAGTGAACTATCTTCCTGATGTAGACTAAGCCTAAGGCAAAAACTAGGCAATCCTAATTTTCAGCACCAAATTTACTTTCAGTGATAGTTGAACATGGCAGGTATTAACATATTCCCTAGAGTTGTAAGTTGTACTTTAATTGTACAACTTAAAAGTCTGTATACTTGAGGTCTCCAACAACGTAAGTTAAGAGAGGCATAGTCAGTAAAGTGGCTATGCAACAACTCAAGCATCTCATCCATGAAAAATCCAGAGGATTTGCCTTAGAAATTGGCATTGAAAATATTTAGTGTTGCAAAAATCAAAACCTGTGGCTATGCTTACTTATCCCTTTTTCAAATGCTTTCATCAAACTAAGCAGAGTAAAATGTCTTTTGTTATTTCCCAGTTATACAGAAAGCTGAATTGTAAAGAAAAATTATTGATATGAATGAATCTTAGATTTAGTATGAAAAAGAAAATTTTGCTTGAAATTATTGGCTAGAATTTGTGAAAGAATTGCTTGAAAAAGAGATACTTAGAGAAAAACTATGACCTAACAGAAGTTTCGGCATTACAGAAGCATGCTTGGGGTGATACACAGTTGCCACTTCCAGGATGATTGGTAGGCATGGACTCTGCTCCTCCATGGCTCCTTGGGCAGCAAAATCTGCTCTCCTCACAGATGCAAAGAGGAGTAATAGAGGGTGGAGTGGACTGAAGACACCGTGGCCAATCTCTCTTGTACTCTCTGTGCTGTGCCGTTGATAAGCTACACAGTAGTTGCTCAAGGGTAGATATATGATAAGATGTCTGAGCCAGCAATGGTGGCAAATCACTCCTTTTGGATAAACTTTGCTTGAACTTTGCTCATTATAAACTCATTATAATGCCAAGGCACACCTCCATACCAAAAGTTACCCACCTCTGAGGTACAACCACTCCTTCCTGAGCATGTGCTCTAGATTTTTGATTGACTGTACTTTTAAATGAGAGTCTTTCACCAATCAATAACAATAGTAAGTATGACTGTAGTCATTCAAGCTCCACCTAAATGTAAAAAGGAAATGGATAAAATGTGAACTATGGAGTAATGAAGGAGGAGAGAAGATTTCATTGTAAATAACTTCTGGATCAGTCAACGGGCTGATACCCCTTTCCTCCCCTCAGGTCAGGCTGCCATCTGAGGAGACTCAAAAGTTGGAGGGAAGACTCCATTATAACTTCTGGATCAGTCAATGAGTTGATGCCACTTTTCTCCCCTTGGGTCAGGACATTCCCTGAGCAGATTCCTGCTCCAACATTCCAACATTGAGAGCCCTGTTCCATCTTCTGGGCTGAGTGAGGATTGCACACTTGTCCATTAGAGCTAGCCAAAAATCCCACATGGTAGTAGAGAATTTCCTGTACTGACAACCAAAACCAGCTTTGTAAACGTTGCATTTGAATAAATCATGCTATTTGTAAACTTGACTGCTTGTATTGAAGGTGATCAGACCTACAGTCAACAGATTGTTTGTGAATCCAATACTGCCAGACTCAGGCCTATAGCTACCACAGTATTTGATATCTCCTCCCCTCCCCACTTCAAACTGCAACACAGTTCTTGAATTCTGAAGATCGACTCCAGTAGTGTGTGGAAACAATATTGTTTAACACTGTTCTTCCCAATATCTGCCAGCAGGTTTCTCTTTCTTGTGCCCCCAGGAGAAAGTATGCATTGTTGAGTATGTGTGCAAAAGCATCAGTGACATTAATGTGGACTCCATCAGTGAATCATGAATTCACAATACCAAAAGAAAAAAAAATTCTCTTAGAATGGTTTCTAAGTGATTAAACATGTTTAGAAAATTCTAGAAAGTCAACAGACTCTGTAGCACATCGGCACATCTAAATGGTCTTTTGTTGCCTCTGATTTCATTTCATGCATTCACACAGTCTATTGCTATCTTATACATTCTTTGGAATGGCCTAACTTGTCTGTAAAGGACACAGTTCTTAATGAGACCTGCACATAAGTTGAATTCCCCAGAGATTAATATTAAATTAAACCAATGTTCTAAGGATTTACAGTTCTCAAACTGTTGTATATAAAGTAAAATCTTTATTAAAAACTGTCTACTCGGTAACTGTTAATAACCCCTGTTAGTAACGCAACTCTTCTCTTCATGTCTCTTCATGTGTAGTTAATAAAAGCGAAAAGAATCTAGGAAATTCAAGGAAGGTAGGTAGTGGAGATTGCCGCTAAGTTGGAGACAAAATAAGAGTTGCAGAAGTCTCTCCAGAAGGAACTTTAAAAATGGTATTACCCGGTATTATTTCTGTAATCAAATTTCTGGATGCAGCAATGCTTAACCTCTAAGGACTTTTGTTAAGAGAAGAAGGACCTCTGTTCTGATCAGCTCATCCTTTTGGGCTTTTTAATTTAGACTTATAGGACGGCATTCTCCATCAGAATACTTGCACTGATGAGTTTTCATGAGTGATGAGGTAGTTTGGGGAAAAAGTTTTGCAAATAAGTTTTCCTACTGAATAGTTATTTTCTGACCTTTGCAGGTGCCTTACTGTAATAAAACATAAATAGTTCAAAAATTAAACTGAGCTTTTAACAATGTTGTAAGCAGAAATCAAGCAGCAAAACTAGTGTTCAGACATAACCCAGATACTGTTCTTCAAAAAAAATGAAAATAATAATGGATATCTAGAAGGGGAACACTTAAATGATGAAGGATGTGAGCTGGCAGAGAGTTGGACGGTTATGGAATAGGTACACTCAACAAAATAAAGGACTGAGCTAAAACATTGGCTAAAAGCCTCTCCAGCCTAAAAGAAGCAATAACATCAGCTGCAGAGGCAGCTGTTTGCCCAGCTTCCCAACTGGAAAAAAAAAAAAAAAAAAAAAAAAAAGCTTGCTTATAAATGGTCTAATAAATTATTAGTATGCCTCTTATGCCTCTTAGAGGCTAAGAGGCTGCAGGAGCAAACCCAGCAGCAAGTAATATTTACCATATAGCTGCCACTCTGATGTACCTGACTCAAATCAAAATTTATCTACTTTCTACTCATTATCTACTGCTTTAGTTATTTTTTCATGAAAAAAAGAAAAAGGACAAGGCAACCCTTGCACAAAGGGTTTTATAGGCTGTTTCTTCTGTTTGACAGGTTCCACTGTTTCCAAAAAAGTTCCTTGATCACACAAAATCAAAACAACCTTCATCTCTGTCCTTATATCTGCAAACTTCTCGGGAGTAACTAAAATCCCTTAAAAGTGATTATACATTGGATCTAACCCAATTGATTCCTACTCCACTCCAAGTTACTGCAATGTTAAGTAACAACAGTGTAAGCTTTAAAAGTGGCCAGATCTCTGCTTGTTTTGAATTACTTTGTTGACAGCTGTTACCAGGACAAAGTGGATTAAACTGGTCAGGTTTCAGCCAGCTGCAAGTGAGGAAAGCTGTGAATATCAGCAGAGACAACAGACCAACCTGTTCAGGACAGTGAGGAGGATGGCATTCTAGGCACGATCCATACTGCTTTGCAGTCCTAAGGAAAAGGTCAAGTTATATAACTTGAAAAGTGAAAATCAGGGAAAATGGCTCAGGCAAACTTCTTTATGTAGGGTAATTCTTTTTGTAATACCAGTACCTTACAAGAAGCCTGAAGTATTGCTGATACAGCAGACATGAATACGAAGTATGAAAATTATTAAAAATATTAAAATGACAATAGCATCCCACCAAAAGTGGCAAAAAAAAACTTTGTCAAGCAAACTTGACATATTGTCTATAGAGTTAATGTCCCTGACTGAATCCTTCATTTTGAAGTCTACTGTTATTTTTCAAAACTTATTTGCATTTTACACTCCATGAAAGAGCTACTCTGTAGATTAGCAGACTTAAAATATTTTCAGATTTACAAATTCCCAAGTTAACTTTGTTTCAACACAGTATAAATAACTTTTCATGTCTTGAACCCATTCTGACTATTCAAAATATACATTGCCTTAACACATTAATAAGCATTGAGAAGCAAATTTTCCTACGTAGCAGTTCCCTACAAAATTAATGTTTTGTTCTGATCATGAAAAGAAAACCTATCACCTCTTTTCAGTATACAAAAATAGAGGTGCTTATTATGTTTGCTATTCTTCAAGACACACAAAAAAAAAAAAAAAAAAAGAGAATGGACATCAAAGAAATGGAGAACATGCCATCCAAATTTACTGTATGGTTTGCAGCAGGAAAATCACCAGGAATTCTTTATTTTGATCATTCTTTCTTTAAAAAAAATACTGTTTAACAACAAACAATACATTCTGAAGGTGTTCTCCACTGCCAATGCTTACCTTCAGTAAAACACTGTGTAATTTTGATCACATATTTAAATTCATTCGTCAAAGAATTTGCATAATTACTTCATTTGCAGGAATTTAAAGATAAGCTTTAATGATTAAATAGTTTGCAGAACGGAGATCCAAATCTTTTCTTTAAGAATGAAGTTTGGGGCTTTTATAGTGTCTGCTTAAATAAAAAAAAATGAGCTATTTTCATATGAACTATTTAATTATACATTTATATGAACTAAAATATGAACTATTTTTTTCATAAAAATGTGAACTATTTTCATATGAATAGAAGAAATGAAAATATGAAAAAATATTTTAATGTTTTAATCATAAGAAAACTGTTTTCCATTTTTTATGCAGATGTATCAAAATGGAACTCACAATCAAATAGAGGGCACACTTGACTGTCTATACAAGACTAAATCTGATAACATTCTGAGAAAAATTATATAATTATAAAAGCAAATGTATAATCATAACCTTCAGTAATCACTGACATGTTTACTCAATTTTTTGCTCAGTAATATTAAAAATTACATACTTGCGTATTATTTAACTGTAAATCTGCTTTCATAGTAGTCCATTTATTATTCACTAAACTGAATGAAACACCTCAAAATACTGAATTCTATTCTAAGTGATCTTTTCTTTGAAATGTGTCATTTAATCACTTGTTGAAATCAGCTAATCTATAGTGTGACAGATATGCTCCTTTCCCAGCTCAACCTGGCCTGTACCTTACATGCAGCCCTGTTCAGTTGCTAACCACCAGCGATTTATCTAATCCTGGTAGGCGCCACCATCCTGATTTCTTCTCCCATTTCGACTCAACATAACATTCCTGAAGGCTGCATCCCAAAGTGGGAGGTAAGGATAATACACTAGCCAGTGAGCCTCTGAAGTGAAAGAATGACTGTAAGTCAATCATCTTATCCTATAAATATGTGGACAGCCCAAGAGCCCCTTGAGCTCTCCTGGCATGGCAGCGGGCTGCACATCAGGATCTCTCCTTGAGCAGGGACGCTTCTCAAGGTTACTCCTCAAGGTTGACAGACCCCCCTTTTCATGACAGATGTGTGGTAAGTGAACATTGCGCGCTCTCTTTCTTTAACTTTACTTTGTAACTGTGCGCAAGAACCCTTAGTCATAAACCGTTGACCAGGTCTGGGACTAGGATTGGATCCAGCCGCACCCAGACTCCTCTCAGAGGAGCCTGGAAAGCAAGGGGGTCCAATCTGAACCTCGTGACCCAACAGGAGGGTATCCCAAGATAATCGTGTATTATCTTGAGCCTCCACGCAGTAAATAATAAGCGACCTTGCCATAGAACCTCGTGAAATCATTGTCCATATTAACAAATCCTGTTATTATTTCTTTCATACGAGTGAAGTGCATTTTGTCACTCACCCCTGCCACCACTCGTTCCGTGACACATAGTCAATAAATCACTGAAAGTTTAAATTAATAATCTATGATCGTGCAGTTTTTCAAATTAGCAGATTACATGGTGGCAGATATTTATATACAATGTCATGTATGTATCTGACTTTCAAACACATCTAAAAGAATATGTTTGAATCACCACTTTTAATATAACTAGCACATAGTGTTCTGAAAATACACTGTTACAAAACAAGATGATAAATGCCATTCAGGAAATCCAGTTTAGGAATATATTCTCATAAAGTGTTGTTTTTCAAGCCAGTGTCTTACTTTTCTTGTTAGCTGTTGCCTTAGCTTTTATCTGTTTGTTAATCAGCTAGTACTTAAGAATAATAGCATGCACCCCAAAAGTAGCATTTTACTGGTGGATGATGTATGTTGAGAATTCTTAGCCTACCTTAAAAGCAAAGTGTTCATGAAAGTGTTAGGATATGGTCTTTAAAATTTGGAGTGATCTGTTAGTTCTGAAACTAATTTTATTCTTTTAAGTTTTCACACTGATTTAGAACAGATTGCACTTAGGTTTGGTCAATAACTTAAAAAAACTCAAGTACTGAAAAATAGTATGTAAAAATAAAGATGATTAAAAGTGATGACTAGTGGTTGTTGTGACAGTCTAAAATTCTCTAATGATGGGTATGATGTAAGCCCTAAGCTGGTTAAGTGCTTAGAAAGAAGGGCTTCTTTCAGAAACATTTGGCCTAGAACTTCAGTCAGATCATGCTAGATACAAAAATCAAATTTTCCTATTTCAAAGCCTCTCTGCTTGCTATTGATTTACCACTAGTGTATATATTTTACAGTCTCAGCAATTTCACTTGTGAAATTATATTTCACAGAATTTAGTCATATTTCTAGTCATCTATTACAAGGATAACTGGAGTAAAGCTTCTCCATAACATTTTTAACAGTGCAGTTTTAACATAGTCCAGTATATGATTATGTAGTATTAAAAAAAAAAAAAGTAATTCAGTAATATTTCAGAACTCATATTTGTTTAGAAAAAAAATACAGTTAATTGTAAACTTTTCATATCAAGGGACATTTAATTCAGTAATTACTTCGCCTTCAACAAAGTAATGCCAGATTTTAATGTGCTTTATACATTTTTTTAAAGTTTTATGAATCTTCAGTTTACCATTCATAAAATGGTAAAACATCAGTATTTCAGTTCTTATGTCACTACTCCAAACGACTGCAAAGATTTCACTTCTGGTTAAGAGGATACATATAATTATGGTATCATTTTGTAACAATAATACTAAAATTATACAATAATACTAAATACTAATGTACAATATTAGTACACAATACAATACTAATACTAAATACTAATATACAATAATACTAAAAACACTGACCCAATTATTGAAAAGATACCATCCAATTCTCTCCCTCTCTCTCACTTTCTCTTTTTCTCATCCAGTTTTTGATGGTAAGAACCATCATTAAGTTCAGTGAGTCCCGAGACTAGCAGAATCAGAGCCATTCTTTTAATGTCAATAATTTAGTGTGCTTTTGCCTGTCATTTGTTGACCCCATGAGTGCTATTGTTCTACATTATTTATGTTTGTCCTGCTAGGTAACACAAAATTACCTTTCAAAATATTACTTGCTAGCTAAAAATCAGTTGCTAATAAAAAAATGGTATCTTCTGAATACTAATGCCATTTTTTACACAGAAAATACTATAAGAAAAATGCATGTATCTGTGTTTTCCTCTAAGGCCATCAGGTAGACAGATGCAAGTCAGCTCACACTAAATAGTTTGCTCTGTTTATGCTTCCTCTAGCATATACCTACACAGCTCTGTATATGAAGTTGGCAAGTCGGTCTCAAACTACACACATAGAGCTACCTCTATTTTTTCTCATATTTTCTGAACAACATTCCAGGATCTTAAGGGTAAAATACCAGTAAGAGAAAAAACCTCTTATTACTCAGGCAATATTTCACTCAGTGCTTATTCATATTTGTAAATATGCATATATTCCATAAGTGTATATATATATATGTATGTATGTATGTATAGCTAAACCAAAACAAAATCAACAAAAGATTCTTTTGAGCAAAAGTGTAAGTATCCATCCAAAAGCCTATATACTGCTGGGAATCTCTCTCTAAAGGCAGTATCTCTTCATTTTGAAATCCAAAATCCTCTTATCTTTTAAGTGACAACCAGTTCCACAAACTCACTTAAGTATGTGACTACACTTTTAAATGTTTCATAACATAAGCGCTTCCATGACTATGGTATAAATATTAAATATCACTACTGTAAATTGATCCTTTCATGCAGTATCAGAGATATATAAAAATGTGTCCCAAACTGTACTTCTTGCTGCCCTCAAAACAGCTTATATTAAGCTGAGGAACTGACAAAGGAAAAGCATTTTCTGAAACTATTTATTCTCTTTCATACTACTATTTTGATGATATTGATTTATTTCCTCAGTGTAGTCCTCATGTATTAATGTTTACAAATTCATATCTGGACAGTATGAAACCAAAATTGTAACTTCATTCCTTCAAATGCTTACTGACATAATGAACACTGAAAATGGGATTATTCATGTGTATGGAGTTAAGCACATGCATATGTACTTATAGAATCATCTTTCAAGTTCCCTTATCCTTAGGGCTTCCTATTTGTCATTTCTAAGATGGGGTCATTCTAATATATATTTGCTAAGATGCAAAAGGAATGCTTTCATTTACTTCAGTAGACCTCCACACAGACCGTAAGTCCCACAGAATTTTTCCTGAAGTGACATACTCAGTAAAAGTGTCCTAGGAGCTTATTTAAAGTTCCTTCTGGGGGAAAAAAAAAAAAAAAAAAAGTGATTTGAAATTCATTGGAAGAGTTCAGCCGGAGTTTGCTCTCTTGAAGATATATTATTTAATCTGTTTGTGTAAGAGAAAATTCAACTCTTAGCTCCTTCTGCAGTGAAAAACTTTTAATTTTCATCAGAAGGAAAAAAATAGTGCAGGAGAGTAGAAACTATTAGTAAAAACATATCTGCATGAAAAAAAAAGTTAAATTGATGGAATATTTAAAGCTATCAGGGAGTGTGTAAACACCCATATCTATCCCTTTTCTTCAAATAGTGATGTGAATTATTGTAGTATTCACTTCTGATTTAGAAGCTAGAATATTATTGGGAAATGGTAAAAGAATGAGTCAAATAGCAATCAGCATGCATTATATGCATGCATATGTTTGATTTAAAACTGAAATTCTGCTTTGGTTATTTTATGCACTGTATCAATTCCAACTTTTATCATATGTATACATATATATATATATTATATTTATACTTCTTTTTTTTTTCTAGATCTTGGAATGATGATCTCCTTAAAATGAAGATGCTTGGTTCCCAAACTCATCAAATAATAAAATACTTTAAAATGTGAAAAATATTAAAAAAGTAAACTAAAATCAGCATGTATTTTAAATGCCAAGAACATGAAAACCTTAACAATTTGTGGCTTCCTGAGATTTAAACGAGCTCAATAACCTTGTTTTCTACAAACCACTAGAAATAAACAAACAAAAAATCTGAAGTAACAACTGTGAAGTATTGACTTCATGGAGCTTGAGGCAGGAAGACTGTTTTTGCCAGGGCCTCTCTGGGCTCTGCCGAGAGAGTCAGATTCACCCACAAGACATATGGAGCAGGGGCCTGTTTTAGCTTGAGTAGCTATAGGCAAACAACCCTATTAAGGGGTTTTCCAAGACCAGTTTTGGAAAAAAAAAAAGTTTTCCAAAATCCTAAGCCCTAATCTAACATTATTTCTTCAGATTTTCAGGAATTCCAAGATATTTTCAATATGTTTCCTCAATCTTTTTCTATCTAATACCTTACCCAGTTTTGTTTCTCTTGTGAAATAATATTCCCTGTTCGTAGAGCCTCTGTGTAATGTCTATGTATTTTCTCCTGAAAGTAGAAGAGTGTTTTAATGAGAATTCTACTTCTGGGGTTATTTTATATTCTAGAACAATTTAGCTTGATAAATTCCTTACAACTGTTTAAATTATTTTGTTTATTCTTAGATAAAACTTAAAGAAACTAAATACTTTTCTTTGAGTTTTATTCTTATTTTAGAACTTTTTATCTTATTCCTGCAATGTTCAATTAGCAATTAGAAAGGAATTTAAATAGCTTCTTTTTAGGTAGAAATAAAAGACACTAAGTGCCAAAAAAAATCAGACTTGAAAATAAATGACTGCTAGCTTTTGATAAAACAATAGGATATATAAACCAACTTTGATATTAGGCAAGTATTGTTCTTTGGTCTCGAACAGATTCATGCTTGCTGGATATTCAAAACACAAGATATCTGTAAATGAACAGTCTTGATAAATTTTTGCATCAAATTAAAACAAAGTTTTCCAACATTTATGGGGAGATCAGTAACAAGTCTAAATCAGAACACAAAAAGTCTGTGTTAGATCGGTATACTTACAGAGCCTTTGTAATATAATGCATAACAATGTGTCTGGATTAAACAAAAAAGAGACAGAAAGTCTAGCAGCTAAATACTGTAGTCTCATTGCTCAGCCTTACCCTAAAGCTGTGGAGATATACATACCACCACATACTCATCTACTCAAACAGATGAATTCTCACTACATCCTATCTTCAGCCACCTCCAAGCTAGGAACTATAACGGTCTTAGAATCCTTAAAGTTGGAAGGGATCTTTAGAGATTATCTAGTCCAACTCCCCTGCACACACAGGATCACCTAGAACATGTGGCACAGGATTACGTCCAAGCAGGTTTGGAAGATCTCCGGAGAAGGAGACTCCACAATCTCTCTTGGCAACCTATTCCAGTGCTCTGCCACTCCTCACCGTTATGAAATTTTTCCTTAAGTTCCTGTGACCCTTGTTTAGAGCGCATCAATCACCCTGTGAGTCAGTACCAGAGAGAGGCCAATACAAGTGCCAGGCTTAGAAGGCTGCTCTTGAAGCATAGGAGGAGACACATATTCCAGGTTAACTAGTGGCTGTGCCACTGGTCGTGGCAGCAGGGTTTTTGTTTCTGTAACCATGTCTGTAGGCGTTTTTGTGTTTTTAGGGCTTAATAAGTTAGAGAGCTTAGCGAAAGTAGATGATATAGTATAGCATAGGGCATAGAGTTTAGGGCATGGCGCTCGGAAGATCTTGCGATGTCACGGGAGTTAGGAGTGTAATTAATTTATGCAGTTTACTGATAACCCCATGCCATACAAGGCGAAAAGTAGAAATTAGTCTCCCGATTGGGCAGTAGGTGAGTTTCCGCATTCAGCTGGAGTATATAGGCAGACTGAACTGCGCAATAATCGCCATTTTGCCGCATCCCCCATAGTGATATCTGTGCTCCAGGGCCCTGGGGTGAGGACAACCCCAGGTCAGTCCAGCTAGCGAACAAGGCTTGCCGAACCCCGTCGGCAACAAGTGGTGACCCCGACGTGATTGCTGGACTGGCAGAGTGCGGGCGGATGTCGTGTGGGTTCCGGGACCATGAAGACCTTGGATAAGGTGATTTCGTTACTGGGCGGGAAATTTAAGGTTTCTGTGAAACCGAAAACCGCGGCCCCGAGTGTGGCCCGCCCCGTTAAGGAGGGGGCGATGACAGGACCGGCTGATTGTTTGCAGCYGAGTGCCTGGGAACGATGCTCACGTATCTTAGGGGAGCAGGCTACAGCCGTTAGTACGGTCAAAAAGTTAAAAACATGGGTAATTCTGCAACTGYTGAAGCGCGCGCGGGAGGATCGAACAACGTGGGATGCGGCTTGTGCTTGCTTGCACGGGGAGTCTGATTTAGACACGCGATTATCCRATGTAAAGGACCACGAAACCCAAACGGAACGGACTGCCTTGTGTGAAAACGGAGGGGGCACGGAAGAGTTTTCAATAATACAGGAGGGTAGTTCAGAACTAAGGGAAGAGGAGCCAGAGGCAGAGGAGCGGGTGGACAGGGRCGCCAAGAAAGGAGAACAGGCTGACTCCAAGAGTCGACAGCCCTSCGMACCTCCGGCTGCCTTGGRCRARAGAGGTGGCCCTTTGAACGCCCATGCACAATCCAGCAACCCCCCTGTACAGCAGCCCTCACCCGCAGGGGTAACAGAGCCGTTAGGCTGCCTGCCGGGGACGCACCTAAACATGGCGCCCCCGGGGCATTTGGAGGCGGAGCGGCGGGAGCCGCAGACACGTCCACGAGCGCGCTCGGGGCCCGCCACGGACGGAGCGGGGAGGAGACCGGGCAGGCGGACTGGGCGGCCCCAGGTAGAGAAGCAGGAGGCGGGCCCAGAGGGGC
>NW_020455856.1:0-2488 GCF_003342845.1 Nothoprocta perdicaria
TTGAGGTTGACACCCATGTTGACCCTGATGGTGAAGAGGAGCTTCAGCTCCAGCCCGAGGACGGGTTTGACCCCCAGTATTAAGAGTGTGAGGTCAATCCCAGCCCTTCTGTGGGTCCAAGGCCACCGGTGACACGTGGGACCAACCCCAGGAGCTACAACAAGCCCAACGCGGGGTCGATGCCAGCTGGAGCATGGGGTCGATCTCGAGGTTGGAGCAAGGGGTCAACCTTGACGTTGGAGAACAGGGTCAACCTTGACGTTCATGGCACATGTGCTTGATGCCACTGGAGAACATGCGGCATCAACGTGAACACTGGTGTGAAGGTTGGAGCCCAACACTTGGTCTCAACCATCCCCACATGTCAGAGCTTGGATTCCACCCAAATATTAGTGCGTGGGGGTCACCACCAGCCGTTGCTTGGGGTCAACCTCGCCATTACGAGCATAGGTTCAACCTCGACGTTGGAGAAGGAAGGGTTCAACCCTCAGTCACGATGGAAGTTCAGCCCCGACCAGAGCACAGGTTCAACTCTCTGTGTTGGGGTGTGGGGTCAACCCAAGTGGTCCGTGGGGGTCCAACCCCAATGTTGGCACAGGAGTCCAGCACCAGCAGCTGCCTTGGCTCGACCCTCAGGTTGGAACACGGGTTCGGGCCCAGCCCAACACTGATGTTGGGGAGTGGCTTCAACCATGGCCGAGGTCCAGGGCTGGCCACCAATGTTGGAGTGTGGAGGTCAACCCCGGCTGGGCTGTGGGTCCAACGGCAGCCAATGCACAGCTCCATGGCAGCTGGTCCAGGGGTTCAACCCCAGAGATCATGGGCTTGACCTCATGGCTAGAGCAGGAGAGCAACCCCAGGAAGAGCATGGGTTGACCCCAGGAAGAGGACAGGTCCTAAGCAGTGCACGGGCTCAACCTCAGCATTGGAGCGTGGCGGGTCAACCTTAGTGTTGACCGTGCAGTCAATCTCAGTGTTGGGGCATGTGGCCCCACCTCACTGTTGGGCCATGAGGTCAACCCCAGTGTTGGATCATGGAGGTCAACCTCTACGTTGGACTACGCAGTCAACCTTAGTGTTAGACCACGTGATCAATCTCAGTGTTGGAGCATGGGGTCCACCTCAGCATTGGAGTCAACTTCAGGCTGGAGTGGGAGGGTGGGTGGCCTCACCCTTGGAGCATGTGGTCCTCAGTGTTGATCATGGGGTCAACTTCAGCGCTGGACCATGCAGTCAACCTCAGCGTTAGACCACATGGTAAACCTCAACGTTGGACCACGTGGTCACCTCAGCGTCACAGGATGAGGGTCAACATCCGAGCTGCACCAGGGCGGGGTCAATCTCAGCGCTTGATCACGTGGTCACCTCAGCGTTGGAGCATGGAGGTCAACCTCAACGTTGGAACATGCGGTCAGCCCCAGCATTGGAGCATGGGGTCCACCTTAGTGTTGGAGCAGGGTCAACCTTAGTGCTGAACCAGGAAGGTCAACCTCAGTGTTGGACCCTAGGGTCACCTCAGCATTGGATTGTGGTCAAGATCATGGTCAACCTCAGCGTCGGACCACAAGGGTCAACCTCAGCATCGGAGCATGGGGTCACCTTGGCGATGGACCCTGGGGTCACCTCAACGTTGGGCCACATAGTCAACTTCAGCATTGTCCCCAGAGTCACCTCAGTTCTGGACCACATGGTCAACCTCAACAYTGGGCCACAGGATCAACCTYAACGTTGGGCCAAAAGATCAATCTCAGAGTTGAGCCACACGATCAACCTCTGTATTGGAGCACGGGGTCTCCTCAACATTGGGCCAGATGGTCAACCTCAACGTTGAGCCACATGATCAACCTCTGTATTGTAGCACGGGGTCTCCTCAACGTTGGGCCACATGGCCAACCTCAGCGCTGTCCCCAGAGTCACCTCAACACTGGGCCAGATGGTCAACCTCTGTACTGGAGCATGGGGTCCACTCAACGTTGGGCCAGATGGTCAACCTCAACGTTGAGCCACATGGTCAACCTCTGTATCAGAGCATGAAGTCCCCTCAACGTTGGGCCATACGGTCAACCTCAACATTGGGCCAGATGGTCAACCTCTGTACTGGAGCATGGGGTCCACTCAACATTGAGCCACACGATCAACCTCTGTCCTGGAGCATGGAGTCCCCTCAACGTTGGACCACATGGTCAACCTCAACATTGAGCCACATGGTCAACCTCTGTACTGGAGCATCAGGTCACTTCAACGTTGGGCCATACGGTCAACCTCAACATTGGGCCAGATGGTCAACCTCTGTATCAGAGCATGGGGTCCACTCAACGTTGGATCACACGGTCAACCTCAACGTTGAGCCACACGRYCAACCTCTGTCCTGGAGCATGGAGTCCACTCAACGTTGGGCCAGACGGTCAACCTCTGTCCTGGAGCATGGAGTCCACTCAACGTTGGGCCAGACGGTCAACCTCAATGTTGAGCCACACGATCAACCTCT
>NW_020455856.1:4110-11475 GCF_003342845.1 Nothoprocta perdicaria
AGGCATCCATGGGTGCCTGCAGGTGCTCTAAGGTAACTGTGGGTGCACGTGGGTGCTGGAGGGAACCCTGGGTGTCTGTGGGTGCCCCAGAGCATCTACAGGTGCCTCAGAGCACCCACGGGTGCCTGTGGGCGCTCAGAGGTACCCGCAGGTGCACCCGGCTGCTCAGAGGCAATTGTGGGTGCCGTCGGGAGCCCGGAGGCGCCCATGGGTGCCCTACCTCGGCCTTGAGCTCGTCGATGTGGTCCTTGAGCTCGCGGATGTACTGCGAGGCGTCCGAGTTGTTGAGCTGGCCCTGGATCATGCCCTCCTCGCGCTGCGGGGACACGGCGTGAGCGCCCCCACGGTGGCCCGTGTCCCCCCCACCCCGCCRGGGCCCCCCCGTGCCCCGGTGTCCCCAGGGTCACCTGGATCTCCAGCTCGGCGATGCGCTGCCGCATCTCGGCCACCGCGGCCATGCTGTCGGCCTCGCGCAGCCGCACGGCCATCACCTCCTCCTTGCTCTGCGGGGACGGCGTCAGCGGCCGCCCGGGCACCCCGGGGCGCCCACCCCGGCACCCACACCCCCCCGCGACCCCCTTTGGGGACCCCCTCGGAGGGGACGGTGGTGGCTCGTCCTGGATGGGGTGGTGGGACCTCATGGGAGGGGGGCGTTGGGGCTCCATGGGGGGGGACATTGGGATGTCAGGAGAGGGGACATGGGGACCCTATCAGAGGGGACACTGGGATCCCATGGGTGGGGATATTGGGATCCCAAGGGAGGGCACACTGGGATCCCAAGGGTAGGGATACTGGGATCCCAAGGGAGGGGACACTGGGATCCCAAAGGAGGGGACACTGGGATCCCATGGGTGGGGATACCGGAATCCCAAGGGAGGGGACATTGGGACCCTATCAGAGGGGACACTGGGATCCCATGGGTGGGGATATTGGGATCCCAAGGGAGGGCACACTGGGATCCCAAGGGAGGGAACACTGGGATCCCATGGGTGGGGATATTGGAATCCCAAGGGAGGGGACACTGGGACCCCATGGGTGGGGACATTGGAACCCCATCAGAGGAGACACTCGGACCCCAAGACAGGGCACACTCGGACACCATCAAAGGGGTGAGGAGACCCCACTGGGAAGGACTGCAGGCCCCAGGCAGAGGGGACACTGAGTCACCCTTGGCTGGGACATTTGGTGGCCGGGCCACCACGCCCCGCTCCAAAGAGTCCCRGCGAGGTCCCCGGCGGGGACCCAGGGCCCCGGGGCCGCACCTTGCACTCGGACTCGGCGTGCTTGCGCTTGCTCTCGCTCAGCTGCGTCTGCAGCCCCTTGTTCTGCGCCGTGACGTAGTGCAGCTTCTCCTGCAGCCCCGCGCACTCCTGCGCCGTGCGGTTCAGCAGGTTGCTGTGGATCTGGTCCTGCCCGGGGGACAACACGGGGACGTGGGGACGTGGTGCCGGGCTGCGGGGCGCGGCGGTCCCGGCGCGGGGACCCCCTCACCTGCGTCTCGAGCTCCACGACGCGCTGGCGCAGCTCGCGCAGCTCGGCCTGCGCCTGCGCCTCCCGCAGCCGCGCCGCCAGCAGCTCGTCCTGCAGCTCGTTGACGTTGTTCTTGCGCGGCGAGTCCTTCCAGCGGCCGCTGGCRCGCGCCAGCTGAGCCTGCGGCGGCGAGAGGGCCCCGGCGTCCGGCTCCTCCGCCCAGCCGACCCGCAGGGCGGCCCCGGGGACCCGCTTTACCTGCCACGTGTCGTTGAGGTCCTTGACCTGCTGCTGCAGCTCCTTGAGGGACTTGACGGCCTCGGCCTCGCGCACCTTGAGCGCCTTGAGCTCCTCCTGCAAGCGGGCCACGTTGTGCTCGTCCGGGAGCAGGCTGTTCCTCTGCGGGCGACAGCAGCGTCACGGAGTGCCCACAGGCCACCGCTTGTGGGGGACAAACGCCGGGGAGGCCCCAGGCAACGCCCGAGATGGAGGCCCCACGAGATGCCCGCTATGATGGAGAGCCAGGAGAGACCAGAGCTTGTCTGGAGGCCTCTGAGATGCCAACGCTCATGTCACACCGTGGACATCTCCTAGTGGCTGATGCTCAGGCAATAACGTGGTCCTTCATGGAGATCTCCGAGGCACCAGATGCTCATGGAGATCTCCAAGATGCCAGAAGCTCATGGAGATCTCTAACACGCTCGTGGGACACAAGGTGGGCGACTCCCAAGACGCCAACGTTTGGGTCGTCTTGTGGCAGGAGATCCCTGTGACGCTGACGTTTGTGGAACAGCAGAACCCAAGACATCATCACTCGCATGTGAACACACAACATGGAGACCCAACCCCTGCCAAGATGTTCCTGCTTGTAGGAGACTCCTGGGACACTGATGTCCATAGAACAGTGGGATGGGAGATCTCCGAGGTGCTGGAGACCCCCAAGATGCTTGTGGAGCACCAGGTTGGGAACTCTCCGAGATGCCAACGCTCATGGGAGGCCTCTGAAATGCCAGAGGTCTCCAGGATAGGGGACATGGGCACAAGAGACCCACAAAACGGAGAACATGGGCACAAGAGACCCACAAAATGGAGAATATGGGCACAAGAGACCTCCAAAACGGAGGACATGGGCACAAGAGACCCACAAAACAGAGGACATGGGCACAAGAGACCCACAAAATGGAGAATATGGGCACAAGAGACCTCCAAAACGGAGGACATGGGCACAAGAGACCCACAAAACAGAGGACATGGGCACAAGAGACCCACAAAATGGAGAATATGGGCACAAGAGACCTCCAAAACGGAGGACATGGGCACAAGAGACCCACAAAACAGAGGACATGGGCACAAGAGACCCACAAAATGGAGAATATGGGCACAAGAGACCTCCAAAACGGAGGACATGGGCACAAGAGACCCACAAAACAGAGGACATGGGCACAAGAGACCCACAAAATGGAGAACATGGGCACAAGATACCTCCAAAGTGGAGGACATTGTCACAAGATACCTCCAAAACGGAGGACATGGGCACAAGAGACCCCAAAAACAGAGGACATGGACACAAGATACCTCCAAAATGGAGGACATGGGCAAAAGATGCCTCCAAAACAGAGGACACGGGCACAAGATACCTCCAAAGTGGAGGACAAGGTCACAAGATACCTCCAAAACGGAGGACATGGGCACAAATGGCCTCCAAAACGGAGGAGATGGGAACAAGAGACCCCCAAAGTGGAGGACATTGTCACAAGATACCTCCAAAGCAGAGGACATTGTCACAAGAGACCTCCAAAGCAGAGGACAGTGGCACAAGAGATGCCCCAAACGGCGCCAACGGGGATAAAAGACCCCCCCAAACGAGAGCCTCGCCACTCAGAGGACACCCGCGGCGCGCCGCCGCCCGCCCCGTTACCTTCTCCATGTCCAACACTTTGTCCTGCATCTCCTTGAGGGCGCCGAGGGTCTCGGCCTCGCGCAGCCGCGACTGCTCCAGCTCCGTCTCCAGGTGGGTGACGAACTCCTCGGTGAAGCGCGGGTTGCCCTGGGGGGATGCGGGTGTCACGGGGGCACCCGCTGAGCCCCGAGGAGCTCGTGACCCCCGCGGCGCCCACCTGCTGGTCCTGCAGCTCGCGGATGGTGCTCTGCGCCCGCTGCAGGTTCTCCGTGGCCGAGCTGCACTGCTGCTTCACCACGGCCAGCTCCCGCTTGATGATGTAGTTCTCCTCGGCCTCCTGCGCCCGCGTCACCTGGCCCTGGCGCCGGGAAGGGGACCCGTGAGCACCCACGGGTGGCACGCGTGGCCCAACGCGGAGCGGACGGCGCGCGAGCGGTTCCTCCCGCCCCGGGGGGGGCTGCGATCCGAGCGGGAAAAGGCGGAGCGGGAGCGGCGTTACGGTACCTGGATGAGCCTGTCTGCCAAGGCAGCGCTTTCCTACGGGACAGGCGCCCGCGGAAGGAAAGGCGGAGGGAGGAAAGAGAGAGAGAACGACAAAGGCACCGCGCTGGTCACACGAGCGGCTCCCCCGCTACGGCTAGAAGCAAAAGGAGAGAGCGAAGGCCRGGCGGAGAGAGGAGCCCCAGAGCCCCCCCGGGGCCCGCAGCCCCCCGGGACGCGGCGCCGTTAGGACGGGGATGCTTTCCTTGCGCTCCTTCCCGTGGTTAGGGATTGGGAAGCGGAGGCTGTTTTGGCCACGGGGTGAAAATATGTGGGTGCCGCGGCCGTGGCCGGGTGGGAGGAGAGCACCGTGGGTGCAAACGAGCAGAAACCGCCCCGTGAAAGCAAATCCTGYGAGGTGGGAAGCCCTTCGGCTTGGCCATGGTGGCCCCTCGGGGCCGAGATGTTGCTTGGAAGGGAGATTTCCAAAGGGGAGATTTCCAGGCCGCCGGAGCGCTCACCTTCTCCAGCGTCTCGATGCGCTGCTTGAGGAGCCGGTTCTCCGTCCGGAGCCGCTGCGGAGGGAGAATGGGAATGAGCCAGGAAGCGGCACCGGAGGTGACGGCGACGGGGGAGAAACCGCTCACCTTGATCTCGATCTGCTCCTCCATCTCCTTGTTCTTGATGGCGGCGTATTCCTTCTCCAGGCTGCGGCCCAAGGTGGGAAGGAGGAACACGTGGAGGAGCCGCTTCCCGGCACGGCGGAGAGAGCGGCGAGGACGGGATGTGGGGATGGAGCCACTCACCGCTTCATCTTCTTGGGGTTGTATTTGACCTGGTAGGCTTTGAGGATGAGCTTGTCCGGGCAGCTGTCGAACTGGTGGGGAATGACCTTCTGGAAGAACTGCGGGAGCGACGGCAAGGGGTCAGCCGGGATCGTGCGGGTGAGGATGAGGGTGAATGGTGACCATGGGTGGATCGTGACCATGGGGTGGAATGGTGACCATGGGGGTGAATGGTGACCATGGGCGGAATGGTGACCGTGGGGGTGAATGGTGGCCATGGGGTGGAATGGTGACCATGGGTGGAATGGTGGCCATGGGGTGGAATTGTGACTATGAGGGTGAATGGTGACCATGGGTGAATGGTCACCATGGGGTGGAATGGTGGCCATGGGGTGGAATGGTGACCATGGGTGAATGGTGACCATGGGTGGAATGGTGACCACAGGGTGGAATGGTGACTATGAGGGTGAATGGTGACCATGGGTGAATGGTCACCATGGGGTGGAATTGTGGCCATGGGNGGGTGGAATGGTGACCACAGGGTGGAATGGTGACTATGAGGGTGAATGGTGACCATGGGTGAATGGTCACCATGGGGTGGAATTGTGGCCATGGGGTGGAATGGTGACCATGGGTGAATGGTGACCATGGGGTGGAATGGTGACCGTGGGGTGGAATGGTGACCATGAGGGTGAATGGTGACCATGGGGTGAATGGTGACCGTGGGTGAATGGTGACCATGGGGTGGAATGGTGGCCATGGGGTGAATGGTGACCATGGGTGAATGGTGACCAGGGGGGAATTGTGGCCATGGTGACCACAGGGTGGAATGGTGACCATGGGTGGAATGGTGACCAGGGGGTGGAATTGTGGCCACGGGGGTGAATCATGACCATGGGGGTGAATCGTGACCATGGGGGTGAATCGTGACCACGGCGTGGAATCCTTGACCACGGGGTGGAATCCTTGACCACGAGGTGGAATCATGGCCATGAAGGTGAATCATGACCATGGGATTGAATCGCGACCATGGGATGAATCGTGACCATGGGATGAATCGTGACCATGGGGTTGAATCGTGACCATGGGATGAATCGTGTCCACCTACGCTCCGGGCCACCAGAACGTAGGTGTCCTCTCACCTGGGACATGCCCTCCATGTCCAGCTGGACCAGTTCGGCCTGGTTGAACTGCAGCAGGGCCATTCCCACGCGGAAGACGATCTCCAGCCCCTGCAAGGAAACGCGCAGAGGCAGAGGAGACGGCTCGGGCTGCATCCCATGTATCCGACGCCGCTCCGAGCTCAAAACCCCGCCGGGTTTCCTCTTCCCGGGCCACATCCAGCGGGATCCGGCCGCCGCGGCCCCCGTTACCTCGTACATGAAGATGTCGAAGACCCGCGTGGCCACCGGCAAGGGGAAGGTGGTGAGGAAGAGGGTGAGGAACCAGGACGACGCGTACATGGAGGTGAGGAAGCTCTGCGAGCGGAAGTGGATGTTCAGCTCCGGCAACTGCTCCTGCAAGCGGGAGAACGAGGGAATTCCAGCGGATTTCCCCACGGATTTCTCCTCCCCTGAGCTGGTGTTTCCTCCCGCCTCTTCCCGCTCTCCCAAGGGATCCATGCCGGAGCGGGAGGCGCTCACCTGCAGCAGGTACTCGAACTGGTAGATGCAGAGCCCCAGCTCGGCCATGCTGGGCTTGAAGAGCTCCCGCAGCCGGTATTCCTGCATGAGCCGCACGAAGACGCAGAACGCCTCCTCCTCCGGCATCTGCCACCGGGAACGGCCGGGATTCGGCACCGGCGCCACCCGCTCCTGGCCCCCGGCGGCTCATCCCGGCCTTTTTTTCCGGCCGGGAAGCGGCGCGGCGCCCACCTGCATGAGCAGCAGCCCCACGATGAAGGCGCTGCCCTGGCAGTAGCCGACYTCCCGGTCCACGAGGGAATAAGCCTGGAAGGGAAGAGGAGGGTGGATGAGCGCCCGAAGCGGGACGAGCTCGGGAGCATCCCAAGGGTGCAACTCGGAGCATCCCAGCGGATCCGGGATGGGGCAAGGACCAAGCGTGATGAGCTCCGGAGCATCCCAGCAGATCCAGGACAGCACAAGGCTGGAGTGGGAAGAGCTCAGGAGCATCCCAGTGGATCCAGGATGGGGCAAGGACCAAGTGGGATGAGCTCGGGAGCATCCCAAGGGTACAACCTGGAGCATCCCAGCAGATCCAGGATGGGGCTAGGACAAAGCGGGACAAGCTCAGGAGCATCCCAGCAGATCCAGGACAGGACAAGACCTGAGCAGGAAGAGCTCAGGAGCATCCCAGTAGACCCAGGATGGGGCAAGGACCAAGCGGGATGAGCTCCGGAGCACCCCCAGGGTGCAACCTGGAGCATCCCAGTGGATCCTGGACAGGACAAGGACAAAGCGGGACGAGCTCGGGAGCATCCCAACGGTGCAACCTGGAGCATGCCAGTGGATCCCGGATGGGGCAAGGCCGGAGCGGGATGAGCTTGGGAGCATCCCAGCAGATCCGGGACAGGACAAGGACAAAGTGGGACGAGCTCGGGAGCATCCCAAGGGTGCAACCTGGAGCATCCCAGTGGATCCAGGATGGGACAAGGACAAAGCAGGATGAGCACCCGGAACACCCAGAGCATCCGGAACACCCAGAGCATCCGGAGCACCCAGAGCACCCGGAGCACCTGGAACACCCAGAGCATCCGGAACACCCAGAGCA
>NW_020455856.1:11813-14658 GCF_003342845.1 Nothoprocta perdicaria
GCTGTCCTGGCCCTTGAAGAACTCGTGCTCGGGATAGGTGCGGGCGATATCCCGCCGGATGAGCTTCTCGCAGGGCGAGGACATCTTGAGCAGCTCCGAGTACTGGTTCTTGACGGGCATGTCCGTGGCGCTGCACAGCAGCTGCCAGACGATGGCGCGGAAATGGTGCGGGATGCCCTTGCGGATGAGCTCCTGCGGGAAGCGCCATGCGGAATTCCCGCTCCGCAACGCCGGGAACGGGTTGCTGGGGGTGGGAAGCGCGCGCGGGTGCGGTACCTTGAGCAGCTTCTCCTTCTTTTTCCGCCACTCGTCCCACTCGTTGACGATGCGGCCCCACAGGATCCAGGTGTCCTCCTCGAGGTGGCTGAGGTTGGAGGAGGCCGAGGAGCTGGAGACCAGCGAGGAGCCGCTGTTGCGCCGCGAGCCGTTCATGGAGCGCATGGATTTGGAGTCGGCTTCCAAGAGCCTGAGGGAGGAGCCGGAGAGCGGGAGAAGTCACCGGAGTCCCGGCGCCCGGGACGCGGATAATGCGGGCACGGGAAACGCAGGAGATGGGGGAAGAGCCGGGAAATGGGCCCCAAGTTTTGGCCCTCTGACTGGCTCCAAGAATTCCAGAGATTTTCCAAGGTCTCTGGAGATTCCTGAGGTCTCTGGAGATTCCCGAGCTCCCTGGAGATTCCCGAGGTCTCCAGAGATTCCCAAGATCTCTGGAGATTCTTGAGCTCTCTGGAGACTCCCAAGGTCTCCGGAGATTCCCAAGGTCTCCGGAGATTCCCAAGGTCTCCAGAGATTCCTGAGCTCCCTGGAGACTCCCAAGGTCTCTAGAGATTCCCGAGGTCTCCAGAGATTCCCAAGGTCTCCAGAGATTCCCAAGCTCCCTGGAGATTCCTGAGATCTCCAGATTCCCGAGGTCTCCAGAGGTTCCCGAGGTCCCTGGAGATTCCCAAGGTCCCTGGAGATTCCCAAGGTCTCTGGAGATTCCTGAGGTCTCCGGAGATACCCGAAGTCTCCAGAGATTCCCAAGGTCTCCAGAGATTCCCGAGATCTCCAGAGATTTCCAAGCTCTCTGGAGATTCCCGAGGTTTCTGGATCAGGGGATTTTAGCCCCAAAATACAATGGGATAAAAAGCCGGCAAATATCCACACGTTAGCCTGAAATTCTCTGGAGATTCCCGAGGTCTCCGGAGATTTCCGAACTCTCTGGAGATTCCCGAGGTTTCTGGAGCAGGGCATTTCAGCCCGGAAAACGCAGCGGGATAAAAAGCCAAAGGGCCGGGAAACATCCGCAGCCCATCCCAACGCTCTCCGGAGGTTCCCAAGGTCTCCAGAGGCAAACCCAATGGGATGCAGAGGAAAACCCAGCCAGGAAATATCCGGCACGTGGGCCCGAAGCTCTCTGGGGTCTCCGGAATGGGGAATTTCGGCYGGGAAAACGGGAATGGGCACTTGCCTGTTCTGCTCCTCCAGCTTGGCCAGCAGCTCCAGCTCATCCGGGCTGAGGTTTTCCGAGTCRGAAGCGGGCGAGCAGGCGGGAACCGAGTTCACGGAGGAAAGGGCCTCGTGCGACGAGGAATCCGGGCTGGCGGCCGGGCTCGCCATGGCCGGGAAACGTCCGGAGCCGCCGGAACGTCGGGATGCCGCCTTCACCTGGCAACGGAATGACGCTCGGCATGCGGGATTTGGAGGAAAAATGGGTTTTTTTTGAGGAAAAGTGGTTTTTTTTGAGGAAAAACGGAACAGCCACAGCGGTTCTCAGAAGTGAATCCCGAGGATGCAGCAGGATTTGGGATGATCCCCTCCTCTCCTTTCCAGGGTAAAATTCCTGGGAGTGCCAGAGGCCGCCAGGGAAGGCGGAATTCCAAGTGGATTTGGGCATTGGGGATGCTGGAAAAGTTCCATATTCCTGACGGATTTTGAACTGGCAGCGTTAGGAAAAGCAAATCCCGATCTGCTCCAATGGGAAAAGAAGCCAGAGYGCAGCAAAAAGCGCCCGGAATAGGGATTTTGGGGGTATCCTGGTGTTATAGAGGGATCCAGATGCATCCTGGCAGCCTCAATGTGGAGCGAGGGGTGATCCGGACTGAACAGACACGGATCCTGCCCATCCAGCTTGGAAAACCCGGGCTTTTCCAAGCAGGATGCAGGGAAATTTGGGAAAAAAATGGAAAAATKTGGAAAAAAAATGAAATAAATTTGGAAATGTATTTATTTGGAAAATAAATAAAAGGGAATTCCGGGCCTAACCCACCGACGCACGAAGAGGAAGAAAAGGGAAGGAGATCACGGAGGTTGCTCCGGCTCYGGGCGGATGCTCCGCGAAACGGCCGGGAAGGATTTGGTTTTTCCCAAAGGAAAAGGCAGATTTTTGTCCTTCCRCCTGGGATTTGCCAAGCCGGAGGGAAAAGCAGGAGCCGGGCGACCCCCRTGGGGCCGAAATTCCCTCGCCGGTGGCATCTGCAAGCGCGATTCCGGCCGGCGGGAACGGTCCGGAAGCCCGGATGGGAAGTGTGATGAAACCAACGGGAATGGCAGGCGGGAAAAGGGGAGAAAACGGGAATAATGAAGGGAAAAAGTCCCCCGCGCTCCCTGCACGGGGATCCCTCGCGGCCGCCGCCCCCGGCGCAGCGGGAAGAGGCTGGAGCGAGCGGCGGGATGCGGGAAGCCGGGCGGTCCCGCGGAGCCCTGGCCTAGATAGGAGAGACAATTATTGATGGATTTGCCTTTTTTTTAGGGATTTCAAGGGAAAAATGCCCCGGTGGGGGGGGGAAGGATGGGACCCCCCCCCCCGGCTCCAAGGGGAGACGGAGCCGGACACAAAGGGGCTGCGGAGCCGCCGGCGGCTCCG
>NW_020455856.1:16513-19172 GCF_003342845.1 Nothoprocta perdicaria
ATATAATATAATATAATATAATATAATATAATATAATATAATATAATATAATATAATATAATATAATATAATATAATATAATATAATATAATATACTGCAGGTGTGAATGAAAAATATAAAATTTAAATTAAAAAGAAAAAGAAAAATGAAAATAAAAATATAAATAAATAAAACTCCTCTTGACTTCTATGTCGCCCTTTTAGGAAAGGAAAGGAAATGAAAGAAAAGGAAAGAAAAGGAAAGGAAAAGGAAAATTAAAGGGAAATGGGATGGAAATAAAGGGAAAACGACGGGAAAATGGCAAAATTTGAGGAAAAATGAAGGAAATGAGAGAAAAATGGGAGGAAAGGGGGGGGAATGGCTGTTGGGGGAGGTGGCCRGCCTCGCTGGCCCCGTTTCCCCTCCGTCTGAACCCAAAAAGGGGAAACTCCTCGAAAGGAGGAAGTTTCCCACGGCGCCGAAATTGGGTGAATTTCCGCACTGTGAAATTGGGTGAAATTCTGGGGGAAAAAAGGGGGAAAAAAAAGGGAGATTTGATCCCCTTTATCCACGTGGTCCTTGTTTTATCCACCTGGTCCCAGGACGCCCGCTCCTGGCTCGTGTTTTCCATGGATCCCGATGGGAATCGGATCCCTGTCTTCCATGGATCCTAATGGGAAACGGATCCCGGCTCCAGAACAAGCGACCTCCCCCCCAGCTCGTGTTTTCCATGGATCCCAGTGGGAATCATATCCTTGTTTTCCATGCATCCCAATGGGAATCAGATCCCTGTTTTCCATGGATCCCAATGTGAATTGGATCCCCATTTTCCATGGATCTCAATGGGAATCAGATCCTAGCTCCAGAATGGGCGACATCCTCCCCCGAGCTTGAGTTTTCCATGCATCCCAATGGGAAATCATATCCCCATTTTCCATGGATCCCGATGGGAATCAGATCCCCGTTTTACATGGCTCCCCATGGAAATCGCATCCCTGTCTTCCATAGATCCCCATGGGAATCGTATCCCCCTTTTCCATGAATCCCCATGGGAACCATATCCCTCTTTTCCATGAATCCCCATGGGAATCGGATTCCTGTTTTCCATAGATCCCAATGGGATTCGTATCCCTGTGCTCCAGGGATCCCCATGGGAATCACATCCCCATTTTCCATGGATCCCAATGGGAATCATACCCCCATTTCCCATGGATCCGATGGGTACCGGATCCCCGTTTCCCATGGATCCAATGGGAATCGGATCCCGGCTCCATCCCGGTCGCCCTCGGAGGCCACCGAAGGTCTCGGCTCCGTCCCCCTGTGCTGACCCAACCGAAAGCTGCTGAGCTGTTTCCTCCCCGCTATTTTTGGGCCGGAAAAACGCAATTTTGGGGCATTCAGCAAGTTGCAGCCTCCCCCTGCCATATAAGCACTAAACATATATAAAAAAACCCCTAAAATTATGATGATTTTTATTTTTTTGAGGTGCATATAACAATAAAAGTATAATGATGATGATTATTATTATTTTGGGGTGTATATAAAAATAAAATGAGAATTATGTTTATTATTAATTTTGGGTTGCATATAAAAAAATAAAACGAGAATTACGATTATGATAATGATTATTATTAGTTTGGGGTGTATATAAAAAATAAAACTAGAATTATGGTGATGATTATTATTTTTGGGGTGCATATCAGAAATAAAATGAGAATTATCATGCTGATAATGATGATTATTATTATTTTGGGGTGCATATAGAAAACAAACCATGAATTATAATGATGATTATTTTGGGGTTGCATATCAAAAATAAAACAAGAATTATCCTGACAATGATGATGATGATTATTTTTGGGTTGTGTATAAAAAATAAAGCGAGAATTATGGTGATTATTATTATTTTTGGGGTGCATCTCAAAATAAAACAAGAATTATCATGCTCATAATGATGGCTATTATTATTTTGGGGTGCATATAAAAATAAAACGAGAATTATGATGATGATTACTGTTATTTTTGGGGTGCAGCCAAAAATAAAAGGTGAATTACGACGATGACGACGATGACGACGACTATTTCGGGGTGCATATCAAAATAAATCACGAATGATGATGATGATGATGATGATTTTGGGTGCATATCAGAAATAAAACGCCAATTACGGTGCTGATAACGAGGGTTATTATTATTATTATTTCGGGGCGCAGCGGAGCGTTGGCCCCGTCGCTTCCGCCGCCTCCCTTCCCTTTCCCGCGCATCCAAGCTCCGGCCCCTCCAACCACCCATGGGAGCGATGAAGAAGTCCCCAGGTTCTCCTTGCCCAAAAGTGGTTGTTTTKGGGGTTTTCCCCCCTTTTTTCCTGCTTTTTTTGGCAGGATGGAGGTAGCGGCACCCAAGGAGGAGCCCTGGGCGGCTCCGGCCAAGGGCCCCCAACCATTTGCATGATGCTCTTCAGCGACCACGAGAGGAACCGAAACCCCGGGGTGAAGCCACCGGCCAAACTGGGGGGCTGGGACCCAATGGGGACGGGGACAGTGACGGGGACAGTGACGGGGACGGGGACGGAGCCCCCGCTGCCACCATGGCCAGGCAGGAGACCTACGGCAACTGGCTGTGCCCCCCGCCCAAGCGACTCGTGAGACAACCAGGTAGAGATGCCTCCAAAATTCTCTT
>NW_020455856.1:19601-24268 GCF_003342845.1 Nothoprocta perdicaria
TTTTCTCTCTTTTATTCTTTCTCCTCTTTTTTATTTTCTCTTTTTATTCTTTCTCTTCTATTTTTTCTCTTTCTTCTTCTCCTCTTTTTTACCTTTTCCTCCTTTTTGTTTTTCCCTTTTTATTTTTTTCTCTTCTATTTTTCTTTTTTCATTTCCTCCTTTTTCCTTTTATTCTCTTTTTTCCCCTTTTTATTTTTCTTTTTAACTTTCCCCTCTTTTTTATCATTTTCTCTTTTTTACTTTTCCTCTTTTTCATCATTTTCTCTTTTTTACTTTTCCTCTTTTTCATTTTCCCCCTCTTTTATTTTTCCCCTCTTTTACTTCCCCCCTCTTTTATTTCTTTCCCCTCTTTCCTTTCTCCCCACCCCACAACAGACCCAAATATTCCCATAGCTCCGGTCGGACAAATCCCAAACCCGGCACCACCCGGCCCCAAGTTTTGGGGTGCCACCAACAGCCCCATCCACGGGACTTCAGACCCCAAGAGCAACCCAAAACCCACCGATTCCCCCAAATCTCATCCCTTTTTCCCTTCCTTTTCCCAGGAATTTACTCCGGAGGCAGCCAGATGACCCCCGTGGGCTCCTTCCGCCCAGGTGAGGCTCCGGCTCCGGCTCCGGGGCCCTCTCGGACCCATCGCCGCCGGGGCCGGATGACGGAAAGCAGAACTCCCCGACGTGCCTMCACCAAGGGGGTTATTTTCAGCGCYGTAAATAAAACACCTCTCTAAAAAACGTATTTTTTTCAAAAAAAAATCAGATTTTTTCTAAAAAATCAATTTTTTTCTTTAAAAAATCATTTTTTTCTAAAAAAATCATTTTTTCTTAAAAAATCATTTTTCCCTAAAAAAAAATCAGATTTGTTTCTTTAAAAATAATTTTTTCTAAGAAATCATATTTTTTCCTTAAAAATAATTTTTTCCCTAAAAAAACCCAGATTTTTTCTTAAAAAAAGTTTTTTTCTAAAAAATCATTTTTTTCTAAAGATTTTTTCAAAAAAACCCTTTCTCCCCAAATTTGCTTCTGCTAGGGCACGCTGACGTGCAAGGGCTTCCTGATGATGCCCAGAGCAGCAGAGGTTCTTTGTTGGTTTGGGGTTTTTTTGGGTTGATTTTTGGTTTCCCTCTGTGTTTTCTTGGCGTTTTTTTTTTGCATGGGAACTGCGGCTTGAGGGGCAACTTTGGGCAGCTTCTTGTGGCGCCCAGGGTTGTTGCTTGGTCTTGCAAGGCTTGGTCTTGTCTTGTGTCATCTTGCAGGGCTTGGTCTTGCAGGGCTTGGTCTTGTTTTGTGTCATCTTGCAGGGCTTGGTCTTGCTGGGCTTGGTCTTGCATGCCTTGGTCTTACAGGGCTTGGTCTTGCAGGGCTTGGTCTTGCCGGGATGGTCTTGCATGAGTTGGTCTGGCAGGGCTTGGTTTTGCAGCGTTGGTCTTGCAGGACTTGGTCTTGCAGTCTGTGGTCTTGCAGGGCTCGGTCTTGCAGGGTTGGTCTTGCAGTCCTTGTTCTCGCAAGGCTTGGTCCTGCAGGCCTTGACCATTGAGTGGAGAGGAGGACGAAGCTTCTCAAGATCTGGTGACTCCCCAAGGACCTCAGAGAAAGATCTCAGAGCTTTGCAGCCACGCTCTGACCCAACAAAACCCTGGGGAGATCCACCAAGCAGGACACGAGGCCTGGAGCACGTTGGGCAGGAGCCGCCTCCCCCTTGGGCAGCGGCCTCCTCGCTGAGACGGCCTCCTCCCCGTGCAGACTCCCCCGACAGCTTCGACGACGAYGACGAYGATGATGATGGCGGCGACTACGACGACGTGTCGCTCTCCGAGCCCGGCCGCGACCGCGGGAAGCCGCCGGCCGCAGAAGACCTGCAAAGCCAGAGGAGCAAGGGAGGCACAGGTGACCCCTGGGGGAGGCCGAGGGCCTCCGTGGGGCAGCGCCCGGCCCCGTGGTGAGGTCCTCTCCGAAGGCCACCATGACACTTCCCTCCTTCTTCTCCCCAGGGGTCTACACCCTGGCGGGGAAGCCGGCGTCTTCGAGTCCCACCAGAGCGGGTGAGTCCTTTGGTTCCTCACACCCCGACTCCTCCTTGCGTGGACGTGGGGGTCCCACGCATGGACATGTGGTCCTATGTATGGACGTAGGGGTCCCACACGTGGACATGGGGGTCCCACACATGGATATGGGGGTCCTGTGGATGAACATGGGGGTCCCACGCGTGGAYGTGGGGTCTCACACATGGACATGGAGGTCCTGTGGATGGACATGGGGTCCCACACGTGGACGTGGGGGTCCCACGCATGGACATGGGGGTCCCATGTGGGGACATGGGGGTCCTACACATGGACTTGAGGGTCCTGTGGATGAACATGGGGGTTCCACACATGGACGTGGGGTCTCACACATGGACATGGAGGTCCTGTGGATGGACATGGGGTCTCACGTATGGACGTGGGGGTTCCACGCATGGACATGGGGGTCCCATGCGTGGACATGGGGGTTCCACACATGGACATGGGGGTCCTGTGGATGGACATGGGGGTTCCATGTATGGACATGGGGGTCCCACACATGGACATGGGGGTCCTGTGGATGGACATGGGGTCTCACATATGGACATGGGGGTCCTGTGGATGGACATGGGGATCCCACACATGGATATGGGGGTCCTCTGCATGAACATGGGGGTCCCACGCGTGGACGTGGGGTCTCACACATGGACATGGGGGTCCTGTGGATGGACATGGGGTCTCACATATGGACATGGGGGTCCTGTGGATGGACATGGGGGTCCCACACATGGACATGGGGATCCCACACATGGACATGGGGGTCCTCTGCATGGACATGGGGGTCCACCACATGGCCATGGAGGCCATGGTGAAGCTGGAGCTCCTCCGCAGCAGTGGTGGAGCAGAAGGGAGGCCAACAAGCCCTCCAAGCCCCCCTTAGACCTGCTCTGCCCCCATATTCATGAACCTCTTCCCCAACGAGTGGTCAATGGAGTCATCACCTTCATTGACCAACCCAATCAGCTCCTTCTGGGGGAGACAACGGGCGCCACCTCCCGCTCCAGCCCCGAGGGACGTTGTCTCCACAGGCATGCTGGAGGCCGCAGCGCGCGAGCCGAGAGGCTGCCGGGACAAGTCGGTGGTGACGCTCTACCTGCTGGTGGCCCTCAGCTTCCTCATGTGGGTGGCCCTCTTCTTGCTCGCCGTGGCCAAGTGTAAGCGCCCCCCCACCTTGGTGGCCGCTCGGCGGGGACAAACTCAACGCGCCTGGGACATCTCACCACCTTCTGCGTTTCCTTCTCCTCCAGACTCGGAGCTTTCCGGGGAGCTGAAGGTCTTGAGCTCCAACTACTCCCAGAGCGGTGGGTCCTGGCGCTCCGACGTGTGGCATGGACGGAGCTCTGGCTCTGGGTCGAGGGTGGGAAGGTGGTTGGGACACGGTGGCTTTTTGGAGCGTCTTCCATCCCCGTGTTTCATAATCAGAAAAAAAAATAATGGTTTAAGTGAAATTTTAATGTCGTGGGCCACAAAACCATCAGCTTCTCGCTATCGGATGAGGCCAGAGGACATTGAATGGGGAGTGGGGAGAAGAAAGTGGGGACGGATGGTGCAGGCATCTCCCTTGCTTCCCTGTGCTCTGCAGTGCTGCAGGAGCTGGCCGAGACGCAACGGGGACAAGCCCACGTGAGGAGCAGCATGTCCACCTACTACAAGGAGCTGCAGGGCCTCACAGGTGAGAGCCACGGGGCTCCCTCCGTCTTGGCCGTTGGCTGCATTCCCGGTGGGAAGTGTTGGACTGTGTGTCCACATGGGTTGTGAGATGGACTGAGATGGGTTTGTGACGGACCAAGATGGGTTGTGATGGAGGATGAGGTGTGTGATGGACCGCAATGAGTTGTGTGATGGATAAGGAGTTGTTTGATGAACCAAGATGGGTTGTGTGATGGAGGATGGGTTGTGTGATGGACCATGATGGGTTGTGTGATAGACCACAATGGTTGTTTGATGGACCACGATGGCTTGTATATTGGATGATGGGTTGTGTGATGGACCACAATGAGTTGTGTGATGGATAATGGGTTGTGTGATGGATCAAGATGGGTTGTGTGGTGGAAGATGAGTTGTGTGATGGACTGAGATGGGTTGTGTGATGGTTGATGGGTTGTGTGATGGACCTAGATGGGTTGTGTGGTAGAGGATGAGTTGTATGATGGACCTAGATGGTTGTGTCATGGATGATGGGTTGTTTGATGAACCAAGATGGGTTGTGTGATGGATGATGGGTTGTGTGATGAACCACGATGGGTTGTGTGATGGACCTAGATGGATTGTGTGGTGGTTGATGGGTTGTGTGATGGACCACAATGAATTGTGTGACGGATGGTGGCTTGTGTGATGGACCACGATGGGTGGCGTGGTGGATGATGGGTCGATGGGATGGTGGATGACGGTTCTCACCCCACAGCCCTGATCTGCCAGGCCCTCCCGCACGCGCAGCCCTGCTCGCCCGGCTGGAAGGTCTTCGAGAAGAGCTGCTACTCCTTCTCCAGCGAGAGAGCCAGCTGGGACGAGGCCAAGCAGATCTGCGCCGACCTGGGCGCCCACCTGGTCATCGTGGACAGCGACCAGGAGCAGGTGAGATGGGTTCCCAAGGAGAAATGGTGCAAAA
>NW_020455856.1:25683-31379 GCF_003342845.1 Nothoprocta perdicaria
AAAGATGGGAAAGAAACCCAAAAAAATGGGAAAGAAACCCAAAAATAGGAAAGAAACCCAAAAAATGGGGAAAAAAAAACAAAAGAGGGAAAAAAGCCAAAAAAATGAGGAAAAAAACCCAAAAAAGGGGAAAAAAGCCTCAAAACAGGGGGGAAAAAAAGGGGGAAAAAAACAAAAATGGGGGGAAAAATCCCAAAAACCGGGGAAAAATCCCATTTTCTGTACAAAAATATAAGCAGCAGGCAAGCGGGGTTAAACCTGACCGTGAAGGCTGCACAGAAAAAAATAAACACCCGTTTTTTCGGCTTTTTGCCCCGCTATGGTGGCACATTCCCAATTTTGCTCCCAAAAAGCAATTTCTACCACAATTTTCCTGCTTTAAAAGCACCTGGTTCTTCCTCGTGTCCATCCTCAACGGCAAGAGCCAAGCTTGGTCTTCTGAAAGTATTCCAATATTTTTCCAATATTTTAATTTTTTAAGGGGGGTTGGTTAAAAAAATCCAATTTTTCGTTGTAAATCTGTTAATTCACTGGATACTCCTCAAATAAACCTGTTTTGTTGCTGTTTTCTTAAGAAAACAGAAAAAAAGTTCTTAAGAACTTTTTATTTCTGGGATCTTCTTGGAGTCTAGGGAATACTGGGAACACTGGGATGTGAATGGGGGAGTCTGGAGCCGGGGATGGGGAATATTGGGAATACTGGGAGGGAGGATACAGCACCGTGGATTGGGAATAATGGGAATATCGGGTTGAGGGGTTGAAGATATTGGGATGGGGAGTGTGGCCCCGTGGCTGGGGAAACTGGGGAGCACTGGGAATGTTGGGATGGGAGAGTTGGAAAGTATCATGATCATTGGGATGGGGAGCATGGCCCCATGAATGGGGGATGAAGAACACTGGGAGCACTGGGAATGTTGGGAGGGGAGAGTTGGGAAGTACTGGAATAGGGGTTGGTCCCATGAATGGGGGATGAGGGATGCTGGGAGCACTGGGAACGTTGAGATGGGAGAGTTGGGAAGTACTGGGATCACTGGGATGGGGACTGGCCCCATGGCTGGGGAAACTGGGGAGCACTGGGAACGTTGGGGTGGGAGAGTCAGGAAGTACTGGGATCACTGGGATGGGGGTTGGCCCCGTGGATGGGGGATGAGGGACACTGGGAGCACTGGGGACACTGGGAATTGGTTATTGGGGGGCACCTTGGCTCAGTTGTGGGGAGAATCTATGGGGAGGGGGTCTGGGCATCTGGGACCCCCTCCTCTCCATCCCCCCAAGAAGGAGACCTGGGCGTTTGGGACAGATTCCGTGCGTTTAATTGCCTCCTTTTAGCCCCAAATTATAGATATTGGTGAGAACCGCAGAGCTGCCGGGTGGGATCCAAGTGGGAATGTCGGGAATGGCTCAAATCCCCTCAGAAATGGCTCAGATTCCAGCAGATCCTCGTGCGAGGACCAGGTTGTTCCTCAGGGAAACGCTCGGAAACGAGCGGGATCCTCGGGGAAAYGCTGGGAATGGGAGAAATTCTTGGAGAAATGCTGGAAACGGGTTTGTGCAGAAGCAGCCGGAAACGGGGCAAATTCTTGTGGAAAACGACTGGAAATGGGTCGTTCCTTCCGGGAAATGTTGGAAACAGGTCAGATCGTCGAAGAAATGCTGGAAACGGGTCAACTCTTTGCGGAAATGCTGGAAATGGCCCAAATTCTTGGAGAAACGCTGGGAATGAGTTAGGTTCCTTCAAGAAACCCGAGAAAAYGAGCGGTTCCTCGGGGAACCCGGCTGAAAAAGGGGTCAGAAAACGGCTGCAAACGGGTCGTTCCGCAGCGAAACGCTGGGAACGGGTCGAATTCCTTAGGGAAAGCAGCTGGAAGCAGGATGTGCCCAAGGGAAAGGCCGGGAATGGGGCCGCAGGGTGGTGGACCTTCATTTCTGCCACGCGCAGCCTTCGCTGACGTGGGCCGCGGGTCTCTCCCCATCCTGAAGGTAGAGAAGGAGCTGTGTTGGGTGTTGAGGTCCAAGGGTGGAGGTCGGGGTGGAGGAYGAAGCTCTTGGGGGGGTTTCTGCATCATCCTCAGCCCCACCACCCTCTTAGACCTTCAGGACCCCGGTGTCCCTCCACCCTGSGCCACCTTATATCCCTCCACACCTCCTTTGTGGGACCTTTGAAGGATCCATGTTTTCTGGTGGCCCTCACATCTCCTGGGAGACCAAGGGGTCTGGGTTGCTCTCCCAAAGCTGATAGAGGACCTAGATACCCTAAAGGGACCTGGACATCCGTGGTGGTCACTGTACCGTCATGGAGGTGATGTTCACTGACGTCATCGTCACCTCCGTGGTGTCCGCTTTGGGGCTGAGGAGCCGTAGCCACTGCTGGTACTGCTCTGTCACCTGCGGCCACATGTGGTCCATGTCCTCCATGTCCTCCACAAACCCACCCAGCCACCCAAACCAGCCCCAAATTGACCCAACGTTCTCCCCATCAGCACCATGGGGATGGTGACCACCCCGAACGCRTGGGGCCCTACCTGCCGGTTGAGGAGGCAATGCACGACGTAGATGAAGACGCCTTGGAGGCTGTTGAGGCCGGTGAAGAGGAAGGCCACGACGGGGCTGCCGGAGCTGGTCTGCAGCAAGCCCAGGCCCCACGTGCAGCCCAGGATGACCACTTGGGCGAGCGCCTTGAACGTCAGTGTCCTGCGGAGGCCGGCGCTGCTGGGCCTGGACGGGGCTTTCGCCGCGTCTCGCCCAAGCCCATGGCCCTCAAACGGGTTTGAACTCGATGAAATTGGACCGACATAACCAAAATCGATCAAATTGAATCCAATCCAACCAAATCACATTGACCGAATCAAACTGGAACCAACCAAACCCAACCCAACCAAATCACATCGATTCAAATCAAACTGGAACCAACCCAACCCAACCAAATCACTTTGATTCGAATCAGCTTGGACTCAACCCAATCAAATCACATCTATTTGAATCAACCTGGACTCAACCCAACAAATCATTTTGATTCAAATCAACCTGGACTCAACCCAACCAAATCATTTCGATTCAAATCAACCTGGACTCAACCCAACAAATCATTTCGATTCAAATCAACTTGGACTCAACCTAACAAATCACTTTGATTCAAATCAACTTGGACTCAACCCAACAAATCACTTTGATTCGAATCAATCGTGGTCTCAACCCAACCAAATCGCATAGATTCAAAACAATTTGGACTCAACCCAACCAAACCACTTTGATTCGAATCAACCTGGTCTCAACCCAACCAAATCACTTTGATGCAAATCAACTTGGACTCCACCCAACCAAACTCAACCCAACTGCGCCCAACTGAACCACAGTGATCCAAATTAAACTGAATCCAACCCAACTGAACTCAACTGAGCCCAGCTAAATCACACTGATTTGAATCAAACTAGAGGCAAACGAGCCCTACGCAACCCAACTGAACCCAGCCCAGCTGAACCCAACCAAATTGCCCAACCTGACTGAGCCCAACCAAATCACATTGACCCAAATGAAACCAAATCCACCTCAACTGAACCCAACCAAATTGCATTGAACCCAATCAAACCGAACCCAGCTAAACCGAACTGCTGTTTCCTCCCCTTCACTAAGGCAAGAGAACCTGCAGCAACGGCCCCGATGGAGAAACCTGCTAGACCCACCTGGTGCTTTTGAGGGAGGAGACGTCCTTGTTGAGGGTGGAGAGCTTCTCCTGCAGGATCCAGAGGGTGGTGAGATAAAACACCAGGTTAACCTGGGGAGAAAAGGCTGCTTAGGGAGGCTGTTGTTGCTGTCTTGCTGGTGGACGGGTGCCCACAAACATGACGCCAACCCGGAATCCACCAGCTCCTCCATGACCACCTTCCTGAGGTCCAAGAGAGAAGAAAGGGAAAGACCCACCAGGATGATGGCGCAGACGGGGCCGATGAAGCTCCACACGAATCCTCCCTTGGTGGTCAGCCAGCAGCTGAAAGACAAGGAGAAGAAGATCCCTCCAAGTCCAAACACCGTAGCGATGGTACCAAGAACCGGGATAAAGATGGAAGAAAAATGTGGACCGAGGAAGAGGAAGGTGGGTCCAAGCTGCCACTTACTGCTTGCTGGTCCCGTAGCCACCGGGATTGATGGCGACGGAGATGGCCACCACCAAGGCGGGCAGGCCGTAGCCCGTGGGGTAGATGTACCGCTTCTTGAAGCGGTTGGYGCTGGTATAGTTGACCACGCGCAGGTTCTGGACGGTGAGGAAGAGGTGCAAGCCCTCCAGGAACATCCAGGTGAAGCAGGCGAGGAAGAGGTAGTGGAGGAGGCCAGCAATGATGGCGCACGCCAGCTGGGAGGGGAAACGGAGAGGGAGGCCGTCGTGGTCTCCTGGAAAGGGCCACCTCAACCAGGGACCTTGGGTACCCCTGAGGTCCCCATGCAGATGCCCAGAAAGGTGGTGGCATCTCTAGCCTGTGGGGCCTTGGGGAATCTCATGGGGTTGGATCCTTGTTGAGCTGGGCCGGAGACCCCCAAACGTCCCTCCAACCCCAGATACCACAAAATTTCACATCTTGAACCAACCCAGAGAGAAAAGAGACCCCAAAGCCTTGAGGAACCTCAAGTATTTCTACCCATGTTGAGTTGGCTGGGTCTGAAGACCCACAAATGTCCCTTAAACCCCAGATACCACAAATTTCCACAGCTTGAACCAACCTAGAAAGGGAAGAGACCCCAAAGCCTTGAGGAACCTCAAGTATTTCTACCCATGTTGAGCTGGGTGGGTCTGGAGATCCCCAAATATCCCTGTAACCCCAGATACCACAAATTTGAACCAATCTGGAAAGCGGAGAGACCCAACAGCCCTGAGGAACCTCAAGTATTTCTATCCATGTTGAGCTGGTTGGGTCTGAAGACCCACCAATGTCCCTTAAACCCCAGATACCACAAACTGGAACCAACCCAGAAAGAGAAGAGACCTCACAGCCTTGAGGAACCTCATGTGGTTGGACCCACAGCGAGTTGGGCTTGAGCCAGAGACCTCCAGACATCCCTGCAGTCCCTAACGTAATTCCCTGGACCCTCCTGGAGAGGGAAGGGACCTCAGAGGAGGGGCCAGAGAAGACCCAAGAGTTGGACRCCCTTGAGCCCTTGTCCCAAGGTGCACCACTACCTGATTCGCAACGCGCCGCATGGCCGCGAGGAAGAGGAGGTCGGCCGCGAAGAGGCAGGCGCTGAGCTGCAGGTGCAGGGCCACGCTGACGGTCCAGAGCGAGCGGCACAGGAGGAAGGTGAGGATGGCGAGGAAGAGGCAGAGCACGGACAGCGAGAGCCCCACGGCGGTGACGAGCTCCAGGGCGACGCTCCCCTGCGGCGCGCCGCCACCGTGAGACGCCTCGGTCCGGGTTGGGAAACCGCGGGAATGCCGGGACACCTTCTCTGGGGTTGGAAAATTGTGGGACACCTTCTCCCGGGATGGAAAATTGTGGGAGCGCCAGGACACCTTCTCCCGGGTTGGAAAACTGTGGGAGCGCCGGGACAGCTTCTCCCGGGTTGGAAAACCGTGGGACACCTTCTCCTGGGTTGGAAAACCATGGGAGAACCAGGACACCTTCTCTGGGGTTGGAAAATTGTGGGACACCTTCTCCCAGGTTGGAAAACTGTGGGAGCGCCGGGACAGCTTCTCCTGGGTTGGAAAA
>NW_020455856.1:31702-35677 GCF_003342845.1 Nothoprocta perdicaria
GGACACCTTCTCCCGGGTTGGAAAACTATGGGAGCGCCGGGACAGCTTCTCCTGGGCTGGAAAACCGTGGGAGTGCTGGGACACCTTCTCCCGGATTGGAAAACATTGGGAACGCCAGGACACCTTCTCCCGGGTTGGAAAATTGTGGGAGTACTGGGACACCTTGTCCCGGGTCAGAAAATTGTGGGACACCTTCTCCTGGGTTGGAAAACTACGGGAACACCGGGACACCTTCTCCCAGGCTGGAAAAGTGTGGGAGCACCGGGACACCTTCTCCCGGGTTGGAAAACATGGGGAGTACCAGGACACCTTCTCCTGGGCTGGAAAATTGTGGAAGCACTGGGACACCTTCTCCCGGGTTGGAAAACATTGGGAACGCCAGGACACCTTCTCCTGGGTTGGAAAACCACGGGAATGCCGGGACACCTTCTCCCAGGTTGGAAAACCGTGGGAACGGCGGGCCGGGACCCACCTGGACGTCGGCGGTGGCCATGAGGACAGCGAAGCTGGAGAGGTGGCGGCAGCCGCACGTGGTGGAGCGCCGGTCGCCCGCCAGGCGCTCGCAGCCCCGCTGCGACCAGCGGGCGCTCGCCGGCTGCCAGGCCACGCAGCGGGCATCCTCATCCTCGCGGGGCTCCTGGGGGGACACGGGGGGAGCGGGGCCACCGCGTCGGGGGCGCATTGTGGGGAAGGGTGCGCGTGGATGCGTGCATGGGGCCATGGATGCATCCGGGCTTCCCGTGGCGTTTGCAAGTGGGAATGGTGCTCCAGGTGCTCCATGCATGGAGAGATGGATGCATCCGGGCTTCCCGTGGCGTTTGCAAGTGGGAATGGTGCTCCAGATGCTCCATGCATGGAGCAATGCATGCATCCAGGCTTCCCGTGGCGTTTGCAAGTGGGAATGGTGCTCCAGATGCTCCATGCATGGAGCAATGCATGCATCCAGGCTTCCCGTGGCGTTTGCAAGTGGGAATGGTGCTCCAGGTGCTCCGTGCATGGAGCGACAGATGCATCCGCGTTTCCCATTGCATTTGCAAATGGAAATCGCACTCCAGGTGCCCAAACTACGGGGACGAGTAACTCCACGCATGGAGTGACGGATGCATCCGTGTTTCCCGTTGCATTTGCAAGTGGGAATGGCACTCCAGGTGCTCCATGCATGGAGAGATGGATGCATCCGCTTCTCCTGTTGCATTTGCAAGTGGGAATGGTGCTCCAGATGCTCCATGCATGGAGCAATGGATGCATCCGGGCTTCCCGTGGCGTTTGCAAGTGGGAATGGTGCTCCAGATGCTCCATGCATGGAGCAATGCATGCATCCGGGCTTCCCGTGGCGTTTGCAAGTGGGAATGGTGCTCCAGATGCTCCATGCATGGAGCAATGGATGCATCCGCGCTTCCCGTGGCGTTTGCAAGTGGGAATGGTGCTCCAGATGCTCCATGCATGGAGCAATGGATGCATCCGCGCTTCCCGTGGCGTTTGCAAGTGGGAATGGTGCTCCAGATGCTCCATGCATGGAGCAATGGATGCATCCGCGCTTCCCGTGGCGTTTGCAAGTGGGAATGGTGCTCCAGATGCTCCATGCATGGAGAGATGGATGCATCCACTTCTCCCGTTGCATTTGCAAGTGGGAATGGCAATCCAAGTGTTCCATGCATGGAGCAACAGATGCATCCCTGTTTCCCATTGCATTTGCAAGTGGGAATGGCACTCCAGGTGCTCCATGCATGGAGCAACAGATGCATCCGTGTTTCCTGTTGCATTTGCAAGTGGGAATGGTGCTCCAGGTGCTCCATGCACAGAGTGACGGATGCATCCGTGTTTCCCGTTGCTTTTGCAAGTGGGAATGGCACTCCAGGTGCTCCATGCACGGAGAGATAGATGCATCCGCTTCTCCTGTTGCGTTTGCAAGTGGGAATGGCAATCCAAGTGCTCCATGCATGGAGCAATGGATGCATCTGCATTTCCCATTGCATTTGCAAGTGGGAATGGTGCTCCAGATGCCCAAACTATTGCAGAGAGCAACTCCGTGCGCAGAGCAACACATACGTCCCTGTATCCTGCAGCGTTTGCAAAGCCCGTTAGCACCCTTGGACCATCAGGGCACCCAAAACGCCACCGTGAGCAGCTCCGCGCACGGAGCAACGGCTGCGGCTGCATTTCCCGCAGCGCTTGCAAAACCCTGGGAAACGCTGAGCGTCCAAAGCACCGCAAGCGACTCCGTGCACGGAGCTACGGATGCATCTGCATTCCTGGTGGTCTTTGCAAAATGCTTTGCAACACGCTTTGCAGAAAGCTTTGCAACACGCTTTGCAGGAAGCTTTGTAACACGCTTGCAAAACGCTTTGCAGAACGCTTTGCAGAACGCTTTGTAACACACTTGCAAAATGCTTTGCAGAATGCTTTGCAGAGCACTTTGCAGAGCGCTTGCAAAACGCTTTGCAGAACACTTGCAAAACACTTTGCAACACGCTTTGCAGAACGCTTTGCAGAACGCTTGCAGAACGCTTTGCAGAACGCTTTGCAACACGCTTTGCAACACGCTTTGCAGAACGCTTGCAGAACGCTTGCAGAACGCTTTGCAGAACGCTTTGCAGAACGCTTTGCAGAACGCTTTGCAGAACGCTTGCAACATGCTTGCAGAACGCTTTGCAGAACACCCATGCAAAATGCTTTGCAGAACGCTTTGCAACACGCTTTGCAGAACGCTTTGCAGAACGCTTGCAGAACGCTTTGCAGAACGCTTTGCAGAACGCTTTGCAGAACGCTTTGCAGAACGCTTGCAACACGCTTGCAGAACGCTTTGCAAAACATTTTGCAACACGCTTTGCAAAACGCTTGCAGAACGCTTTGCAGAACGCTTTGCAAACCACCCTTGCAAAAGACCCCTGCACCCTTGGGACCCCCGGCGCCGGCACCCACCGTCTTGTGGTGCAGCGTGACGTTGACGGGGTGCGCGAGGCGCGCGGGGCGCCCCACGGTGCAGCTCACCACGTGGGAGTTGAGGCGCGTGGGCGACGGGTCCCCCGCGTCGGTGCCCACGGCCAGGGCCGCCTCCAGGTGCCGGTGGGCGATGAAGGCGACGGCGGCGGCGCCTGCGGCGGTGCGACACGGCTGCTGGTGTTGGGGGGTGAGCAGGGAACAGGCGGACGGGGAACAGGCGACGGGCGCGGGACATACGTCGAGCGTGCAACACGCGTGGGACACGCGTGCAATGAGTGGCAAGCATGCAACAAGCACGCAACAAGCACATTGCAAGCACGCAATGAGTGGCAAGCATGCAACAAGCATGCAACAAGCAAAGTGCAAGCGTGTGAGAAGCATGCAACGAGTGGCGAGCATGCAACGAGCATGCAACAAGCATGCAACAAGCATGCGATAAGTTGCAAGCACGCAACAAGCACACGTCAAGCGCGTTGCAAGCATGCGACGAGCATGCAACGAGTGGCAAGCATGCAACAAGCGTGTGGAGTGGCAAGCATGCAACAAGCATAAAAACACAAGCACGCATGCGACACGCATGCGACACGCATGCGACACGCACAAGCAAACACAAGTACATTGCAAGCGTGTGACAAGCATGCAACAAGTATGCACCAAGCATGCAACGAGCACGCACCAAGCACATTGCAAACGTGTGAGAATCATGCAACAAGCATGCAACAAGCACACAATAAACACATTGCAAGCGTGTGACAAGCACGCACCAAGCACGTTGCAAGCATGTGACAAGCATGCAACAGGCACACAAGCACATTGCAAGCGTGACAAGCATGCAACAAGCTCACAAGCACACACCAAGCACATTGCAAGCATGTGACAAGCACGCACCAAGCACGTTGCAAGTGTGGGACATGCATGCAACGAGTGACAAGCATGCAACAAGCATGCAACAAGCACATTGCAAGTGTGCACCAAGCACATTGCAAGCATGCAACAAGCATGCACCAAGCATGCACCAAGCACATTGCAAGC
>NW_020455856.1:36744-38069 GCF_003342845.1 Nothoprocta perdicaria
GCATGGGGGCATGGGGACAAGGGACACTTTGGAGACACAGGGGGCATGGGGACGGGGGACACATGGGTGACATGGGGACAAGGGACACGGGGACACACAGGGCGCTCGCATAGGGACGAGGGACACTTTGGGGACACAGGGACGAGGGACACTTTGGGGACACACGGGTGATATGGGGACAGGGGTCACTTTGGGGACATGGGGACAAGGGATACAGGGGGACACACGGGTGACATGGGGACAAGGGACACGGGGACACACAGGGCGCTCGCATAGGGACGAGGGACACTTTGGGGACACATGGGTGACACGGGGACAGGGGCCACTTTGGGGACATGGGGACAAGGGACACAGGGGGACACACGGGTGACATGGGGACAAGGGACACGGGGACACACAGGGCGCTCGCATAGGGACGAGGGACACTTTGGGGACACACGGGTGACATGGGGATAGGGGCCACTTTGAGGACACATGGGTGACATGGGGACAAGGGACACAGGGGGTCGTGGGGACATGGGACACTTTGGGGACACAGGGACATGGGGATAAGGGACACAGGGGACACGAGGGGCGCTCGCATGGGGACACAAGGGACACAGAGGACATGGGGACAGGGGACACACGGGTGACATGGGGACAAGGGACACGGAGCGGGACACATGAGTGACACGGGGACAGGGGACACAGGGGGACACATGGGGGCATAGGGACCGGGGACACACGGGTGACATGGGGACAGGGGACACTTTGGGGACATGGGACACAGGGGGACACAYWGGGGTCATGGGGACAAGGGACACAGGGGACATGGGGGGCATGGGGACAAGGGACACAGGGGGACACAGAGGGCACTTGCATGAGGATAGGGGACACTTTGGGGACACAGGGGGCATGGGGACAATGGACACGGGAACACACGGGCGTCATGGCGACAAGGGACACTTTGGACACATGGATGACATGGGGACAGGGGACACTTTGGAGACATGGGGACAAGGGACACTTTGGAGACATGGGGACAAGGGACACTTTGGGGACATGGGTGACATGGGGACAGGGGACACACAGGTGACACGAGGATGGGGGCCACCTTGGGGACATGGGGAGAAGGGACCCTTTGGGGCCACATGAGTGACATGGGGACAGAAGACACTTTGGGGACACAGGGACAAGGGACACAGGGGGCCACATGGGGTGCATGGGGACAGGGGCCACTTTGGGGACATGGGGACAAGGGACACATGGGTGACATGGGGACGGGGGCCGCTTTGGGGACATGGGGACAAGGGACACATTGGGGACAGGGGCCGCTTTGGGGACAG
>NW_020455856.1:38667-39750 GCF_003342845.1 Nothoprocta perdicaria
GGGGAATGCACACACGTGTGCATAGAGGATGCACAGCTGATGCACATGCATGTGCAAGGCGGTGCACACGTGATGCACACGCATGTGCATGGAAGATGCACACATGCATGCACAAGTGATGCACATGCATGTGCAAGGGGGTGCACACGCGTGTGCACGGGGGAATGCACACACGTGTGCAGCGGGCACACGGGGTGGCACCCACCTGCAGTTTGTCACCGTCACCGCTGCCGCCGCCGCAGGCCGCCCGCAGCCGCGCGCTGGTGGCGTTGACGACGCCGCACAGGCCGCCCGCGTCGTCCTGGCAGCCCCAAAAACCCGCCTTCTCACCCCAAACGGGGCCCTTGCCACCCAAACGCACCTGAGGGCACCTCCCCGACCCAAAAAGGGCTCCTTTCCACCCAAATAGCCCTCCCTGACCCAAAAAGGGCCCTTTTCCACCCAAATGCACCCAAGGGGGCCCTCCCTGACCCAAAAAGGGCCCCTTTCCACCCAAATGGCCCTCCCCGACCCAAAACAGGTCCCTTTCCACCCAAATAGCCCTCCCTGACCCAAAATGGGCCCCTTTGCACCCAAATAGCCCTCCCTGACCCAAAAAGAGCCCCTTTGCACCCAAAATGCATCCAAGGGAGTCTCCCTGACCCAAAAAGTGCCCCTTTGCACCCAAAATGCATCCAAGGAGGTCTCCCCAACCCAAAAAGGGCCCCTTTCCACCCAAATGGCCCTCCCCGACCCAAAATGGGCCCCTTTGCACCCAAATAGCCCTCCCTGACCCAAAATGGGCCCCTTTGCACCCAAATGGCCCTCCCCAACCCAAAAAGGGCCCCTTTCCACCCAAATAGCCCTCCCTGACCCAAAATGGCCCCCTTTGCACCCAAATAGCCCTCCCTGACCCAAAAAGAGCCCCTTTGCACCCAAAATGCATCCAAGGGGGTCTCCATGACCCAAAAGGGGCCCCTTTCCACCCAAATGGCCCTCCCCGACCCAAAAAGGGCCCCTTTCCACCCAAAACGCACCCGAGGCGGCCTCCCCGACCCAAAAAGGGCCCCTTTCCACCCAAAATGCATCCAAGGGGGTCTCCCC
>NW_020455856.1:40425-41613 GCF_003342845.1 Nothoprocta perdicaria
CAAACTCCCCCTCCTGCATCCAAAGCAGACCCATTTTTGCCCCCAAAAGCAGCTTTTTCCACCCAAAACGCCACTTTGATGCCAAATCCCCATTTGCCCACTCGAAATGCACCTTTTCCCCCCAAATCACCCCCAAAATGCCCACACCACCCCCCAAATCCCRTTTTCCCACCACAAACACCCCCTTGCATCCAGAGAAGCCCCAGTTTGCCCCAAACTGCCCGTTTTTCACCCAAAACGATCCACAACGCCAAATCCTCCCTTCCCACCCCAAACACACCTTTTCCACCCCAAATGCACCTTTTCCCCCTAAATCACCCTCAAAATCCCTCCTCGAGTGCTCCCCCCACCCCCAAATCCCATTTTCCCACCAAAAACGCCCCCCTGAATCCAAAGCAGCCCCAGTTTGCCCCAAACAGGCCTTTTTTCACCCAAAACAAGCCATCAACGCCAAATCCTCCCTTTTCCACCCAAATGCACCATCTCCCCCCAGACGCCCCAAAACACCTCCCCAGRGTGTTTTTCACCCCCTAAAATCCCCTTTTCCCACCCAAAACGCCTCGCCCGCCCTCTGCACCCCGTGCGACGCCCATTTTGCCCTAAATGGGCGTTTTTCCCCCCAAAACGGGCAGCGGGTACCCCCGGGTGCCGGCAGCGCCGCTGCAGAGCCGTGTCCCGGGAGCCGACGTCACACATGGGGAGCTGCTCTGGGGGGGACACGGGGCTCAGCCTGGTCCCCAATGTCACCTTGGGTGTGACAAGGGGGACACTGGGGACGCGTCTTGCGCCCCCTTGGGGACACGGGGTCCAATCCTGCACCCCATATTTGTGGGGGAACATGGGGACTGATCCTGCACCCCATTGATGAGGGGGATGTGGGGCTGGGGACTTGGGACCCCAATTTGGACCCTATAGGAGACATGGGGTCCAATCCTGCACCCCATATTTATGGGGGGACACGGGGTCCAATCCTGCACCCCATTGGTGATGGGGACATGGGGCTGGGGACTTGGGACCCCAATTTGGACCCTATTGGGGACATGGGGCTCGACCCTGCACCCCATTGATGAGGGGGATGTGGGGCTGGGGACTTGGGACCCATCTCAGACCCTATAGGGGACATGGGGTCCAATCCTGCACCCCGTGTTTGGGGGGGACACGGGGACAGATCCTGCACCCCATTGATGA
>NW_020455856.1:43377-44992 GCF_003342845.1 Nothoprocta perdicaria
CCCAAACGGCCCCAAAAGGCCGCTCACCGAGGCAGACGCGGGTCTCCTYGTTGACGGCGAAGAGCACGAAGCCGCGGCCGCAGCAGCAGGACAGGTCGGCGCCGGGTCCCCCCACGCAGCACGAGAAGTTGGTGCAGGGGGGGTCCCCAACACACGGCCCCTGTTTGAGGGGGTCAGAGGTGGTTTGGGGCGGCCCTGCGGGAAAAAAAACCCAATTCGGACCCAAATTGGGCGGAAAATCCGCGCGAATCTACCTGGAAAGTGGGTGGAGAAGCTAAATCTGCCCCAAATGCAGCATCTCCGATTCCGACCCAAATCTGCCCAAATTCTCCCCAAAGACACCTCAAATTGAAGCAAAAATCTCCCAGTCCTGAATCCACCCAAATCCCTGGAAAAATCCGCCCAAATCCCTGGAAAATTCACCCAAATCCACTCAGAAAGCAGGTGGAAAAGCCAAATCTGCCCCGATTCTTCCCAAATCTGCCCAAGTTCTCCCCAAAAAGACCTCAAATCAAAGCAAAAATCTCCCRGTCCCGAATCCGCCCGAATCCCTGGAAAATCCGCCCAAATCCCTGGAAAATCCGCYCAAATCCACCCGGAAAGCGGGYGGAAAAGCCARATCTGCCCCAAATCCATCGCCTCTGATTCCTACCCAAATTCGCTCAAGTTCTCCCCAAAGACACCTGAAATCCAAGCAAAAATCTCCCAGTCCTGAATCTGCCCGAATTCCTGGAAAATGCGTCTGAATTTCTGGAAAATCCATTCAAATCCACTTGGAAAGTGGGCGGGAAAGCCGAATCTGCTCCGATTCCTACCCAAATCCTCCCAAGTTCTCCCCAAAGACACCTCAAATTGAAGCAAAAATCACCCAGTCCCGAAACCACCCGAATCTCTGGAAAAATCCACCTGAATCCCTGRAAATTCCACCCGGATTTCTGGAAAATCCGTCTCCTGAATCCACCCGGAAAGCGGGCAGGAAATCCAAATCTGTCCCAAATTCAGCACTTCTCATCCCTATCCAAATCCATCCTAGTTCTCCCCAAAAACATCTCTATTCAAAGCAAAAATCTCCCAGTCCTGAATCTACCCAAATCCCTGGAAAATCTGCCCAAATCCCTGGAAAATTCACCCAAATCCACTCAGAAAGCAGGTGGAAAAGTCAAATCTGCCCTGATTCTTAGCCAAATTTGCCCAAGTTATCCCCAAAGACACCTCAAATCAAAGCAAAAATCTCCCAGTCCCAAATTTGCCTGAATCCCCGGAAAATCCACCCAAATTCCTGGAAAATCCATCCCGAATCCCTGGAAAATCCATCCCTTGAATCCACCCGGAAAGCGGGTGGAAAATCCAAATCTATCCCAAATTTAGCACCTCTGACCCCTACCCAAATCCACCCAAGTTCTCCCCAAAGACACCTCAAAGCAAAGAAAAATCTCCCAGTCCCGAATCCGCCCGAATCCCTGGAAAATCCACCCAAATCCCAGGAAAATCCRCCCAAATCCACCCAGAAAGCGGGCAAAAAAGCCAAATCTGCCCCAAACCAGCTCCCCAAACTTCCCCATTCTCCCCAAATCCCGCCCCAAACGGGGGCAAAATCACCCAAACTGCCCCGCCC
>NW_020455856.1:46014-49737 GCF_003342845.1 Nothoprocta perdicaria
ACTGCCCCCCCCCCCAAATCCAGCCTCAACCCCCCCTTGCAATCGGCGCTGACGCCTCCCCCAATGGAGGCTGGAGCCTCTGGCACGGGTGCCTCATTCCGGAGGCACGGAAGTGGCCGGAGGAGGGGGGGGTGCGCTATTTCAACATCCCCCCAGCTTCCTCTTCACCCCCACCCCAACACCCCCTGCCTCAGTTTCCCCCCTTGCCCCACTCACCCCTGAGCCCCATGTCGGGACCTTCCTCCTCTACCTTCCTCTCCCTCCCCAAAAAAAGCCGGAGGCTCCTCCGGMCCATCCGGAGGTGCCAGGAGCCGGAGGGGGAAGTGGTTCACGCCTTCCCCCCCGCCACCCCCTTCCTCACCCCAGGGCTGAGACCGGCAGCAGCTTGACGCATGTAACGCCCTCCCCCGGCCTCCCCTCCTCCTGGCCTCCCCACCGGCCTCCACGCGGGAACGAAAGAGGACTCGGATCCGCAGCCTCCTCCCTCATTTATTGCCCCTCCTGGGGGGATTTATGGGGGGGGTTATAAATTAATATGGAAAAAGGGGGGGTCTCCGGTGGGCATGGCCACTGGGGGGGCCTCGGCGCCGCCTTCCCGCACCCCGAAACCCGGGATGCTCCGAGGCGAGGTCAGCAGTACTCCGAGTAATCCTCCTCCACGTAGTTCGCCGGGAACCAGCCCACCTGGGAAGGACACGGGGGACACACAGAACGGGGGACATCACCCAAGAGGGGGCCCCAGGCATTTGGGGGGACACGAGGTCAAGGGGGGGTCCCTACCCGCCCGTAGATCTCCCCTTTCCACCAGCCCGGGTGGCCCTTCTTGCTGAGGATGCGGATCACGTCGCCCTCCTTGAGCGTCARCTCCGTGCGGTCCCGCGCGCAGAAGTCGTAGCGGACCTTGGCCGAGCCGAAGTAGCGCACGGCGCCTGCGGCGGGGACATGCGAGCCACCGGGGTGACCCTCTGGGCCCAGCCTTGGGCCTCCTCCACCCATCRTCTTCGGTTCCGTCTCATCCAGGCCCCACCGTGGACCTCGACGAGGTCCTTCAGACTTGATGGGTCGCCTTGACCCGTTCCTTGGCCCATCCCTTGGTCCCGTTGAGGTCCCATTGGCCTCAACTCATCTCTCTCAGTCCATACTGTGGTAGTTACCCCTATCCTGTGCCTCTTGGCCCAGCCCTTGGTCCTGTTGAGGTCCCGTTGGCCTCAACTCAGCCCAGCCCTTGGCCATCATCCTTGACCCATCTTCTCTTGGTCCATCCCTTGGTCACCACCTTGACCCGTCTTCTCTTGGCTCATCCCCCAGCCCATACCTTGGCCATCATCCTTGACTCATCTCTCTTGGTCCATCCCTTGGCCCATCCAGTTGACCATTCCCTTCAACTCATCTCTTCCAGCCCATCCCTTGGCCCGTCCCCATGGTCATCTCCATCCCCACCCATCTCTCGAGTGTCCCCTTGACCCCCTCTCCACCTTGACTCATTCATTCCTGCCGATCCATTCTCAGCTGATCCTCCTGCTCGACCATTCTCCTTGACCATCCCACCTCAACCAGTCCCCCTGGACCATCTGACCCCATGGTTGACCCGCATGGCCCAACCCTTAACCATTTGACCATTGGCCCCCTTTGGCCATTTGTCCCACCAAGCTCCTCCAGGACATCCTGGGACAAGAGCTAAGGCCACCACCTCCACCTCACCACCACCACCCTTGGGGCGCAACCCCGTGGACCCTACCCGGTGGCCGCGGGCTGACCCGGTGCTCYGGCTCCTTGAAGGGGAACTGCAGCACTGTGTCAAGGGCTTTGAAGCAGTCCTTGAGCGAGTTGCGCTGGTAGAACTCCACCAGCTCCTGGGGAGCAAGCAGAGGAGGCACCAGGGTCCCCAGCAGCCCCAACACGGGCCAGGAGCTCCCTCCTGGAAGGGACCCGGGTGGGGAAAGGAGCTCCACGCTCCACACTCACCACCAGCCCCTTGAAGGCCTTCTTCTCCGTGATGCGGTAGAGCCCCTCAGCCGTCATCACCTTGATGTGCTTGATCTCRGCCCGGTACCTGGGCATGGGGGGGACGGTGACGTTGGGCACCCACATGGGCCAGTGTCCCCCGCAGTGGTCCCACCACCCGCGGGCGTTACTTGATGCTGATGGCGAACTCGCCGGCGTCCTTCACCCGCTGCCGCACCAGGAAGGTGCCGTCCGAGCGGGGCGTCAGCAGCTGCTCGGCCTCCCCACGCTCCATGGGGCCCGCGTACCTGGTTGGGGGGAGCCATAGGGTGAAGGGGGGTGGCTGAGCCCCCAACCCACCCCCCCAGCCCCATACGGGGGGATCTGGGAGGTCCCGGAGAGAAGGAGACCCCATGGGAGGGTTGGAGGAACCTTGGGGGTGACAAGAGGGGAGGATGTGGGGCAGAAGTGGGGGGAAATAAGGGAGGGGCTGCACCAGGGATGGGGGGAGCCTCCCAGGGGGGACCTCAATGGGGGGGGTCTGGGAGCTATGGGGCAGCCCCAGGGGGAACGGGAGATCTTGGGCAGATGTAGGAGATCTGGGGGAGCCCCAAGGAGACCCCAGTGAGGGTTGAAGGGATCATAGGAGGGATASGGTGCCCTGGGAGAGGACTTTTGGAGGAGAGGGTGTCAATAAGAGGGATGAGGAGACCCCAGGGAGGATCGGGGGCAAGGTGGGGTGTCCCAGGACCTATGGGGAGACCCTGGAAGGGATGGTGGGCTCCCAAGGAAGGGTTGAGGGGGCTCCTGGAGGGATGGGAACCCCTCAGAAGGGATGGGGAGACCCCAGGGAGGATCAGGGGGCAAGGTGGAGTGTCCCAGGACCTATTGGGAGACCCTGGAGGGGATGGTGGGCTCCCAAGGAAGGGTTGAGGGGGTTCCTGGAGGGATGGGAACCCCCAAAAAAGGATGGAGACCCCCAGGGGAAGATTTGGAGGACTCAGTTTTGGGGTGATCCCAGGAGGGAAAGGGGGGAACGGGGACAGTTGGGAGGGGATGAGGGATGGGACAACCCCGGGAAAGGATGTGGGACCCCAGCACTGACCAGAGGTAGACAGAGAGATCCGGGAGCGGCATCTGGGGGGCAAGAAGAGCAGAGCTGGGGGGTCACACTTGGGCTCCCCTCCACCACAAGGCCCCCAACCTCCTCACTGTGACCCGCGATCCCCAAGAACCCCCAATGGGATGCAGTGTCCTCCCCACCCAGGGCTTTTTGGGGTGTCCCGTCCCCCACCCCAGCATGGGGTGGCTACTCACGCAGATGTAGGGCCGGACGACCGAGCAGGGGAACCAGCCGGACTCGCCGGTGGCCGCGTTCCTGCCCTGGGGACAGAGCATGGTGGYACCTTGGGGGAACAGCACCGTGTCCCTCCACACCACCACTCCCGGGGGCAGGCCTGGCGTGACCGCGTGGGTCAACGTTGCCCCATTGGGGCAACCCTACGAAACCCTACGAAAGCCCAACCCTACRACTGGTCCAGCAATGGCCATGGAAGGTTGGTCTGTCCCTGTGGTGAGACCTGGCACGGTCATGTTCAGAGGCAGGATGTCTCCATGATGGGGATCTGCCTGGATGGCCACAAATGTACAGGATGTCCCCATTACGAAGGTCCAGTTTGGGATGGCCATGAAGGTCCTGTTTGGGATGGCCATGAAGGTCCTGGATGTCCCCATCATGGAGGCCCAGCCTTGGATCACTATGAAGGTCCAGAATGTCCC
>NW_020455856.1:49922-56191 GCF_003342845.1 Nothoprocta perdicaria
ATCATGGAGGTTCAGCCTTGGATCACTATGAAGGTCCAGAATGTCCCTATCATGGGTTTCAGTCCAGCATGACCCCACTATGAAGGTCCAAGATGTCCCTATCATGGGTTTCAGTCTAGCACAGTCCCACTATGGAAGTCCAGAATGTTCCTGTCATGGCGTTTCCATCCAACATGGCCCCAGGGCTCCATCCTCACCATGATGATCCACCCTACCTGCCACCAGAACTGCTCGGCCTCCGCCTTCATCACCTCCACGATGTCCCCAGGGCTGAGGCGCAACGGTGGCCCCATGTTCCCCGGCGGCGGGGGGATGCCGCTATAGGGCTGGCTTGCCTCCATCTTGGGCAGTCCTGAGGAGGAAGGATCCCAGATGTCCAGGTCATGCACTCATCCCCCACAACCTCTCAGCCTTCACAATGGGACCTCCCACCTCCATCCTGGGCAAGCTGGACTCCCCCAAAACCATCCCTGGCCCGTGGCCCCTCTTGAGCCACCTCAGGCCTTGACCAACCCAAGACTTGACCCACCAGTCCTTAGCCCACCTTGGGCTCCATCTGTCCCTCAACCCACCCAGGGCCTCAACCCAACCAATCTTGACCCATTCTTTGGCCCAACTTGGCCTTAATCAACCCCCTCCTTGACCCACCATGGACCCAGGTGGGTGAGACCCCCCAACCCACCCCAGGTGGCCATGGGCACGGATCTCCAGATCACCCACACTCACCCAGGTCGCTCTTCTTCTTCTCAGGGCCCAGCCTCTGCAGCTTGTTCTGGAGAAAAGCGAGAGGCTGATGAACCTCCTGGAGTAGACAACAACTCACTGCCCCCAGGGGGGAAATTTGGGGCATTTTCACCCCTTTTGACCCATTTCATCATTACCTTTCTGGCTGCAGCCAAATCTGTGATGGGAACAGGAAAAGCTCATTACTTAAGGGGCTACTTAAACTGGCCCTAATTAACGGGGAACAGGAGAGCCTCGTTACTTAAGGGGCTACTTAATTTGGCCCTGATTAACACCTGGCCCTGAGGAGGCCCATCTTGATAGATGGTTGGGGGCTGCTACTCGTTAGCGCTGGCTTCCTTAGCCGAAATTGCCAAGAGAATCCCACAATGCCTTGCTCCACCATGGCCAAGGTCATCCCAGAATGCCTTGTTCTGCCTAGGCCAAGGGTATCCCATAGTGCTTTGCTCCACCATGGCCAAGGTCATCCCAAAATGCCTTGTTCTGCCTAGGCCAAGGGTATCCCATAGTGCCTTGCTCTGCCATGGCCAAGGTCATCCCAAAATGCCTTGTTCTGCCTAGGCCAAGGGTATCCCATAGTGCCTTGCTCTGCCATGGCCAAGGTCATCCCATATCCCATAGTGTCTTGCTCCATCATGGCCAAGGTCATCCCAAAATGCCTTGTTCTGTCCTTGGCCAAGGGTATCCCATAGTGCTTTGCTCCACCATGGCCATGCCATATTCCATAGTGTCTTGCTCCACCATGGCCAAGGTCATCCCATGGTGCCTTCCTCCATCATGGCCATACCTCATCCCATAATACCCCGTGCCACCCATGGCCATGGTCATCCCCCTCCTTGTACAAGGCCATCCCGCGATCCCCCTCAGCCCCACCGTGTCCTGCTCACCATGGCCGCTCTTGCCGCAAGGCCCCACACGCCCCAGACACTCCTTGTGGGCCGGGGTCCGGCACCGGCTGCACCGATAGCCCTGGTAGAAGGTGCCCCTGGAGCATCCCGGGGGGAGGTCAGGGTGTGGGGTGCCCTCCGAAGCACCCGTGTTTACATCTGCCCCAACCCACCTCCCCTTGGGCCACCACGTGGTGCATGGCCCCTCTTGGCCTTTACCAACCCAACCCTGGGTCCATCCAGGACTTGACCCACCAGCCCTTGGCCAACCCAAGACTGGACCCACCAGCCCTTGGTCCACCCAGGACTTGACCCACCAGCCCTTGGCCAACCCAAGACTGGACCCACCAGCCCTTGGTCCACCCAGGACTTGACCCACCAGCCCTTGGCCAACCCAAGACTTGACCCACCAGCCCTTGGTCCACCCAGGACTTGACCCACCAGCCCTTGACTCACCCAAGTCTCCATTCGTCTCTCAACCCACCCAAGGCTTGGTCCGACCAAGTCTTGATCCATCCTTCGGCCCATTGAGGGCTTGACCAGTTGGCCCATCCTGGCTTCAATGAATCCAGCCCTTGGCCCACCCAGGCAACAACCTGTCCCTTGGACCATGTAGAGCTTGTCCCGCCCACCCTGGGCAAACCCATCACTTGACCATTCTGGTCTTGACCCATCAGGGCCTCACCCCAAGGCTGAACATTTCAGCCTTGGCCCATCAGGGCCTTGAACCACCAAGGTCTCAACCCACCAAATCACCAGCCTACCCAGCGAGGACCGACCCCAGCCCCCCAAACAGGCCAGAAATCCATGAGCCTCCTTTCTGAGGRCACGTGGACCCCTCCTCACCCCTCTGTCCTTGATGGGCACCTACCGCAGCAACATCTGGCAGGCCTTGCAGGACGTGGTATCCTCAAAGGAGAACATCTGGAACTCGTGCCCATCGGCCAGGGCRTGCTCGGGGAAGATGTTGGAGCTGGGGAGAGACGGAGCGACCCATAYGCGAGGCCGTATGGTGCCAAGCGTKGGGCAAATCCCACCCGCTGCCCAAGCTGGGCACCTACAGGGCCATCTCGAACTGCTCCATCCACTTCTTCTTCAGCTCCTGGGTCTTGAAGAAGAGCTCGTAGCCCTGGGGCCCAGCTGTGTCGATCAGCAGGAAGGTGTGGGTCCACTGTGGGCACAGGTGCACAGTGGCGGTCACCGAGGGGCCCGGACACCTGGGTCCGCTGGTGTCTCAGTCCACCGAGGAAGACAGGATCCATTGGGGAATGGATCCACCAGCCCAGAAGACGTTTATTGATGGAGGGACGTTGGATGGACGGAGGGACATTGGATGGATGGAGGGCGGTTGGATGGATGGAGGGACGTTGGATGGATGGAGGGACGTTGACACCAGGTTCTCAGAGAACCTGAGAGCGCCCTGGACACCTGGGTCCCTCAGATCCCAGGTGCCACCAGACGGGCCCAAAATTGGGTCCCCAGGAGCGGTACCTTCTTGCCATCGCGGGGGCCCAGCCCACCGTCCCGCAGTTGGTGGCTGTGCAGGTCCACGATGTCCTTGGCCTCAAACGAGTCCCCCCGGCGCTTGCAGATGATGAGGGCCTTGTCCAGCAGGAACCCGTACCTGGGCGCGAGGATGGGGACGTGGTCTGGTGTCCCCACGGCCAACTGGCGTGTCCCCACCACAGCCATGGCCATGCCTTGTCCCCTAGCCCAAGCCCACAGTGACCCCAACCCTTTGTCCCTACCCTTGGTCATGTCCTTCACCTTGTCCCCATCCCTATTTCCTTCTTGTCTCCTTCTCCATCCCATTCATCCTTCTCCATCCCATTCATCCTTCTCCATCCCATTCATCCTATCTTCATCCTCACATCCTCATGGTTGTCCCCCACACCAATGTCCCCACAGGTGTCCCCACGGCCGTCCCCACCTCCTTGCACGTGTCCCCACGGTTGCCACAGCTGTCCCCATTTCCCCACAGGAGTCCCCACGTCCCCGTGGGTGTCCCCGTGTCCCCTCCAGGACCCACCGGTCAGCCTTGGTTCGACGCTCAGCGCTGGAGACCTTGAGCTCCCCGTCGATCTTGGGGCGGCCAAAATGGGCCAGTGACTGGGGCTGGGCCGGGGGTGACACAGGGACGAGGGGCCAGAGTTGGGGGACATCAGTGTGAGGTGGGGGAACGGGGAGAGGGACATGTGTGGAGGACAGAGGGATGGAGGGAGGGAGGGATGGAGGAATGGAAGAGGGAGGGATGAGGGAATGGATGGAGGGAAGGAGGGATGGATGGAGGGATGGAGGAATGGAAGGAGGGAGGGATGAGGGAACGGATGGAGGGAGGGAGGGATGAGGGAACAGATGGAGGGAAGGAGGAATGGATGGAGGGATGGATGGGTGGATGGATGAAGGGATGGGTGGATGGATGGAGGGATGGAAGAAGGGATGGATGGAGGGATGGAAGGAGGGAGGGATGAGGGAATGGATGGAGGAAAGGAGGGATGGATGGAGGGAAGGAGGAATGGAAGGATGGATGGATGGAGAGATGGGTGGATGGATGGATGGATGGAAGGAAGGATGGATGGATGGAGGGACGGATGGATGAAGGGACGGATGGATGAAGGGATGGAGGGATGGAAGGAAGGATGGAAGGAGGGATGGATGGAGGGATGGAGGGAAGGAAGGAGGGAGGCCAGGGTGGGAAGCAGGTGGCACCATGTTCTCGATGCTCAGCTGGAAGTTCGTGATCTGCTTCAGCGTCTCGTTGTCGCGCTTCACCTCGTTCACGCACTGCGCCAGGTCCTGCAGGGGTGGCCATGGGTCAGAGACCCCCAAAGGCCCTTCTACCCCCAGCACCCCCAAGGACCCATCTAACCTTTCCAAGACCCTCCTGGACCCTCCAAGATACCCCATGACCCCCCTCCCAATCTCCAAGGACCTCCAGGTCCCTCTGACACCCTAAGACCCTCGAAGACACCCCAAGACCTCTCTAAGATCCCCAAGACCTCCCCAAAAAACCCTGTTAAACCCCCAAGAACTCCAAGACCTCCCCAGGATCCCTCCTACCACCTCGTAGGATCTCCAAGACCCTTTATAACCCCTCTAGGTTCACCAAGACCCTCCCCAGACCTTCAGAACCACCCCAGGTACCTCTTGTGGCCTCCAAGACTCCCCCACACTCCTCCAGAACCCTCCAAGACCCCTCCTGGATCCCCAGGACCCTCCCCRTGACCTCCCCAGCCCCCCTAGGACCTGCCCAGCAGCTCCCCTTGGACCTCCTGCCACCTACCCTCATGGCATCCAACGCGACCCGCAGGTTCTCCCTCTCCATGGGCTCTGGCGTGTGCTTCACCAGCTCCTACCAGATCCAAGGTAAGGTTGGAGACCCCCAGGTCCCTTTGGGAAAGGAGCCAGGCATCCAGGAACCCCCATCCCCACCTGGGCGAAGACCCAGGTGCCCAAGGAACCCCATCCCCAAGAAGGGGCCCAGGCGTCCGGCGCACCTGGAGCAGCAGGTGGTACTTGAGCACTCGTTGCATGGGCACCATGAGCAGGTCCCGCAGGGAGAAGCGCCCGTTGTTGGCCCGTTGGGAGCACTCCTGGGGGGGGGGAGGGTCACGAGGGTCATGGGGGTCACGAGGGTCATGGGGGTCACGAGGGGACATGGGGGTCACGAGGGGACATGGGGGTCATAGGCTACAAGGGGCCATGGGAGGACTGGGGCTCATGGTGGTCGAGGATGAACAAGGGTCAAGGAGGGGGTTAATGGAGGGGCCACAGAGGTCACGGGGGGGCACATGGGGTCGTGGGGGGTCATGGGACCTGGGGTGCTTCAGGGGACACGTGGGGGGGGTCACGGGGGTCATGGCGGACAACACATGGGGTCATAGAGAAGGTCGTGGGGATCATAGAGAAGGTCATGGGGATCATGGAGAAGATCGTGGGGGTCATAGGAGTCATGGGGGGAAGTCATTAGAGTTGAGGGAGGTCATAGGGGGTCCGGGAGGTCCCGGGGGGGTGTTGAGGATCCCAGGGGGGTCCAGGGGCCCAGGCGTCCGGGCAGTGGCCCCACCTGCAGCTTCATGCGCAGGTCGGTGGCGGTCGCCAGCTGGTCGAGGCGGCGCGAGGCGGCTTCCACCTGGCTGCAGTAGCGGCCGTAGAGCAGGAACCTGCAGGAAACGGCCCCAAAACGGCCCAGGATGGCCCCGAAACGGCCACCGGGAGCCCCAATGTCCACCCGGGCTTGGGTGTACTGCAACCAGCCCAAAACGGCCCCAAATGGCCCCAAAATGGCCACCAGGAGCCCCAATGTCCGCCTGGGGTGGGCTGGGCTGCAACCGACCCTAAATGGCCCCAAAATTGTCACCATTCCCCCTCAGATGTGTCCTGGATGGGACCCCTCAGGATCCCCCCAACTCGTCCCATGACTCCCCAGGGACCCCCAGACCCTCATGACCCTCCAAGGACTCAGGATCCCCCAAGGACCCTCAGGACCCCCGCAGGGACCCCCAGACCCTCATGACTCTCCAGGGACCCTGAGTCCCTCAGGATCCCCCAAGGACCCTCAGGACCCCCCAGAGACCCCCAGACCCTCAGGACCCCCCAGGGACCATCAGGACCCCCAGACACCCCCAGACCCTCCCA
>NW_020455856.1:57264-61178 GCF_003342845.1 Nothoprocta perdicaria
TACTGGGAGCACTGGGGGGCACCTCGATGTTGATGAAGATGCTCTCCAGGTCCTGGGGCTGCAGGAAGCGCCGGAGAGGCCGGAGGAAGTGCTGAGGAGGGGGGGAAACCGGGTCACTGGGGATACTGGGAGCACTGGGAGGGGACACTAGGGACACTGGGAGCACTGGGRGGGGACASTAGGGACACTGGTTGGGCACTGGAAGGCTCTGAAGTCACTAGCGGGGTGGCAGGTTGGGACCTCCCCACCTGAGCTGCTCCTGGTGGGGTTCGTCCCCATGTTCCTAATCCCATTCCAGTGTCCCCAACCTCGTCCCTGTGTCCCCATCCCTGGGTCCTGTCCCATCACCAACCCACCTCCAAGTCCCCATCCCTGTCCCCATATCCYTGTCCCAATATCTCCATGACCCCATCCCCATGTGCTACCTCAGGCCACCATCCCCATCCCTGTCCCATGGCCAACCCACCTCCATGTCCCCATCCCTGTCCCCATATTCCCATCCCAATGTCTCCATGACCCCATCCCTGTCCCCATATCCCTGTCCCAATGTCTCCATGACCCCATCCCCATGGACCAGTCACCAGGTCATCATCCCCATCCCTGTCCCATCCCCAACCCACCTCCACGTCCCCATCCCTGTCCCCACATCCCCACGTCCCCATGCTTGTCTCCATGCCCCTCTACCTGTCCCCACACCCCTTCAATCCTCGTCCTCGTCCCACCTGGCAGATGGACTCCAGCGTCTCCGTGTACTTCTCCTCCGTCTGCCAGATCTCCTGGAGGCAGCAGAGCTGCTTGTCCACCCCGGGCGCCTTGTGCTGTGGGGGAGGATGGGGCAGGTTCATCAAGCGGGGGGGTCCCGACGGCCGGGAGGGGCCCAGGCGTCCGGGCGCTCACCGCCGGCCCGGGCGCCTCCGTGCGCATGATGTCCTCGTAGATGTCGTCACCGTCGGCGCCTTCGGCCTCCACGCAGTCGTAGAGGTCGTCGTCCTCCTCCGCCGTGTCACTGCGCCAGGCCCGGGGCTGCCCCACTGCCGCGCCGCGGGGCGGGACCCCAAAGGACCCCCAAATCCCCCCCAAGGACCCCCAAGGTGCCCCCTCGCAACCCCAAATTGCCCCAAGTACCCCCAGGGGCCACCCAAGTACCCCAAAGTGCCACCCAAGTACCTGGAAGGACCCCCAAAGCACCCTCCCAGAACCCCAACATGCCCCATTGTGCCCCCGAGCACCCCCTAGTACCCACAAATCACCCAAGTCCCCCTTGTAGCCACTCGGGACCCCCAAAATACCCCCAAGTACCCCCTGGTACCCCAAAGTACCCCCAGAGCCGTAATAGCCCATGGACCCCTATATACCCCATGCGTCTCTACCCCAGTTCCTCTCTATTACCCCCAGTTACTCTCTAGTACCCCTCAGTACTCCCTAATACCCGTGTAATGCCCCTCAGTGCTCCCTAATCCCCCCAATACACCCTAATACACCTCTAGTACCCTTAATTACACCTCTAATACCCCTCATTACCCCTCTAATACCCCCTAAAGCCCCTCTAATCCCCCAATACACCCTAATACACCTCTAATACCCCTCATTACCCCTCTTAATACCCCTCTTTACCCCTCTAATCCCCCAATACACCCTAATCCCCCAATACACCCTAATACACCTCTAATACCCCTCATTACCCCTCTAATACCCCTCATTACCCCTCTAATCCCCCAATACACCTCTAATACCCCCAATACACCCTAATACCCCTCTAATACCCCTCATTACCCCTCTAATACTTCTCAATGCCCCTCTAATCCCCCCAATACACCCTAATACCCCTCTAATACCCCCATTACTCCTCTAATACCCATCATTACCCCTCTAATACCCCTCAATGTCCCTCTAATCCCCCCCAATACACCCTAATACCTCTCTAATACCCCCATTACCCCTCTAATACCCTTCACCCTCTAATCCCCCTCAATGCCCCTCTAATCCCCCAATACACCTCTAATACCCTTCATTACCCCTCTAATACCCCTCATTACCCCTCTAATACCCCAATACACCTCTAATACCCTTCATTACCCCTCTAACACCCACCATTACCCCTCTAATACCCCTCAATGCTTCCCAATACTCCCCTAATACTCCCCAGTCCCCCTCCATTGTCCCCATGCCCACCCAGCCCGACTCACTCGATGACGTCGGAGAGGCCGCTGTAGACGTCGTCGTCCCCAACGCTGTCCTCGGCCGGGAAGGGCCTGCGGGTGCCAGGACGCCTGGGTCCCTCCATGGGGTCCCACACCGTGTGGGGTCCCCCTTGGGGGAGAAACGGGGTCCCCCACGCCCGGGGCCCCCGGCACTCACGTGAAGCCTTTGCTCTGGGCAATGGGCGTCCATGAGAGCGTTGAGAGGGTGTCTATCACCTGGCGAGAGATGGGGGGTCGTGGTGGKGGGGGGACACCTGGGTCCCCTGCGGGGGGACGCGGTCCAGGCCGCTGGTCCCACCTTGCCGAAATCCTGCACGTCGAAGAGGTCGAAGGCGCCGAAGAGCTGGTGCTTGCGGAGSCCGAACTTGTCCGCACAGGCGGCCAGGAAGGTCCGGATGTTCTTCAGGCAGAGGAACTGCAGGTGGCAGGGTCACCGTCACGTCACCGTGACGTCACCATCATGGAGCCATCATGCTCATGTCACCATCATGAACACTTCATCATCATGGTACCATCACCGTCATGACACCATCATCTCACTGTCACCACCACTGTTACCATCACTGCCACCATCACCGGTGTCACCATCAATGGACCCATTGGTGTCACCATTAGTGGCACCATCATGGACCCATCATCCTCATGTCACCATCATCAGCACTTCACCATCATGGCACCATCACCGTCATGACACCATCATGTCACTGTCACCACCACTGCTACCATCTCTGTCACCACCACCAGTGTCACCATCAATGGAACCATTGATGTCACCATTAGTGGCACCATCATGGAGCCATCAACCTCGCCACCATCATCAGCACTTCACCATCATGGTACCATCACTGTCATGACATCATTATCTCACTGCCACCATCACCGGTGTCACCATCAACGGACCCATTGATGTCACCATCATGGAGCCATCAACCTCATGTCACCATCACAAACACTTCACCATCATGGTACCATCACTGTCATGACATCATTATCTCACTGCCACCATCACCGGTGTCACCATTAACGGACCCATTGATGTCACCATTAGTGGCACCATCATCCCCACCACCACTATCACTGTTCCCACCACCATCACTGTCACCCCAACCATTACTGGTATTGCTGTTGTCACCGTCACCACCACCAACATCATCACCGTTGGCATCACTGGCCATCATCATCACCACCATCATCCTCAACACTGGCACCTCCATTGTCACCATGACCACCATAATTGCCCTCATCACCACCATCAATGCTACCACTACCATTGTCATTGTCATCGCTGTCACCATCACTGCTGTTGTCACCATGACTTCATTGTCCTCGGTACCACCATTGTCACTGCCGTCACCACCACTGTCTCTGTCACCGTCACCACCACCACAACTCTCACCATCGCTCTTCTCCTCATTGCTGACGTTGTCACTGTCACCTCGGCCAGCACCACCACTGCCACCAGCACTGTCACCACCACTTGGGGAACACGTCCCCCAGCACTCCATGTCCTCCTGTCCTCTAGGTCCATGTCCTCCTGTCCCCCTGTGTCCACATCCTCCTGTCCCCCTGTGTCCACGTCCTCCTGTCCTCCTCCTCCATGTCCTCCTGTCCCCCTGTGTCCATGTCCTCTTGTCCTCCTCCTCCATGTCCTCCTGTCCCCCTAGGTCCACGTCCTCCTGTCCTCCTCCTCCATGTCCTCCTGTTCCCCAGCAC
>NW_020455857.1:0-5508 GCF_003342845.1 Nothoprocta perdicaria
CCCACTCCCCTGCACCCATGAGGGTTCTATGGGTGCCCCGGTGTGCCCGGGGTCCCACTGCCCTGCGCCATGGGGGTCCCATGGGCACCGGTACCTCTGTGCGCCTGGGGTCCCGCTGCCCTGCGCCCATGGGGGTTCTATGGGTGCCCGGGGTCCTGCTCCCCTGCACCCATGGGCTCCTATGGGCTCCCAGGGTCCCACTTCCCTGAACCCATGGGCTCCTATGGGCGCCTGGGTCCCGCTCCCCTGCCCGGGGCACCAACCCCAACAGCTCCCCATTTTCACCAAAGTGGAGGGCGCTCAACTGCACCCAGTGGGTCTGGGGTAATTGGGGTGGGGGGCTGCACCCAGGGGGTCCCTCTTCCCACCACTGCTGTTGATCCCCCACCCGTGCCTCAGTTTCCCCTTCCCCCCCATGCACCGAGTCCCCCGGGACCCCAGGGACTCCTTGTTGGGTTTGGGGGGGGGTTATCAGGGTGGAGGCTGCACCCATGGGCCCCCCATGGCTGTCACCCTCCCCACCTTGGGGCCCCAAYGCCGCCATCCCCCAGTGTCCCCTTCCCCCTGTGCCCCCCCCCCGGGTGCACCGAGCTGGCCCGGGCTCTGCAGCTCCCACCCCCACCCAGGGAAGGGGGCTGAGGTATTTTGGGGGGGGGGGCAGCACCCATGGGACCCCCCAGCAGCACCCATCTCCCCACCCCGCTCACATGGCATGGCTCCGAGCTGGGCCGGTCCCTCCGGCTCCATCCCTGTGGGGACGGCAACGATGGGGGGGTGACGATGTGGGGTGCGGGCTGCACCCATGGGTGCCCCAACACCSCCCCTTTGGCGTGGGGGCAGCACCCAGGGGTGTCCCCAACCTCCCCGCATTGGGGTGGGGGCAGCACCCATGGGTGCCCCCGGCCACTCACCCGCGGGCAGCGCCGGCAGCACCCACAGGAGCCAGAGCAGCGGCCGCCTCCGCTCCATGGCGCCATGTCCCCCCATTCCCGCCGCGGCTCCGGTTTCCCGGGCCCCGATTCCCGCTCCATTATTCATGGGCCGCTTGATCCCCGCGGAAACCCGAGGCCGCAATCTGGGCCCCGGCGTCCGGGACACGGGACACCCGGGGCTGAGCCCGGCGCCGCTCGTGGCACCGGTGCCGCCGGCTGATATTTCATCCGCGCCATCAAATTTTGATGGGATTCGGGGATAACGGGAGCGGGGGGGGGGCCTCTTCCAATCGACCACAAACCCGGGAATTATTTATAATTATTTTTATTGGAGAGGGAGGCAGAAAAAACTGGGAGCCGGTGGCCAAATTCCCACCGCTGTCCAACGGGATCAACTTTTTGGGGGGGAAGAAAACCAACCATGGGGATTTTGGGGGGAAAMCAGGGAAGAAAACCAACCATGGGAATTTTGGGGGGAAACCAGGGAAGAAAACCAACCATGGGGATTTTGGGGGGAAAACAGGGAGGAATGGCAAAAAGGGGGGGTTATTTTACCCCCCCTGCTTTGCCAACAGCACGAGGGATCCGGGCGCTTTCCGAAGCGGGCGTCACGCGTCGATCTTCTCCAGCTCGTCCATGTCGTCCGGGTCCAACCGCTTGATCTCCGTCTCTGCGGAACAGGGAGCCTCGGTGTCTCCCGCGGCTTTTCCCGTTGGAAAACCGGGATTTTCCCCCCCCGGCCCACTCACGGAAGTGCTCCTCGATGAGGCGCACGAGGTGCAGGTTGCGGCGCTCCACCATGTTGAAGGCGATGCCCTTCTTGCCGAAGCGGCCGGCGCGCCCGATGCGGTGCAGGTAGGTCTCGAAATCGGGCTCCTTGCTCCACGTGCCGGGCAGGTTGAAGTTCACCACGATGGTCACCTGCTTCACGTCGATGCCTAGTGGAAAAGCGGGAAGAAAAGCCCCAAAAAAGGGGGGAAAAAAGGGGGGAATGGGCCCAAACGCAGCCGCGGCACAGGGCGGGTGGCCGTACCCCTGGCGCAGACGTTGGTGGTGACCAGGACCTTCTCCTTGCCGTCGCGGAAGCGCTGGATCACGTCGGCGCGCTGCTCCACCGTGAGCTCGGCCGTGAGCATGGCCACGCGGTGCCCGTCGGCCGTCATGGCCAGCGAGAGCCACTCGGCGAGCTTGCGCGTCTGCCAGGAGGCCACGTGGCCACGGGCGCCCACCACGGCGCCGCGCCGCCCCGCAACCCGAGGAACSCCCCCGTCACCCCACGTGGGATGAGCGCCTCGGGAAGAGCCAAGGGGGCGGGAGGAGCCAAAGGGCGGGCGCCCACCTGGCAGAAGATGATGGCCTGGCCGATGGTGATGCTGCCGTAGATGTTGCAGAGGGCGCGGTACTTGTCCCAGCGGCTCTCGCACACGAAGTAGTACTGGCGGATGGTGCTGAGCGTGAGCTCCTCCTGCCGCAGCTTGATGACGATGGGGTTGGCCACGAGCTGCGTGGCGAACTGCCACACGGCCGTCTTGAAGGTGGCCGAGAAGAGCAGCAGCTGGCAGTCGGGGCGCAGCGCCCTGCGGGCACACACGGCGCCGTGGCGGCGGCGCCAACCGTCGCCGGCGCCCACGGGGCGCCCGCGCCCACCTCTGCACGCGGATGCTCTGGCTGCAGAAGCCCTGCGTGTCGATCATGATGTCGGCCTCGTCCAGCACGAAGACGCTGATGGTGCCGGGGTCGAGGAGGCGCCGCTTGAAGCACCAGTCGAGCACGGTGCCCGGCGTGCCGATGACGATCTGCTCCTTCAGCCGCGTGCCCGGCGCCACTGCGGGCCCAAAAAAACATTGTTCACCATTATTAACTATTAGATCACCACCTTACATCTTTATCCTGCATCCTTTTGGCATTTACCCATATATTCTTACTTTTATTTATTATTATTATATTATTATTATTATTATTACTACTATTATCATCATCTTTATCATCTTTATCATCTTTATCATTGTCATTATCATTGTCATTATCATTATCATTATCATTATCATCATTTTATAGTGTTCTCCCATTTCCATTTACCATTTAGCCTCCATCATCATCATCATCTAGCGTTATCCCATCATCATCATCATTACATATCGCTATCCCGCTTTCATTTAGCATTTAGCCTATACCATCATCATCATCATCATTTAGTGTCATCCCATTTTCCTTTACCATTCAGCCCATACCCAGCCAGCGTTTAGCCCACATTCCACCAGTATTATACATCACTTTCTTATTTATTATTATTATATTTTATTATTGTTACTGCCCTATAGCATTATCCCCGATTCCTTTAGCTTTTATCCTATATTCACGCAATGTTTAGTCTATATCATAGCATTATATATTATTATATATAATATAATACAATATATTATATTATATTATATTATATTATATTACATATTATATAATATAATATATAATATAATATAATATAATATAATATAATATAATTATATTATATATAATAATTATATATTATATAATATGTAATATAATATAATATAATATAATATAATTATAATTATGATATGATATATATTATATTATATTATATTATATTATATTATATTATATTATATTATATTATATTATATTATATTATATTATATTATATTATATTATATTATATTATATTATATTATATTATATTATATTATATTATATTATATTATATTATATTATATTATATTATATTATATTATATTATATTATTATATAGTATTTTCTTCTCCAGCGCTGCCCGGTGTTCGCCTGGGGCTTAGCCTATATTCAGCTAGTGTTTATCCCCTTCCTCACCATTATTATATACCACTATTCTCATTCCATACCATTATCCTATACTCGCCCAGCACTTAGCGCATATATGGCCATCCTATAGGGTCCTCCGCCTATATTGAGCTTGGCCTGCGCTCCTTTAGGCTCCAGCCTATTTTATAGCATCTTTATATAGGGCATCACTGCGTTGTCCTCTGCCCCACGGGCCACCGCTCTATACGTTACCCGCGCTATACGTGGCACTCACCGCGGTTGCCCTGCACGGCGAAGGTCACCTTGACGTCGGCGCAGAACTGGCCCATGCGCTCCACCACGCGCCCGATCTGCAGCGCCAGCTCGAAGGTGGGCGCCAGGCACAGGCACTGGCACAACGGGGCCGTCAAGGGGACACCGGGCACTGTTGCCGTCCCCGGTGTCCCCGCCGCTACCTGCGGCTGGCAGCGCGCGGTGTTGACGCGGCTCAGCATGGCCAACACGAAGGCCGCCGTCTTGCCCGTGCCCGACTGGCTCTGTGCAATGAGGTTTTGGGGCCTGCCGGGGAGAGGAGGATGATGGTGACGATGGTGACAAGGGCAGGGAGCAGCGTCCCGGGCCGGGCGGGCGTTGGGGACACGCACGGGTGCGCCAGCATCATGGGCAGCGCCGTCTCCTGGATCTTGGAGGGCCGGTTGAAGCCCATGTGGTAGATGCCGCGCAGCAGCTCCTTCTTCCTGCCGAAAGGAAGCGGGATGCGGAGCGGCGGGACGCGGAGCCACCCCCCRGCCGCCGGGGACACTCACAGCGGCAGCTCCTCGAAGGTCTTGACGGAGAAGAGCGGCGAGGCGGGGTCGCGCTGCAGCACCTCCACGTGCTGGCTGCTCTCCACCAGCGACGTGCGGATGAGCTTGTTGAGCAGCGAGCTCTCGGCCGAGTCTACTGCGGCGCCCACGGAGCGGCAGGAGGAGGAGGAGGAGGAGGAGGGTTGGGGGGCGCTGAGGTTAGGGGCCCTCCTCAACCGCCAGGACCCACCTTTCTCCTCCTCGTCCTCGTCATCGTCATCGTCGCTGGCGTGCTCTGGTTCTGGCGGCGGGAGGGACGGTGCTGRGGGCACCGGGGGGCACGGGGCCAGGCGGGGTGGGGGGACGGGGCTTGAGGGAGTGCGAGGGGGCAGGTCTGGGCTGGACGGCCAAGGGGCACAACTGTCCCCACCGTGGGGTAGGGAAATAGTCTACCTTGGGGAGGAACAGGTCTACCGTGGGGAGGGACAACAGGTCTACCCATAGACTGGCCTACCCCAGGTTGGGGTAACAGGTCTACCCACGGACAAGCCCTCGATGGGAAGGGCAACAGGTCTACCCCCACGTCGGGGTAACAGGTCTACCCACGGACAAGCCCTCGATGGGAAGGGCAACAGGTCTACCCCCACGCCGGGGTAACAGGTCTACCAATGGACAGGCCCTCGAGGGAGAGGGGTAGCAGGTGTACCCCAGATTGGGGTAACAGGTCTACCCGGCGGCACCAGGTCTCCCCGATGGGGTAACAGGTCTACCCGCGCACAGAGCGCACCGGGGCGGGGCAACACGTCTACCCAGAGCGGGGTGGCAGGTCTCCCCCGGCCAGGGCCCGCCGTGGGGCGGGCTGCCGGTGGCCCCGCCAGGCCGGGGCCCGCTTACCGCGGCGACACAGCGCGAGGTCGCGGCGGGCGAGGCGCGGCACGCGGAGCGCGGCGAGCTGCGGGGGGAGAGGCGCCGTTGGCGGGGCCGGCGGGGCG
>NW_020455857.1:6374-7564 GCF_003342845.1 Nothoprocta perdicaria
GGTGCTGGGATCCATAGGGGTCTGCAGGGAGCAGGGACCCCATCGGGTGCTGGTCCCATACCCTGTAGGGCTCATCCGTCACGTCAGGCCTGCACGGAGCTCGTTATTCCAGAGCCTTTATTGGGGGCTGGACACCCCTAGGAGCTCGTTATTCCAGAGCCTTTATTGGGGGCTGGACACTCCTAAGAGCTCGTTATTCCAGAGCCTTTATTGGGGGCTGGATGCCCCTAGGAGGTCGTTATTCCAGAGCCTTTATTGGGGGCTGGACACCCCTAGGAGCTCGTTATTCCAGAGCCTTTATTGGGGGCTGGACAGCCCTAGGAGTTCGTTATTCCAGAGCCTTTATTGGGGGATGGACGCCCCTAGGAGCTCATTATTCCAGAGCCTTTATTGGGGGATGGATGCTCCTAAGAGCTCGTTATTCCAGAGCCTTTATTGGGGGATGGATGCCCCTAGGAGGTCGTTATTCCAGAGCCTTTATTGGGGGCTGGACGCGCCTAGGAGCTCGTTATTCCAGAACCTTTACTGGGGGCTGGACGCCCCTAGGAGCTCGTTATTCCAGAGCCTTTATTACGGAGGGGGCTGGATGCCCCTAGGAGCTCGTTATTCCAGAGGCTCTCTTACGGAGCGGGCTGGACGCGCTAGGAGGAGGCGCTGCAGCGGGGCGGGACGCCGCCGGCCAGCAGGCAGCGCACGTGCCAGCGCAGCGCCGCGCGCTTCTTCTCGGTGGGCACCACGTAGGCGTTGGGGGCGCGCGGGCAGCGCGCCCGGCACGGCGCCTCGCTCGCCGCCGCCAGCAGCTGCTCGTGGATGCCGCGGCGCAGCTCGCGGTGCGCCTGCTCGCCCGGCACRCCGAAGGCTGCCCAGTCCCGACGGTATTCCCAGTATTTGGCCACGCGGTCGGTCTTGGGCGGGCCGTGGCCCGGCTGCTCCAGGCGCGGCGGGATGAAGGATTTGGGCTGCGCGGGAGGCGAGCGCGGCAGGCGCCGGCGCGGGTACACATCCGCCGACGATTCCTCCAGGAAGCTGCTGGCGCCCTCGGATTCCGTTTCGCCCTCGGAGACGCTGTCGCTCCAGCGGCGCCGCAYGCTCCAGAGCTGGGGCTCGCTGTGGGCCGACTCGTCCCAGATCTCCAGCGCGCCGTCGGGCCGGCGCCGGAGCACCTTGCGCTTCAGCGGCGCCTTGGCGGC
>NW_020455857.1:7720-10408 GCF_003342845.1 Nothoprocta perdicaria
CTCCGCTGCCCCTGCTGTCCCCGCAGATCCCGAGGGAGGCYCCTGCTATGGCGGAGGACGGCGAGCGGGAAGGGCTGCTGCGGCGCGTGCGGGAGCTGGAAGAGGAGGTGGCGGCGCTGCGGGAGAAGCTCGCGGCGGGGCAGGAGCGCGGCGGCGACGGCGGGAGCGAGGAGGCCCGGCACGCGGGCGGCAAGCGGCGGCGCCCCTTTGACTTCGGCGCGCAYGGGCGCAGGCGCGTGGCGCTCAAGGTCGCCTACCTGGGCTGGGGCTACCAGGGCTTCGCGAGCCAGGAGAACACGGGCAACACGGTGGAGGCGAAGCTCTTCGAGGCGCTCCTCAAGACGCGCCTGCTGGACGACCGGCGCACCTCCAACTACCAGCGCTGCGGGCGCACCGACAAGGGCGTCAGCGCCTTCGGGCAGGTGCGCGGCGGGCGCGGAGCGGGCGCGGGGACGGCCGGGACGCGGCGCGCGGGGCTAGCGGCTGTTTCCGCAGGTGATTTCGCTGGATCTGCGCTCCAGCCTGTCGCCGGAGGAGCTCGCGCGGGACGGGCACGTGCAGGGCGAGCTGCGCTACACGCACATGCTCAACCGGGTGCTGCCGCCCGACATCCGCGTGCTGGCCTGGGCGCCCGTGGAGGCGGCGTTCAGCGCGCGCTTCAGCTGCCTGCGCCGCACTTACCGCTACTTCTTCCCCGCCGCCGGCCTCGACGTGGCCCTCATGGACGCGGCCGCGCGCCGCTTCGAGGGCACCCACGACTTCCGCAACCTCTGCAAGATGGACGTGGCCAACGGAGTCGTGAGCTTCCAGAGGACGGTGCTGAGCGCGCGCGTGACGCCGGCGGAAGCGAGCGAGGGCGCGCCGGAGCCTTTCCGCCTCTACCAGTTCGAGGTGAGCGGCTTGGCCTTCCTCTACCACCAAGTGCGCTGCATGATGGCCATCCTCTTCCTCGTGGGCCAGGGCTTGGAGCAGCCCGAGATCATCGACGAGCTCCTGGACGTGGAGAAGAACCCGCGGAAGCCGCAGTACAGGTGTGAAAGGGCTGCAGGAAAGGGAAAAAAAAAAAGGTTTAATTGCTAAAAGTGGTGATTTGGGGGACCCAACACTGCTGTGTCTCCCGCAGCATGGCGGTGGAATTCCCGCTGGTGCTGTATGAGTGCCACTTTGAGAACGTGCGGTGGCTCTACGACAGCGCCGTGCAGGCCTTCACCGTGGCGCACCTGCAGCGCCTGTGGGCCGCCGAGGCCGTCAAGGCGCGCGTGCTGCGCGACATGCTGCGCGGCCTCGACGCTGCCCCCGTCTCCACAGGTGAGTGCCCGATTCCCGGGAAAAGGGGTGGAAAACCATCCATGGGGCGGTTCGGAGAGCGTATTTTCCTGTCGCCTTGCAGAGGCCGGCGAGGCCGCCACGGTCCCCTGGGGAGAGGTGACGCCGCCGGTGTGCCAGCAGCTCAGCGGCTTCGTGGAGGGCGTCAAAGCGCGCACGTACAAGCCCCTGCTGGCGCGGCCCAAGTGCGAGGCGCTCGAGTCCCGCATCCGCCACTTCGTGCGCCGCGGCCGCATCGAGATGCCCCCCGGCTGCGGCCAAGCAGAGGCGCCCGAGCCCAAGCGCAGCCACGGCGCCGCCGCCGAGAACGGCGAGGAGGACGACGAGGCGGTGAAGGCCAACGGCGAGACCGCCCAGCGAGCGCCCAAGCGGGTCTGCATGGATGCCGAGGGATGACGGCGGCTTCTCTGGGGYGTGGGGGGCAGAAACCAAGCCCTCCCTCCCCCTAAAAGCCGCTCGGCTTCTTGTTTTCCTTCTAAAACGCGGGTTTACATTGATTTTTTAATACATTTTAGCMAATACGGCGAGTCCTGTGGTACGTGGAGGGAGGGAGCCTTGCCGGCCACCTCCGGGCCGCTCGTCCCGCCACTGACCGGGGCGGCCCCAGTGCCGGGTTCACCCTGGGGGAACGGGGACTAACTGGGAGTTACTGGGACGGACAGCCGAGGTCTGGGGCCGCCCTCCCGCCCGGCCTCCCCCTCGGTACCTGCCGCGCTCCGCGTCCCCGCGCCGCGGCCGTTAACGGTCGCCAACCGTCGCCGGCGTTTAAATGCSGCCACGCCATTGGCCGCCGCAGCGCTTCCACGCCATTGGCCCCGCGCGCCGAGGCACCGCCTCCCCGCTGCCGCGATTGGCCGCGCTGCGGCCGCGGTCCCGCCCCTCCCGCCCGCAAGGGGGCGGTGCGGAGGCAAGATGGCGGCGGCGGGCGGAGGTGGCGGCATGAAGCTGCTGTGGCGTCCGCTCGCCGCCCTGGCGCAGGCGGCCTGCAGTGTGACCGGCGGGCAGCGCGCGGCGTCGGTGCGGGCCGAGGACCTGGCGGAGCGGCTGCGGGCGCGGAAGAGCGAGCGGCAGCAGCAGCAGCGCGAGGTGAGCGCGGCGGCGGCGGCGCTGCCGAGGCGCGGGACTCCAGCTCCCGGCGTGCACCTCYCGMSSKKSCSCGCGGCGCCTACACCTCCCGACGTGCCCCGCGGCGCCATAGCCTTGGCGCCGGGCGCGGACTACTCCTCCCAGCATCCTCCGCGGCATGACGGGCGGGGCGGTAGGCGCTGACTACAACACCCGGCGTGCCCCGCGGCGCGAAGGGGCGGTGCCGGGCGCGGACTACATCTCCCAGCAGCCCCTGGGGCGGCTGCTCTGCGCTTC
>NW_020455857.1:10800-12067 GCF_003342845.1 Nothoprocta perdicaria
GGGCGCCATGCTGGGCGGCGCGGCGGCGCCGCCGCTCCGCCTCTGCCACCGCCTCGACAAGGAGACCACGGGCGCCATGGTGCTGGCGCGCGGCGCCGAGGCGGCCGCCCGCCTGCGCCAGCTCTTCCAGACGCGCCAGGTGCACAAGGTTTACTGGTAAGGAGGGGCGTTGATCTGGGGGGGCATGGAGAGCGCAATGCAGGGGGTGTTGGCTCCACGTTGGCGTTCTCCCCGCTCCAGGGCCATCGCCGTGGGGCAGCCGGAGCCGCCGGAGGGGCTGGTGGACATCCCCGTGGTGGAGCGGGCAGTGCGGGGCGGGCAGGCGCACTTCAAGGTGAGCACTGTGCCGTGGGCACGAAGCAGTGCCCGCGCCGCCGCCTCACCCCGAATCCCACCCCATGCAGAGGACGCTGGCRCCCAACTACCGCCTGGAGGGCGACAGGGAGGTGAAGACGCGGCGGGCGCGCGGCGCCGCCTGCGCCGTGACGCGCTACCGCGTGCTGGCCGCCGCCTCGGGCTGCTCGCTGCTGGAGCTGCAGCCCGTCACGGGTAGGAGGAGGAGGAGGCGGCACCRCGCGCGCCGGTCCCCGCCGCGCGCCGCTCACGTCCCGCCACGCCGCAGGGGTGAAGCACCAGCTCCGCGTGCACCTGGCCTACGGCCTGGGCTGCCCCGTGCTCGGCGACCACAAGTACTCGCACTGGCGCAAGCTGGCGCCGCAGAAGCTGCCCGAGGCCGCCCTGACGCGGCTGCGGCTGCGGCAAGCGCAGGCGCGCCACGTGCCGCTGCACCTGCACGCGCGGTGCCTGGCGCTGCCGCGGCGCCCCGGCGCCGAGCCGCTGCAGCTGCGCTGCCCGCCGCCCGCCTTCTTCCTCAGCACCATGCGCCGGCTGCGGCTGGAGCCCGCGGATCCCGGAGCCTGAGCGGGGCGCGGAGCGGCGACGGGCTCGCGGGCACCGAGCGAGCGCGGGCGCCGTGTCCACGAGCAATAAAAGGGCTTTGCCGACACCCCCTGTGTTCTCCGCTCCGGCTCACCGGCRGGAGCTCCCGCCTCCGTCGGCTCCCAAAATACCTCCGCTTATGAGAGAGCCCAGTAAAACCACAAGGAGCTGGGCTGGAATGTCCCCGCTGCCGGCGGCCTCCCCGCCCGCATTGGCTTTGCTATTTCAGGCTGGCAATTAGCAGCGCCCCCCTGTAATTAGGGGCGCATTTAACGCGCGGGGGCCGCGCCGGCGCTCCGGAGCCCGCGGCCATGTCGCTGGCGCGCGC
>NW_020455857.1:14088-16261 GCF_003342845.1 Nothoprocta perdicaria
GCGGCCATTTTGAGGAGGCCGCCCACCCTTGAGGTGCCATTTTGGGGAGACTGACAGCCCTTGGGGTGCCATTTTGGGGAGGCTCTTGGCCCCCATGAGTGCCATTTTGGGGAGGCTGACCCCACCAGACAGCCATTTTGGGGAGGCCAGTGGCCGCCAGCCCTTGAGGTGCCATTTTGGGGAGGCTGCCGACTCCCGTTGGTGCCATTTTGGGGAGGCTGATACCACCAGGTGGCCATTTTCAGCAGGGCGCCATTTTGGGGAGGCTGATGAGCCCATCGATGCCATTTTGGGGAGGCTGACTCCACTTGGCGGCCATTTTGAGGAGGCCGCCCACCCTTGAGGTGCCATTTTGGGGAGGCCCACCCCACCAGGTGGCCATTTTGGGCAGGGCGCCATTTTGGGGAGACCATCACCACCATGGAGCCTTTCGGCGGGGGGCCACTGGTCCCTGGGACGCCGTTTTGGGGCCGCCACCAGCCTTGGCGCCATTTCTGGAGGCCATTTTGGGCAGGCCGCCTCAGAGCCCGGATGCCTGGGCTCCTTTCCCAGCCCCGATTCCGCCTCCCCCTCCTTTTTTATTATATTTTATGTATTTTAAAGGCATGTCTCGAGCTGTTTTTAGCATCTGTGTTGTCACGGCAACACCGGCTTTACTCTTTTCCCCGATTTTTCCCCCCAGAACCCAAAGCCAAAATGGAAATCGAGGAAAATGGCACCAGCGACTCGCTGGGCTCAGGCTGAGCCTGTTCAGCTCGGCCTCTCGCTCCTCTTTGACCCCAATAAATGCTGATTTTGGTACATTCTGGGTGACCGCAACGTTTTCTGATGAGCTCTGCTCTTTYGTATAGCATTAAGTTGTTTGGACCCTTCTGGTGTGGGGAAATGGGGTTGAAAATGACCTTTTTGGGCAAAAACAAGGTTAATTTGGTGGGGGCAGAAACTAGGTCAAAAAGAATTATAATGTGGGGCAGAAACGGGATCCAAAAATGACCTTTTGGGGCAGAAACACGGTCAAAATAATCACCTTTTTGGGAGGAAATTGGATCAAAGAAATCACCTTTTAGCCCAGAAACTCGTTTTAAAAGTCATGCTTTGGGGCAGAAACTAGGTCAAAAAGAATCACCTTTTGGGGCAGAAAGTGGGTCTGAAAAATCACATTTTGGGGGAGAAACTGGGTCTGAAAAATCACCTTTCGGCACAGAAAGTGGGTCTGAAAAATCACCTTTCGGCGCAGAAAGTGGGTTGAAAAAAATCACCATTCAGGTCAGAAACTGGGTCAAAAAAAAGACTTTTTGTGCAGAAACTGGGTCAAAAATGGCATTTGGGGGCAAAAAGGGGCCTTGGGAGCATCTCCCCCCGGCGCAGCAGAGCCGGGAAGCGCGAGGGGCCGCGGGAATCGGAGCGGATGGGAGCAGCTTGGCGCGGGCGCCGCTAATTTTAGAGGTGCCGCTCGGAGGCGCCGGGCCCGACACCCGCTTTCCCGGCGCAGCTGCCGCCGATTTCGCGGCTCCGYTCCCGGGAGCGCCGCTCCGGGACCCGCTGCCAGCCCGGTTTCTTTTATTATATCTGTGTATAACATGCATTTTATTTCACATTTTGTATCTATTATAAATATATTTTTTATATATATACACAAAATGCATATTTTTAGCTGCATATATATATTTAATTTTACATTTTAATTATATATATATAATGTATTTTTCAATTTTTATATATATATATACATTTATGAGTTATATATGTGTATATACTTATATATACACTTATATATACTTATATTCTGAAATATTCTGAAATATATATGTTTTTAAAGCCCAGCTCGCAATGGACAAATGGCCCTGGCTCATGCAAGGGTCAGGGACACCTTGGGCTACAAAATGGAAAAAAAAAAAGTTAGAAAAGTACTTTTTTAAGGTTAAAAAAGTAGAAAAAATAGAGTGTGTGTGGGGGGGAGCTCGGGGTCCTGCCCCCGCCCTTCCCGGGGCCGCAGCAAGCGGGTGCCACGTGGAGGGGGCGTGGCCTGACCTGGGGGCGTGGCCTGCCGATTGGGGGTGTGGTCACAGACGGGGGCAACCGCATGGGGGCGTGGCTGGGTCAAGGGGGTGTGGTCTGGCGCGTTGGGGGCGTGGCCTACGCTGAGAGGAGGCGTGGCCAGGGCTTGGCGCTC
>NW_020455857.1:18067-27425 GCF_003342845.1 Nothoprocta perdicaria
GGTGCCCATCCCCATGGCCTCGGGCCTGCCCCATTCCCAAGGGATCCCCCCATGGTGCCCATCCCCATGGCCTCGGGCTGCCCCATTCCCAAGGGATCCCCCCATTCCCGCGGCGCTCCGGCAGGGAGCGGCGCCGATCCGGCCGCGTGGGGCTCCCGCTTGGAAGACCTCTACTACAACGCGCCCCAGGTAGGTGCCTCCGGGGCACCCAGAGAGGGGGACACCCCAAAACACCCCCTGTTGATCCCTATATCCCGCCAGGAGCCGCCGGACGAGGAGGAGGAGGAAGAGGAGGAAGAGGAGGAAGCGCTGCGGCGCCGGCACCGCGCGGCCGTCACCATCCAGGCCGCCTACCGGGGCTTCCGCGTGCGCCGGGACGCCAAGCGGCTCCGGGATTCCGTGTCCCAGGAAAGCTGGGCATGACCCGGCACCCCCAAAACACCCTTTGCACCCCCACAATGTGACCTCCCCCTTTTCCCACCCCAGCCGGAAAATCCAGGAAAAAAGGGGAAAAAAATCCCTTTTTCCATGTGCTTTTCCCAGCCGGACCCCCCTCAATCCCAAAATCCACCCCTTCCCAAAAAACCCTTTAAAAGGAGCACGTCCCCCAGGACCCCCCCAAATTAGGGCACCAAAAGGAAGCGCTGCTTTAATGAGAACTTAATAAATTGGTGCCGCTAATTAGGGGCGGGAGCAGGGGGGGCCATTCCCAAGAGGCCTCCGAGACTATTTGCAGGCTTCCCGACGGATTCCCAGCTCCGGATCCGTTTTCTGGAGCCCTTGAAGTGCAGGGAGGATATTTAATGCCTTATATATATATATATATTTATTTATTTCCCCTCCCTCCTTTTTTGCCCCCCAAGCTCCGTTGTCGCTGTTTCCCCGCCCCTGTTTTCCCAATATCCATAGGGAAAACAAAAACCAGGTTACTTTTCCCGCGCTGCTTCCATTGCTTTTTATTTAGGGTAAAAAAATAGGATTTTTAGCATCGCAAAAGGGGGGGAAAAGCCCTTTTTTTCCCAGGCATTTTTGCCCTGGAAAGCGGGAGCTGGTGCACTTGGATCCTGGGAAATAGGGGGATGAGGGGGAGAAGGGCCCCCCCCCTCCCGCTGTATCCCTACGGATGCGGAGCGGCTCCGGAGGATGAGGCTGGCATTTGGCGCGCAGCCTCCCTCCTCCGCAGCCTCCATCCGCGTCGGATGCGGCCTCCCCGCGCCGGCCCCGGCTCCGATCGCTTCCCGCGTGCCAGCAAAATCCCGCTCCGGAGCTGGGGGGGGGGAGGAATGACGGGAACGGGCCCCTTTTCCCGACCCCCCATCTGCTCCAAGGTGGCTCCTCAGGGGTTGGCACTGAAGATGGGAATGGGGAGCGGTTTGCCGGGGGAAAACGTTGTTTTTCCCAGGGGATTTTTTGGAGCGCAGCTCCGGAGCGGAGCCGGGAGCTATTTTTTTCCGGCCTTGGAGCGGGTGGGATGAGGTGGCATTTGCGAGGCGGCTCCTCCGGAGAGCGGCTGTGATCGGCTCCGCTTCCCGCAGGAAATAAAAAATATCCCCAAGCTCCGGGCTCCGAGAGAGCTCCGGCCGCCTCCGGAGCAGCGCGGAGGCGGGCTGGGATTGGGGATGGGGACGGGATGGGGATCAGGATGGAGATGGGGATGGGATGAGATGGGGGTTGGGATGGGGATGGGGATGGGGGTCAGGATGGGGATAGAGAAGGGATGTGGATGGGATGGGGATTGGATGGGATGGGGATGGAGATGGAGATGGAGATGGGATGGGGATGGGGATGGGAATAGAGATGGGGATGGGATGGAGATGGAGATGGGAATGGGAATGGACATGGGGGTGGAGATGGGGATGGGGATGTGGAGGAGATGAGGATGCGGATGGGAATAGAATGGAGATGGGGATGGAGATGGGATGGGATAGCAATGGGAAGGAAATGGGGATGGGAATGGGATGGAGATGGGATGGGGATAGGGAGGAGATGCAGATGGGATGGGATGGGGTGGGGATGGAGATGGGAATGGGATGGAGATGGGATGGGGATTGGGAGGAGATGGAGATGGAATGAAATGGAGATGGAGATGGGGGGGGGGGACATGGGGCTTGAGGATGGGGATGAGATGGAGATGGGATGGGGATAGGGAGGGGATGGCCTGGAGATGGGAATGGGATGGGGAAGAGATGAGGATGCAGATGGGATGGGGATGGGGTGGGATGGGGTGGGAAGGGATGGATGGTGACGGAGCCCGCGGTGGGGCTGGGATGTGGACGGCGGAGGCGCCGGGTGCCGGGGCAGCCCCGGGGGCGGCAGCGCCGGGAGCGCCGGGAGCGCCGGGAGCGCCGGGAGCCGGAGCCGTCGCCCCGCGAGCCAGGACGGAGCCGCGGGAGGTTGCCTAGCAACACCCAAGCCCGGGAGCGAGCGGGAAGCGGGAGCCGGCGGCGCCGGAGGCGGCGGGAGCTGCGGGACCGCAGGGCCCTGCCCGGGAACGGCCCTGGCCAGGCAGCCCATCCCAGCGCCAGGAATCCCATCCCAGCGCCAGGCATCCCATCCCATGTCCAGGCATCCCATCTCGTGCCCATACATCCCAKCCCAGCTCCATGCATCCCATCCCAGYGCCAGGCATCCCATCCCAGCTCCATTCATCCCATTGCAGCACCAGGCATCCCATCCCATGTCCATACATCCCATCCCAGCGCCAGGCATCCCATCCCAGCTCCATGCATCCCATCCCATGTCTATGCATCTCATCCCAGCTCCATACATCCCTTCCCATGTCCAGGCATCCCATCCCAGMTCCATRCATCCCAYCCCAGCRCCAGGCATCCTGYCCCRTGCCTGTACATCCCATCCCATGTCCATGCATCCCACCATAGCTCCATACATCCCGTCCTGATCCATACATCCCATCCCAACTCCATACATCCCYCCTAGGTCCACTCATCCCAGCCCATGTCCATCCATCCCGCCCCACCTCCATCCATCCCATCCCATGTCCATCCATCCCGTTCCAGCTCCATCCATCCCACCCCATGTCCATACRTCCCACGCATCCGCCCGTCTCCCATGGGACCAGCTTGCCCCCGACCCCCCAATAACCCCCCAATTTGGGGCACCCGCAGGCCCCAGGCACCCGGAATCCTCCCTCCGGAGCATCCCGCCCTTCCCGGAGCGCCGGGAAAGGGAGGAGGAGGAGGAGGCGGCTCCGAAAACTAGGTCAGGATCCAGGCTGAGCCTCACGGCGCGGGAAAAGGGGGCACCCGGCTCCGCTCGGGAATGACACAGGGGGACCTTCCCCCCGCCATCCCCTCCAGGAAGTTTTTCCCTATATTTTAATGGAAAAAGGAAGGAAAAGAAAGGAAAATGATGGGATAACATCCTGAAACGGGTCMAGAAGCGGGGCGCGAAGTCCCCTTCCAGGCTGCTCTTCGGCCTCACAATCCCCATCCCATCCCAAGATCCCAGCCCMGACTCCTCCGGCTAAGCCGGAATCTTGGAATACCGGGAATGGGGGGGATAACCCCCCCCTAACTCCTAGGGACCGGGGGGGGGGGGGGCTGCTGCACCTTTAAGCGCTGCCAGCGAGCTCGGAGGAGGAGGAGGAGGAAGGCGAAGGGAGGCGGGGGGGCGCAAAAAAAGGAGGGGAAAACATTAAAAAAGGGAGGTATATATATATATTTTATATAAAATAGGATCCCCCCCCCCCAGCCCCCCCTTCCCGCGGGCCTTGATAGGCTGAGGCGCCGGCGGCGCCTAACGTGGGCGGGCGGTCGGGCTCAAGTCGCCACCTGCGCGCGGAGCGGAGCGGAGCGGAGCGGAGCGGAGGCGCCACCATGGACTGCTGCAGCGTAGGGATCGGGATCGGGATCGGGATCGGGATCGGGATCGGGATCGGGATCGGGACCGGGATATGGGGATCCGGGGATATGGGGCGGGTAGCGGTTCCTGCCCGCTCCGCGCTCCCACCTCGCAGCCTCGGGCTCCGCTTTGGGATACGGGAGAGCGCGGCGGGATGCGATTTAAGGGGGGTCTTATTTGGGGGGGTCTTATTTGGGGGGGTGTTATTTGGGGGGATGTTATTTGGGGGGATGTTATTTAAGTGGGATGTTATTTAGGTGGGATGTTATTTAAGTGGGATATTATTTAAGGGGTGTTATTTAAGGGGTGTTATTTGGGGGGTGTTATTTAAGGGGGGGTGTTATTAAAGGGGGGGTTATTTAAGGGGGGGGATGCCCTTTAAGCGAGGGGGGGGACCCGCAATCACCGAGCTTCACTCCTGCTCCATCCCCACTTTCCCGTTTGGGATTTTCCCCCTTTTTTTCCCTAGCAGATGGAGTTGGGGGGGGGGGTCCGGCAGCCGCTTTTGCCACCCGGAGCCCCCCCAGGCAGGGGCCGATCCGGCGGAAAATTCCCTYATATTTTTCCCTTTTACCCCCCCGCCGCGCCCGCCCACGCGCGGACTTTCGGCCGCTTTTCCCTCTTTTCCCTCCTCCGGCTCCGTCCCTTCCCGCCGGAGCCTCCCGCCTGGCCCCGGATCCACGCGGATCCGGACGGGCGTGGATACTGCTCCCTACCGGTTTCCATACCCCCCTTCTCCGGTTATTTTCCAGCCGGGATCACCCTACACCTCRGCCAGGTCTTTCCCTCCCCCTTTTTTCCGCTCCTCCGGGCGATCCGGTTTCTCCGCTCCGTAGCAGAGCCCGGYGGATTTCATTACATGTCACGGCGGGGGCAGAGCAACCCCCCCTCATCCAACCCCCTCTTCCCTAAAATCGCCCCAAATCCATAAATCCGGCCGGATTTAATCCCAAATTGGCCAGGATGGGGAGCGAGCTGCAGGGATTTATCCAGTGCCTCTCCAAGCGGGATTGATTCATCCCCCCCTACTCAGCCCCCCCAAAAATAAGGATGTGGCAACAGATCCCAATCCCAAATCATGGAGCTGGGAAGAGGGTTATCCAGCCCACCCAGCCATAAAAAAATAAATAAAAAGAGGATTTTGCAGCCCCGGGCGCTAAATTGGGAAGTCAGCTCTTCCCCGCCGTGGGAGGCTCCGCTTCGGAGCCGGGATTTTTCCCGCCGGGATGCTCGAGGCCGCGGGCAAAGTAGAGATTTTTGCCGGCGTTTTCGCCCCTTCCCGGCGTTTTCCCGCCGCATCCCGTGTCCGTGYGCAGGAGGGAGCGTGCCCCAAGCTGGACGAGGACATCCTGGACATCCCCCTGGACGATCCCGACGCCAACGCGGCCGCCGCCAAGATCCAGGCGAGCTTCCGCGGCCACATGACTCGGAAGAAGATCAAGGGCGGCGAGATGGAGCGGAAAACCAAGGATGCCGAGTGTGCCGGAGGCGCCCGCGCCGGCGACCTCCGCAACGGCGACTAGCCCGCCCGGGTGAGGGACATCCCAAATCCCCCTTTTCCCAATTTTCCCCCCTTTTTTTCCAGCCTCATTTTCTGGCTCTTCCACACCACACCATTGGGAATTTCCTTTCCCGCTTGGCCTCGGCCTCCACGAGGCCTCTTGCGGCCTCGCTGCCCCGGGGCACGGTGTTCCCAGCAGGAATTCCTTGGGAGTTGGGAATAGGGGCGTTTCAATGGGGGGATTCCATGGGATTTGGGGATGGGGCTCGCTTTCCCGGCGGGAACGCYGGTGCTGCGGCTCCCTTGGCAACGCGGCCCCGGCGCCGGCTATTTTTAAAAGCGCCGTCGGCTCCGAGCGGGAAGCGGGTCGGGATGCGGAGCCAGAGGGTCCCTGGGAGCGGGAAGCGCCGGGGTGGGAATTTTTTCCTTTTCCTCTTCCCCCGTTTTTGCCTGAAATTGGGAGTTGGGTGGGGGGTGCAAGGAAAGGGTGCAAGAAGTGGGTGCAGGTGCAATGCAAGGGCTGGGCGCAAGAAGCGGGTGCAAAACTGGGTGCAAAATCGGGTGCAAAATTGGGTGCAGGGATGGAGCTGGGTGCAGGCAGGGTGCAACACAACAACCGGGTGCAAAAATGGGTGCAGGAAGGCGGCGGGGTGCAATGCAAGACCTGGGGTGCAAGGACTGGGTGCAAGAGGTGGGTCAGGCAGGGTGCAAGGTGCAGCGCGAGGGCTGGGTGCAAGAAGTGGGTGCAAAATTGGGTGCAGGCAGGGTGCAGTGCAAGAACAGCTTGCAAAACTGGGTGCAAGAAGGGTACGCAGGGTGCAAGGTGAGATATGGGTGCCAGAAGTGGGTGCCGGCAGGGTGCAAGGCAGGAGCTGGGTGCAAAATTAGGTGCAAGAAGTGGGTCAGATGGGGYGTAAGGTGCAATGCAAGAAMTGGGTGCAATAATTGGGTGCAGGCAGGGTGCAATGCAAGAACTGGGTGCGGTAATTGGGTGCAGTAATTGGGTGCAGGGTGCAATGCAAGAATTGGGTGCAGTAAGTGGGTGCAGGCAGGATGCAGGGTGCAATGCGAGAACTGGGTGCAATAGGTGGGTGCAGCAATTGGGTGCAGGGTGCAATGCAAGAACTGGTGCAATAGGTAGGTGCAGTAGGTGGGTGCACTCAGGGAGCAAGGTGCAATGCATGAGTGGGTGCAAGGTGCAGCACAAGAACCATGTGCAAGATCTGGGTGCAAGAAGTAGGTGCAGGCAGGGTGCCAGGGTGCAGTGCAAGAATTGGGTGCAAGAAGTGGGTGCAGGCAGGGTGCAAGGTGCAATGCAAGAACCGAGTGCAAAAAGTGGGTGCAGGCAGGGTGCAACACAAGAACTGGGTGCACTAGGTGGGTGCAGGCAGGGTGCAAGGTGCAATGCAAGAACTGGGTGCACAAGGTGGGTGCAGGCAGGGTGCAGGGTGCAATGCAAGAACCGAGTGCAAAAAGTGGGTGCAGGCAGGGTGCAACGCAAGAACTGGGTGCAATAATTGGGTGCAACGCACAAACTGGGTGTACTAGGTGGGTGCAGGCGGGATGCAATGCAAGAACTGGGTGCACTGGGTGGGTGCAGGCAGGGTGCAAGGTGCAATGCAAGGAGTGGGTGCAGGAATTGGGTGCAGGGTGCAANGGGTGCAGGGTGCAACGCAAGACCTGGGTGCACTGGGTGGGTGCAGGCAGGGTGCAGGGTGCAATGCAAGGAGTGGGTGCAATAGCTGGGAAGCGGGTGCTGGAAGCGGGTGCCGGCCGCTCACCCCCCTCTCCCGCTCCCTTGCAGGCGCCGCCGGACACCCGGAGCCCCCCGCTCGCCGCCCCCCCGCCGGGGCCCCCGCATGCCCCCCCCGGCTCTGCATGTCCCCAATAAAGGTCCCGCCCCCTCTGATGTCATGTCCCGCGCCACGCCCCCCGATGACGTCACTCGCACGTGTCCCCTGATACCGCACACCCGCGCCGTGACGTCACCCGCTCACCGTGACGTCATAGCCGCAGCCCGTGACGTCACGCCGGCGCCTTGTGACGTCATCGTACCCGCGCTGGTGTAGCCACGCCCCCCCCGCGTGATGTCATGCCCGCCTGCCGTGATGTCAGAGAGGCCCCGTGTGATGTCATCGCCGCGCCAACGCTGTGGGGGGAGGGTGGGGTGGCGTGACGTCACACCGCGGGGGGGGGGCACTGTGATGTCACAGGGCTGGGAGGATGATGTCATCGAGGAGGGAGGCGGCTACTGTGACATCACTGCTGGGCGGAGACCCCCCTTATGACGTCACAGAGGCTGCTGTGACGTCACAGACGCCCCCCTCRCCCCACCCAGAGGCCAGAAACCCCCCCAGAATTCCAATACTTTCACGAAAAACACGACATTTCATGTTATTTTTTTTAAATTTTTTTTTTTTACCAAAAAAGCGCCAAAATCCCCCAAATCCTCCCCCTTCCTCCCCGTCAGCCTCCTACAGGGTTAAAAACTAACGGCAAAAAAAAAAAGAAAAAAAACTTCAGAGGCGTAAAAAGCATCACAAAAAATAATAAAAAGAGGGGATATATAATAATAATTAAAAAATCCCAAAAAAAGGGTTTTTTGGGGGAAAAAGGGTGTCAGACGAGGGAGCCGGCCTGGCTGCGCGCGGGCACCGTGATGGCCGGGCGGGCCGGGGGCTGGCGCCGGGACGGGGACACCGGGGACACCGGGGCGCCCCCGGGGGTCCCCCCGGTTTTGGGGCGCCCCGGTGCCGAGGACAGGGTGCTGGTCCGGGAGGCGCCGTCGGAAGCGGCGCCTTTGGGCCACGCGAAGGGCTTGGGAGCCACGGCGTCTTCCCTGCGGAGACGGGAATAGCGGGGTCAGGAATGCCGGGATGCGCCCGSGGGTCGCCCCGCTGCTGGGGGGAATCCGTGGATAATCCCCCCCCTAATCCTCTGGAGCAGGGAATATCCCGGGTTATTCCCCTATAACCCTTTATCGGGGAAAAAAGGAAAAAAATCCCGGGATATTATCCCGAATCGCTCTGCCACGGGGAAAAAATCCTGGGATATTACCCCGAATCGCTCTGCCATGGGGAAAAATCCCAGGATATTACCCCGAATTGCTCTGCCATGGGGAAAAATCCCAGGATATTACCCCGAATTGCTCTGCCATGGGGAAAAATCCCAGGATATTACCCCGAATTGCTCTGCCATGGGGAAAAATCCCAGGATATTACCCCGAATTGCTCTGCCATGGGGAAAAATCCCAGGATATTACCCCGAATTGCTCTGCCATGGGGAAAAATCCCAGGATATTACCCCGAATTGCTCTGCCATGGGGAAAAATCCCAGGATATTACCCCGAATTGCTCTGCCATGGGGAAAAATCCCGGGATATTCTCCCATAGCCTTTGCCCAGCTGAAAAATCCCAGTTTATTCCCTCCCCATCCCTTCCCTGCTAGGGGAAATCCAACGTGATTCCCGCATATCCCTTGGCTGCATGGAAACATCCTGGGTCATCGCTCCGTATACTCCCTCCTGGCTAGGAGAAACCCCAGGATATTCCCCCAAATCCCTTCACTATGGGGAAAAAATCCCAGGTTATCCCCTCAAGTCCCTGCCTCCCTAGGAAAAATGCCAGTTTATTCCCTAAATCCCTTCACTATGGGGGAAAAAATCCCAAGTTATCCACCTAAATCCCTCCCTTCCTAGGAAAACTCCCAGGTTATCCCCTCCAATTCCTTCCCCTCCTAGGAAAAACCCCACATCATTCCCCATATCCCTCCGCCACAGGGAAAAATCCCGGGATATCTCCCCTGCTCCGGCTCCAGCTGTCCCTCCCAGGGATTTCTCCCGGGAAAACGGCCGCCCTTCCCGGCYCGCGCTCACTTGATCTCGTTGGGCGCCTCCTCGTGCCGCTGCCGGCGCCGGAGGCTCCGGAGCTGCGTGCCGAGGAAGAGGAGGAGGCCGCAGCCGGCCAGGGAGCCCAGGACGCCGCCCGCGATCACCGC
>NW_020455857.1:29042-30132 GCF_003342845.1 Nothoprocta perdicaria
CCTCTGTGTGTCCATGTCCCCATGTCCCACCATGTTCCTGTGCCTCCGTGTGCCTGTGTTCCACCATATCCCACCATGTTCCCATGTCCCACCACATCCTTGTGCCTCCATGTGTCCATGTTCCCATGTCCCACCAACGTCCTTGTGCCTACGTGTGTCCATGTTCCCATGTCCCCCCATGTCCCCATGTCCCCCCATGTCCCCATGCCCCACCCTGTCCTTGTGCCTCCATGTGCCCGTGTCTCCATGTCCCACCACGTCACTGTGCCTCCGTGTGTCCATGCCCCCATGTCCCACCATGTCCCTATCCCCCCCATGTCCCTGTGGTCCCATTCCATCCCATCCCCACGTCCCCATGCCCCAATGTCCCCCCGTCCCCCTGTGCCCATGTCTCCATGTCCCTGTGTCCCCGTGCACCTGTGTCCCCATGTCCCTGTGTCCCCATCTCCCTAGGTCCTCATGTCCCCCTGTCCCCATGTCCCTATGTCCCCATGTCCCAATGTCCCCCTGTCCCCATGTCCCCGTGTCCCTGTGTTCCCATGTCCGCATCTCCCTAGGTCCTCATGTCCCCGTGTCCCTGTGTTCCCATGTCCCTGTGTCCCCATGTCCCAATGTCCCCTGTCCCCTTGTTTCCGTGTCCCTATGTCCCCATGTCCCAATGTCCCCCTGTCCCCCTGTCCCCATCTCCCTAGGTCCTCATGTCCCAGTGTCCCTGTGCTCCCATGTCCCTCTGTCCCCTGTCCCCATGTTCCTCTGTTTCCGTGTGCCTGTGTCCCCGTGTCCCCCTGTTCCAGTGTCCCCATGCCTCATGTCCCTCTGTCCCCTATACCCGTGTCCCTATGTCCTCATGTCTGTCCCAATGTCCCCATGTCCCCGTGTCCCTCTGTCCCCCTTCCCCGTGTCCCCATGTCCCCGTGTCTGTCCCAATGTCCCATGTCCCTCTGTCCCCCATCCCCGTGTCCCTGTGTCCCCATGCCTGTCCCTGTGTCTGTCCCTATGTTCCCATGTCCCCATGCCCTGTGTCCCTCTGTCCCCTGTCCCTGTGTCCCCCCGTCCCCATGTCTGTCCCCATGTCCCCCTGTCCCCATGT
>NW_020455857.1:31895-34210 GCF_003342845.1 Nothoprocta perdicaria
ACTGGGAAGAAGAGGGGACCCATAGGGGCCATTCCCCACCCAAGGGCACCAATTCCGCCTCCAATTACCCCATTTCCCCTCCAATTACCCCATTTCCCCTCCAAACACCCCTTTCCCCCCAATCCATCCCTCTCCCATTCCATCCATCTCCCACTCCACCCCTCTCCCCACTACCCCCATGGCAGTGCCAGTCCCACCATGAACATTGGGAAGAAGAGGGGACCCATAGGGGCCATTTCCCACCCAAGGGCACCCATTTCCCCCCCAAACACCCCTTTCCCCCCATTCCATCCCTCTCCCAATCCATCCCTCTCCCATTCCACCCCTCTCCCATTCCACCCCTCTCCCCACTACCCCCATGGCAGTGCCAGTCCCACCACGAACACTGGGAAGAAGAGGGGACCCATAGGGGCCATTTCCCACCCCAGGGCACCCATTCCCGCTCCAATCGCCCCCTTATCCCCCCCAATCCCGCTGGGGCCGCGCTCACCGTGCGCGGGCGGGAAGAAGCGGCGCGGGGCGGGCGGCGCGCGCTGCCAGCGGTAGGCGGGCAGCGGCTTGCCGTGGCGCGCGGCGCAGCTCAGCGTCACGTCGCGGCCCACGCCGGGGCTGCCCAGCAGCCGGCACGCCGGGGTGCCCGGCGGCACTGCCGGGGACACCGCCAAATGCCACCGGGCACCCCGGGAACGCCCCCGGGGAAAAAGGGCCCGGCCTCATCCCGGGAAAATCGCCCCCTATTTTCCCATGCAGATGCCACCCCGTGGGAAAAACACCCAGCGTTTTCCCACGCGGATGCCACCCCGTGGGAAAAAGACCCCAGTGTTTCCCTTGTGGATTCCATCCTTTGGGAAATCCACCCAGCATTTTTCCACCTGGATGCCATCCCATGGGAAAAAGACCCAGTGTTTTCCCATGTGGATTCCACGTCGTGGGAAACCCACCCAGCATTTTTCCACCTGGATGCCATCCCATGGGAAAAAGACCCCAGTATTGTCCCCATGTGGATTCCATCCCATGGGAAACCCACCCAGCATTTTCCCACCTGGACGCCACCCCACAGGAAAAAGACCCCAGTATTTTCCCGTATGCAGCTGTGGGGAAAACACCCGATATTTCCCCGCGGTGCCGTGGGAACCCACCTGATATTTCCCCATGCAGTTGTGGGGAAAACACCCGTTATTTTCCCATGCAGTTGTGGGGAAAAGACCCATTACTTTCCCATGCAGTTGTGGGGAAAAKACCCAATATTTCCCCGTGCTGSTGTGGGGAACCCACCCGATATTTCCAGATGCAACTGTGGGGAAAACACCCAATATTTTCCCATGCAGTTGTGGGGAACCCACCCAATATTTCCCCACGCATTTATGGGGAAAAGACCCAATATTTTCCCANATATTTTCCCATGCAACTGTGGGGAAAACACCCGATATTTCCCCATGCAGCTGTGGGGAACCCACCCAATATTCCCTATGCCGCTATGGGGAACCCACCCAATATTTCCCCATGCAACTGTGGGGAAAACACCCAATATTTCCCCATGCATTTATGGGGAAAAGACCCAATATTTTGCCATGCAAATGTGGGGAAAAGACCCAATATTTCCCCATGCAGCTGTGGGGAACCCACCCAATATTCCCTATGCCACTATGGGGAACCCACCCAATATTCCCTATGCCACTATGGGGAACCCACCCAATATTTCCCAATGCAACTGTGGGGAACCCACCCAATATTTCCCCGTGCAACTGTGGGGAAAAGACCCGCTATTTCCCCATGCATTGCTGGGGAAAACACCCGCCCCGTCCCAGCGGCCGCACCGAGCACGGTGAGGTTGACGACGGCGACGTTCCTGCCCGCCGCCTCGCCGGGCACGTTCACGGTGCACACGTACTGGCCCGAGTCGGCCTCGCGCGTGCCGTTGATGAGCACCGAGAGGTTGCGCGAGGCGGCCACGGCGTGCACGAAGCTGGCGCGGCCCTGCAGCGGCGTCTCCTCCGCCTTCACCGCCCCGTCCATGTAGGTGAGGATCTGCCGGGACGCGCGGGTGAAAACGCCCGCCGGCGGGTGGTTATGGGCGGGCAGCGCGCGGCGGGACGCACCTGGAAGGGGTCGCCGTGGGGCGGGTGCAGCAGCCAGGTGACGTAGGGCGGGCGGCGCGAGCGGCTGCTGTACCAGACGGGCAGCACGGCGCCCTCGCCCTCGACGGCGAGCACGGCGGCGCGCGCCACGTGCACCTCGAGCGGCGAGGCCGGCGCGGGCAGCGCCGCTGCGGATGCCGCCGGCGGGGCATGGGGTGGGGATGGGGATGGAGTGGG
>NW_020455857.1:35683-43806 GCF_003342845.1 Nothoprocta perdicaria
TGGGCATGGGGTGGGCATGGGGATGGGGTGGAGTAGGGGTGGGAATGAGGTGGGAACAGGGATGGGGATGGGATGGGATGGTTGGGATGGGGATGGAGATGGGGATGAGGAGGGTGATGGGGATGTGGAGGGGATGGGGTGGGGATGATGAGGGGAGTCAGGTGGGGATGGAAAAATAATGGGAGACATAAAGTCAAATATAAGGCCAGAATTAAATTCAGATCTAAGTTCAAACTTGAAAGCATGTGCAAAACCAAAATTAAAATTAATATCAAATAGCAGCTCGAGATTAAAACTGAAATCAAAACTGAACTCACAAATAAAAGGACAAATTAAACCGCGAGTTAAAACCACAAATAAAGATCAAATAGAAGATACATGTGAAAATGAAATATAAGATGAGAATTGAAATCAAATTTGAAATCAAAATTGAAATAAGAAAACCACAAATAAAAAAAAATAACAAAATCACAAATAAAATACACCATAAAGTCCCACATCAGGTCAAATCCCAAACCAACTAGAAGATCCAAAATAAAAGCAAATACATAATCTTAAAATCGCCATGAAAATCAAAATTAAAATGCATGACAATATAGACATGAAATAATATAGAACAAAGCACAAAATCAAACAGGGAATAAATCCCATCCGTCCTCTTCCCGTTGCCGAACCCCAGAGCCGGAGGGTGCCGGGAAGCCGGGCGGGAGCCCCGGGAACAGCCGGAGCTGCTCCCATCTCCGCTCCTTCATTCCCGCTCTCCATCCCGCCCCGTGCCGGAGCTCCCTTCGTTAAGGTCGTTATTTAAGGAATGATAAATAACGGGGGGGATGATCCAGGTTTCGGGAGCCCCCTCCGAAAGCCGCCGCATTTACAGGCTCCGATTTTAGGAATAAARTCCCTACGGGATACGTTGCCTTCTGTATTCCCGCTTCCACAAACACAGGGGGAAAAGCGGCTGCGAGAAGTGGGAAAAGACCCTGGCAAGAGCCGGCAGGAGAGGGAATTCCCATGGGATCGGCCGCAGAGGGGACGAGCATCCCCTTTCCGGGTGTTTTCCCACAGCGGGTGAATTCCCACACCAGGTGTTTTCCCATACCGGGTATTTTCCCCACACCGGGTAACTTTCCCGATGCCGGCTTATTTTCCCTACCCTTCCCTGTTCCCACACGGGTATTTAGGTGTCAATTTTCCCACATGGGTGATCCCCCCACCCCAGACCTCATTCCCTCCGCTGTCCGTTTTCCCAAACCGGGTAATTTCCCACACTTGGCACAGCTCCACGTCCTGCTCCGCGTGCCGGGTATTTTCCCCATCGCGCGGCAGCATTCCCGCCCGGGGGCCAGCAGAGCCCATCGATCCCTGGAAAACCACCGGAGCGTGCACGGTGCTCCCGGAATCCCGCTTTTGTTATTCCATCCCCTCCAAAAAAACACCTGCCGGGGATTTACAACCTCCTCCCAGCGGGCGCTTTGGCTCCTTATCCCTCCCCCCCGCTCCAACATTCCCAGACATCCGCCCCGCTTCCCGGCGGCTCCTTGGCAGGAAACGCTGCCGGAGCCGATAACGGGAGCAGGACAATGCGGCGAATCCGGATCCGCCTCGGGACGCCACCGGGCGCCCGTTCCCCCCAGGAAAAGCCGCCGGATGCCTTCGGCCTCACCATCACCGCCGCCTAAGAATAGCCGCAACCCGGCCCGGGCGGATAAATCCTTAAATCCCGACGGGGCTCYGGAGGCTGCTCCGATTATTTTCCGCTGTTGGGGCAGGGGGGAGCCACTTTCCTGCTTGGAAACTTCGCTCCTAGGCGGATTTTCCTTTAATTATTTTTTTCCCCCACCCCGGGTGAAATCTCCGCTTTGCCCCGTTTCCTGGCAAATCCCTGCATCTCTCTCGGGAAAACGCAGGTTAAAGCCCCGGACACCCCAAAATCCGCAATATCCCATCGGAAAAGCCCCCTATCCGGGTGTTTTCCCCCTGGGAAATGAGCCTTTTCCTGCCGGATTTCCCGGGCCCTCTCCACCCCATCCGGCTCCAGGAGGAGCCGCTTCGAGGCCGTTCCGGGCGCCCAAGGAAAACTCCGGCTTGGGATACAGAGGGAGAGGGGGGACACATCCCTTCCTCCCCATTATTCCTTATCCACATTAAATCTCTGTGTGGGAGCCCAATATCACTATGGGGGGGCGTAAATCCAGGGAGGATTTGCCAGTCGGGACGTTAACCCTGAAGCCTAATGAGGCCCGGGAAGAGGCCACGGGAATGCCAGGCGGGAAGGCCGAGCCCAGGGCTCCCGTTGGCACCGGCTCCGTCTTTTGCCACCTTTCGCCACCTCAAATCCGCCCCCTCGTGCACTTAAGCCGTTAATCGGCTCTAAAAATTAATCCCGGGCATATAGCGGTGGCGTCCGTGGGGAGAAATAACGGGAAATTAGGAAAAATAAGGGATGAAACTTGGGGGAGAAACCCCGGAAATATCCTTTTTAAAAAAGCCGCTTTTTCCTGAACTTTCGGCTAATCTGCAGGAAAATTTTCCAGGCTGKTTTTCCGAAAATACCTGCTATTCCCAGCTTGATATTCCCAGAGAAAAGTAGCCCCCCACAAGGTTTTCCCGGCCTTGATTCCTGCCGGCAAAGCCCATTTTTTTTTTTCCAGCCTGTTAAAAGTGGACGTGGGGGATTAAATGGGAGCTGGGGGGAAAAGGAGATTTGGGGATTTAGGGATTTCGCCCCGTGGCCTTGGGCGCTCGGATTAAGCCGTGAAACCGAGCCCGGAATTAAACCGGGAGCTTTGATTTAAGGCGAGCGGCCGAACCGGAGCGAGCGGAGAAGCCGGTCGGAAAAAAACCCGGGAGCCTGTTGGAAAGGTCACGAAAAATCTCCTTTTTTGGGGGTTTTATAATTTTTTTTTCCCYTTCTCCTCCTCTCTTCGGGACTTCGGCTATTTATAACCGGAGCCGATAGGAACCGCCGGGACCCGGGAGTGAAATCCGGTGGGAAAAGCGCCCGGCGCTTTTCCCATGACCCTGGCGGGAGGGCGGAGAGGGGGGAGCAGGAGGAGAAAAAAATCCCGAGCCTCCGGAGAATCCGAATTATGGGAGAAAAACACACGAAAAAAATAATAATAAAAATAAAATAATAACTACAAAACCCATAAAAATGTTAAAAATGATAATATACGTAATCATTTTTAACATTTCGATATATACGCAATATAAAACATCTTATATATATATAGATAAGCATTTTTATAATAGATAAGCATTTTTATATATGAATATATAGAAATAAAATAAAATAAAGGCTGGGGAGAGCACCCGGCCGCCGTTAACCCCCGGTATTCCCCCCGGTATTAAGCGCGACGTTAAGAATAACAACCCCTGCTATTACGGGCGTTAATAGGCGTTAATTAACGCGCTTAATAGGCGTTAATTAACGCGCGGCGGGGCGTTAAAGCTGCGGGCGGGGTGGATAACGCGCGGAACGGGCGCCCCGAGGGCCCTTCCCGGTGCTCCCGCGTCCCCGCTCCCGGTGTTCCCGGGGTTCCCGGGGTCCCCGCTCCCGGTGTTCCCGGTGTTCCCGGTGTTCCCGGTGTTCCCGCTCACCCAGCAGCGCCGCGAGCCCCAGCGCTGCCCCGGCCGCCGCTTCGCCCATGGCCCCCGCCGCGCTGCAGGTGCCCGCGGGCCCGGGCGAGGGGGCGGAGCCCAGGTGGGGGGCGTGGCCAGGTGGAGGGCGGGGCCAGGCGCGAAGGGGGCGGGGCCTCCGCCACGAGGGGCGCGTATTATCCTAGGGAGCGGGGGCTAGGAGCTGTGGGCGTGGTCTGCGGCGGTGGGGGGCGTGGCGCCCGAGCTGCGGGCGGGGGGCGTGGCCTCGAGCAAGGGGGCGTGGCCTCGCCGCCCGCCAACGCCGCTCCCTTATAATATAGGGCCGCCTATAGGTCTATTCTTATAAGATACGCCCAAAGACGAACAAAAAGAGGTTAAAAAAATAAATAAAGCAAGAGAGAATAGGTCAAAAAACAATAGATTAATAAGGGTAATAAGCAAACTAATAATAGTCTCTTAAAAATATAAAAAAAAAGGAAAAATCGAATAAAATATATTGACATTAAAATAAATATAAAAACCACTAAAATATACTAAGAATTAATAAATTAATAACGAATAGAAAGTAAAGGTAAGCAGGGAGCAAAGCCAAAGTCAAAATAATGCCAAAATGATTAAATAATGAAGCTTATAGGTGTAATAATTAAGGGACTGCTGGTGTTAAATATATTAAATATATAGAAGCCTTGAGCCAATTAGATTAATATTAGATTAATATTAGATAATATTAGATAATATTAATTATATTAATTAATTAATATTAATAATATTATATTAATAATATTAGATAATAATCTAATATTAATCTAATCTAATATTATAATCTAGTAGATTATAGATAGATAATAATCTAATATTAGATTAATATTAGATAATAATCTAATATTATAATCTAAGAGATTATAGATAGATATTAATCTAATATTAATCTAGTATTAATCTAGTATTAATCTAGTATTAATCTAGTATTAATCTAGTATTAATCTAGTATATAACCTTATGATACGGGGCTCCTTTAATGCTATTAAATGCCCATATAAGCCGCTATTCTCCCGGGGAAAGCCGCTCCGAGGGAGGGAAATGGGGATATTTCCTGGCTCCGGCGCCCGTATCGGCTTAATCGGCTCCGGAGCAGCGGTCCCGAGGGCTTTAATCAAACGGATCCGGTGGAGCCGAGCCCTCAGTAAATCCCTAAAAAGGAGGAAATCCCTCAAAAGCGAGGCGGGAGATGAACGGGGTTAATCCGGGCGCTGCCAAGCCCCCCCAGACACGACAGCGCCGCGCGCGTTTGCTCCATTTTATTAGGACCGACACATTCAGCGTTATCGTCACAACTTCCACGGCTCGATGAGGTGCGTTTCGGGGGGAGACCCCCCCAAATTAAAAGACGGAAAACCCTGGAAATGCCCCCAAAAACGCCAGCGCGAAAATGAGGGGGGGCGCTCTGGGAAAAATGGCATTAAATGTGATTTTTTTTGTTGTTTTCCTGCCCAACCCTCCCCCCCAAAATCCCCCCCCCACCTGCATCCCGCTTTCTCACAGCTTTGATTGTATCCGTACAAAAAATCCCGCGTGGAAAAAATAATAATAATATATAAGGGGCCGGAACACGAATGCCGGAAGGGGGGAAAAAAATAATAATAATAAAATAATAATAAAAAGGCCAGGAACTGTAACGTTTTTCTTATAAAATAATAATATAATAATAAAATTTTAAAAAAAGAGTGGATATGGCGACGCTATACGAGGAGGAGAGGGGGATGTGGGGAAAACAAAACGGAAACCTAAAATTTTATATATATATATATATATATATATATAATATATATACACACATACACTGGGCAGCGAGGGGATGCGGGATCCATCCGGCCGCCACCTATTGCTCTTTTTTTTTCTTTTTTTTGGGGTGGAAATAACACTTTTTGAGACGGACGGGTGAAAAAAACGCCACGTGGCGGGAGGAGGGGGGAAAAAACTGGGAAAAGCACCCAGAAAAAGGGCGTTTTTTCCTTCTCTCCCGTATGAAACGCAAGGGGAAAAAAAAAAAAGGGGGGGAAAAAACAAAATAAAGTTCTGTCCCATGTGGAATGTACCGAGGAGCCGGTACGGAAAAGCGCCGGGATGCCGGCTCGGAGCATCCCGTTGGCGGGGGGTTTCTTTTCCCCCCCCTCGCCAAAGTCCGCCGGCTTTGCCGCCCGGAAAAGGGCGCCGCGCTCCCGCCGGGAAGCCCGTCAGTTGTTGAACTTCAAGGGGTAGCCGATGGCTTTTTCCAGGCACTCGACCAGCGAGCCGGCCGAGAGAAAATCCCTCTCCACTTCCACGAATTTGATGTAGACGGAGCGGGGCGAGACGCCGGGCTCCACGAGGCAGTTCTGCGACAAGAAGCCGTTGACGCCGCCCCACTCCTTTCCCAGGCTCTTGCCGTTGGCTTGGAAGTGCAGGAAGAGGCACTGCTGCAGCGTCCGCCCCTCGGCGATTCCCAAATAACAGTAGACGATCCGGGGCGCCTCGGCGGGCGGCCGCGCGGCCGCGTCCCCCTCGGAAGCGCCTTCGGCGGGAGCCTCCTCGTAGCCGATGGCGTACAAGCCGGGGCTTTTGGGAATGCCGCCGGGAAGCAAATACTGCACCACGTTGCCGCCGGACGGCTTGGAGTGGGCGATGGGGATCCAGTCGATCTCCATGTGCAGCTCCAAGCAGCGCGCCTCGCTGATGGTGATCTCCAGGAACTTGTAGTAGACGTTCTTCCAGTTCATCTTCTGCACCCGCGTCATGATGACGCGGCCCTCCGGCTTCTCCGAGTTGAAATATTCCCGGAGGCGCTTGCCCAGCGGCACCTGGGAGCTGATCTCGGCGTAGTGGTAGCGGATGTCCTCCTTCCAGCGCGTGTTGTAGCCGATGCCGAAAATGGCCAGTTTGTTGGAGAGGTGGAGGCGGGAGAAGTCCGTCCAGCTCTGGAAGAGCTCCCACTTGAGCTGCACCGACTCCAGGATCCGCACGATGTTCTGCATCGAGTCCCGCTTCCTGGCGGGAAGCGCAACGGAGACAAGGGTGAGCCCACGTAACTCAAAACATCCGGGTTTTTTTGGGCACTCTCCCCTTTGGCTAAACACCCTCGGGAAGGAGCAGCCGAACGGGCGGCGCAATCCCCCATTTCCTCCACGGGGAGCCTCTTTTTTAATGCGTTTCTTTAAAAAAAAGAAAGAAACAGCCCCAAAACATTCCCTCAAGTCCGGCTAAGTCTCCGAGTTTGGCTTCTGATCCCCAAAATCCCCCCCAACGCCCCCAAAATCCGCCCCAAGCCAACGCGCTGCAGGCACCGTCAACGCTTGACGGCAAYCACGAGGGTGATGATAATAAAATAGTGATAAAAAGTCCAGGATTTGTAATTTTTTTTAATATAAGTATCATATAAAATATAAAATCCCGCGGTTGTCGGACTTACTGCGAGTCTTCCGAAGATTCCTGCTTGATCTTCAGCGTCCGCTTCGTGGTGGGCATCTCGTCTGGAAGGGAAAGGCTCCCATGTCGGATCCAGACCAAACAGGGTCGTTTTCCACCTTTCTCCCCGTTTTTATCCATTACTCAGCATCCAAGCGCCTTAGATCCGGATGGAATTGGGGAATTTTTCCCTCTTTCTACCTATTTCTAGCTGGTGTTCAGCAGCCAAGGATGCTGCAGCCAGAGCAAACTGGGACGCAAACTATGGATAGAAATAGGGAAAAAAAAGGGAAAAACTCCCCAGTCCAATGGGAATCTAACCCACTTGGGTAGGAATGAGGAGAAAACGGGAAAAATCCTCAGTTCAGTCCAAATCTAACGTGCTTGGATAAGGAATATGGGACAGAAATGGGGAGAAAAAGGGAAAAAACTCCCAAGCATGTTGCATGTGGACCAAATTGGGCAATATTCCACCTTTTTTCCCCATTTTTATCCTGTGTTCAGCATCCAAGAGCATCAGATTTGGACTGAAGTGGAGAATTTTCCCCCTTTCACTCGTTTCTATCCATTTCTCCCAAAACAAGCATGTCAGATTTGGCCCAAGCTGGGAATTCTCCCCATTTCTCCCCATTTCTCCCAATCCAAGAGTGTCAGATCGAGCCCAAACTAGGAATTCTCCCTATTTCTATCCACTTCGCCCAATCCAAGTGCGTCAGACCCAGCCCAAACTGGGAATTCTCCCCATTTCTATCTATTTCTCCCAATCCAAGCACATTCAATCCAACCCAAACTGGCAATTCTCCCCATTTCTATCCACTTCTCCCAATCCAAGCGTGTCAGATCCAGCCTGAACTGGGAACTCTCCCCATTTCTATCCACTTCTCTCAATCCAAGCACTTCGAACCTAGCCTGAACTGGGAATTTTCCCTATTTCTATCCATTTCTCCCAATACAAGCACGTCAGACACAGCCTGAACTGGGAATTCTATCGATTTCTATCCGTTTCTCCCAATCCAAGTATGTCAGATCCAGCCCAAGCTGGGAAGTCTCCTCATTTCTATCCATTTCTCCCAACCCAAGCA
>NW_020455857.1:44026-47520 GCF_003342845.1 Nothoprocta perdicaria
ATCCAACCCAAACTGGGAACTCTCCCCATTTCTCTCCACTTCTCCCAATCCAAGCACTCCGGACCCATCCCAAACCGGCAAGTCCTCCTCCTTTCTCCCCATTCCCACCCACCATCCATCCTCCCACCCCACGGGAGGCAGCCAAACCGGGAAGCATCACCCGGAGCCGCCACAACCACGGCAAACCCGGGGAATCCGCTTCCCTACCCAGCTCCTGCTCGCCCGTCGGGTAGCAGTGCAGCTCCTGGCTGTGGTTGCCCCAGTCCTCCTGGGAATACTCCTCCATGGTGCTGCCGTCGGATTCGAGCTCCTGGTAGAGGCCGGAGCTGTTGATGAGGACGGGCTGGCAGGGCTGCGCATCCCAGCCGCCCTGGCCGAACACTTGCTCCAGCTGCTCGAAGGTGTAGCTGCTTTTCCGCTTGCCCACGCCGTGCTCCTTCACGCGGCTGTAGCAGCGCCGCAGCGTCTGGAAACGGGAAAAAAAAACGGGATATTTTAGCATGTTTTACCTCCGGGGACGCGCGACGAGTTACCCCAAACCGGCCTCTTTTGGCGCCGCGCCGGTGGGAAGCGGGATGGGGCGTCCGCTCGGCCGCTTCCGAAAGCCCCCGGATTTGCGTTATCAGAGAGGGAAAAAAAATCAAATAAAATAACAAAAACGAGGAGAAGAAATCATAATAATAATAGTAATAATAATAATAATAGTAATAATAATAATAATAGTAATAATAATAATAATACACCCAAGAGATGCCCAGATCAGCAACCAGCCAAGAAACCGCTGCACCTACTGCCAGGGTGGAGAAAGCGGAGCCGGAAAAGGAAAAGCAGGGGGGGAAAAACAGGGAAAAGGAGGGGAAAAATAAGGCGGGGAGCCCGAAAGCAGAGCCAGTCCGAGTCGTCCTTAACTCCGGGAGTTAAGTCCAAAATAAAACGGGAGCCTAAGCTATTTGGCTAGGAAGAGGGGGGTTACTTACATATTTGGCTTTCCTTACTAACTCACTCTGGCTCGTGCGGAGCTGCTGGAATTTAAAAGAGGGCAAATCAATAAGGCTCCGGCTCTTCCCCGCGGCGCTTCCCTCCCCTGCTCCGAAAGGGCCGGATTCGGGGGGGAAAATGATGGAATGGGGCGGGAAAATGCCGAGGCGGGGAGGTATTGCTGGATTGGGGGGGAAAAAGGGGATGTGAGGCTGGAATGGGGGTTATCCGGGTGTTTAGGAGGGATGTGGTGTGGTGGGAATTGGCTGCTCCCTGTGGGATCTGGGCTGTCCCGTTTGGGCCGGGAAAATCCGCCCAAAAGGGGGCAATGTGGGAGGCCAGTGTCCAGCGGGATCCTGCTTTTGTTTCCTTTTTTTTTGGGGAAAAAGATGGGGGAAAAGGGGGTGTTGGGGTTTGGGAAGGCTCCTTGCTGCAGCCTTGGGGAGCGCTGAGGTTCCTGCTAAAGCTTTTCCCGCTCCGGTTGCTCCTTCCCAAGTGGAGATCTCCGGCTGAGAGGGATCCATGTGATTTCCTTCCATGGGAAAGGTCGGAGCCGAGTGGGCAACGGCCCCATCCAAAGCCTCTGTTGTATCCGGGATGCACGGGCACTTCCCAAAGGATCCGGCTGCCGGTCCCATTGGCAAAAGGGGAGAAGGTTTCTTGGAAGACGAATCCCGCTTCCCAAAGCACATCCGGCTTCTCATCCACATCCAACAGCACGAAGCTCTGGAGACTTCATCCAAAAGAACAGAGTTTTTCCCCAAAAACCAACTCCGGTCGAGTGGGAGCAAACCTCAGTTTGGCCAAAACCACTGGAATTGCTTCGGAATCGGTGGCACGCGACACATTCCGACGGTTTTCCGGAGCCGACCCTTCCTTCCCGGCTCGTTTCCCATGGGTTCTCCGAGGTTTGGTGGAAGTTTAGGCCTCAGCTAACAAACGGTACTTGGAAAATCCAGTAAATCCAACAATTCTTGCTCCTCCGCTTGGCTCTGACCGGGAACGCCGGATCTCCATGTCGGATCCCGGTGGCGCTGCTGCTCCTTGCCGTTTCCCACGTGCAATTTTGGGGCCTTTTCCTCCGTTTTAGCACCATAAATCTCCTCTTTTTCCCCTCCTCTCCCAAACGCCAAGAGGGAAAAATCACCTCCCTGCCASCAGCTCCTAAATCCCCAGGGAAAAGGGAGTCGCTGGAACGATTCCCTCCATCCCGAGGAGGCGGCTCCGACCAAAATCCTTCACCCGGATCCAAACCTCACTTCCAGAATGCCCCAAAACCGCAGCTTTTCTCCCTCAAAACCCGCTCAGCACCTGGCAAAGCACTAAACCCCACGGCCAAAAGCGGGGGCGTCCTTTTTCCACCACGCGCAMGCCGGAGGACACGGAATTCCTGGAAAAAAAGCGGGGATTTAAGCCACAGTATCCCGAGAAAGGGCAAGGAGCCGGTGCTTTCAATTAACTAAGTGGTGTCTAAGCGGCTGCGGAGCGGGGATGGGAAACTGGGAGCGCTCGGAGCGCGGCCCCTAGCCCTCACCGTGCCGTCCGGGGGCTCCTCCGAAGCGCTCTCCGCCCCCTCTCCTTCAAAAACAAAAAGCGGGATAAGCGGGAAAGCGGCGGGGATCCCAACGTCTCCGGGGCCGCCACGTGGAGCGGGGGGATGTGGGAGCCCCGGGGCTGCCAGGGAGCCGGTGCCCACCGGAGCGACCYGGGACCCTATGGACAGACCCGGAGGATCCTGCCCGGCACCCACCGGAGCCACCCGGGACCCCCAAGTGCAGGCTTGGGGGGGGGGGCTGTGGGTGGCGGGCACCCATGGGAGCAGCCCCAGGGGATGCAGGACCCCCAAGTGCAGGGGCAGGGGGGGCTGCCCGGTGCCTGGCACCCCTAGGGGCACCCTGGGACCCCCAAGCAGAGGTCCCAAGGGGGCTGTTCAGCACCCACACGAGTAACCCAGCCCTGTGCTTGGGGGTCCTGGGGGGGGCCGCCCAGTGACGGGGTCCCCCCAAGCACCCTTGGGACCCCCAAGCGCAGGGCTGGGGAGGTTGCTTGGCACCCACAGGAATAACCCAGGACCCCCGGGACCTGGGGGGCTGCCCGGTGCCTGACACCCCCATAAGCGCCCTGGGACCCCCAGGTCCCGGTCCCAAGGGGGCTGCCCGGCACCTATACGAGTAACCCAGGACCCCCAAGGGCAGGGCTGGGGGGGCTGCCCAGTGCCCTGCACCCCTATGAGCAGCGCCAGGAGATGCCGGACCCCCAAGTGCAAGGCTGGGGGTGGCTGCCCAGTGCCTGGCACCCCTAGGGGCACCCTGAGACCCCCAGGTCCTGGTCCCAAGGGGGCTGCCCGGCACCTATACGAGTAACCCAGGACCCCCAAGGGCAGGGCTGGGGGGGCTGCCCAGTGCCTGGCACCCCTAGGGGCACCCTGAGACCCCCAGGTCCTGGTCCCAAGGGGGCTGCTTGGCACCCATACGAGTAACCCAGGACCCCCAAGGGCAGGGCTGGGGGGGCTGCCC
>NW_020455857.1:49549-55036 GCF_003342845.1 Nothoprocta perdicaria
AGGGACTCTGTAGATGCTGTAGCAACCCTGTAGATGCCATAGGGACCTTATAGATTCCATAGGGGCATGGAGCCCCATAGGGAATCTACAGATACCATTGAGACGCTCCAGATCCCACGGGAGCATGGAGTCCTATAGGTAACCTACAGACAACACAGGGACCCAACAGGATGAGGACCCTATGGATCCCCATAGGGATCCTACAGATGCTATATGGACCCTATAGACGCCGTAGGACAAGAAGCACCGTAGGGGCTCTATAGATGCCATAGACRCATAGAGCCCCATAGGGACCGTATGGGTAGCATAAGGACATGGAGCACCATAGGGTCCCTATAGATGCCAGAGACCCTATAGATACCATAGGACCATGAGCCCAACAGACCCTATAGGAACCCAGGGCACCCAGGCAGCCCACAGTCCCTATAAGGCCACCCTATAGCTCCCATTGAGCCATAGGAGTCACAGTCCTATAGCCACAGAGCCAGCATGGCACAAGACCCTTGGGCCGGCCATGGCACCCTTAAATCCCTATAGATCCCCCAATCCCTATAGACCCCCCAATCTTGATAGACTCCCCAAACCCTTAATGATCCCCAATCCCTATAGACACTCCAAATCCCTATAGACCCCCATCCCTATAGACCTCCCAAATCCCTATAGATCCCCCAATCCTATAGACCCCCCCAAACCCTTAATGATCCCCAATCCCTATAGACAACCCAAATCCCTATAGACCCCCGATCCTTATAGACCCCCAGAATCCTTAATGATCCCCAATCCCTATAGACACCCCAAATCCSTATAGACCTCCCAAATCCCTATAGATTCCCCAATCCTATAGACCTCCCCATATCCTTATAGACCCCCAGAATCCTTAATGATCCCCAATCCCTATAGACACCCCAAATCCCTATAGACCTCCCAAATCCCTATAGATCCCCCAATCCTATAGACCCCCCATATCCTAAATGATCCCCAATCCTTATAGACCCCCCAAATCCTAAATGATCCCCAATCCCTATAGACATCCCAAATCCCTATAGATCCCCCAAACCCTTAATGATCCCCAATCCCTATAGACCCCCAGAATCCTTAACGATCCCCAATCCTTATAGACACCCCAAATCCCTATAGAGCCCCCATCCCTATAGACCTCCCAAATCCCTATAGACCCCCCAATCTCTATAGGTCCCCCAAATCCTAAATGATCCCCAATCCCTATAGACACCCCAAATCCTTAATGATCCCAATCCCTATAGACACCCCGAATCCCTATAGATCCCCCAATCCCTACAGAGCCCCCAAATCCTAAATGATCCCCAAATCCCTATAGACCCCCCATTCCCAACAGCCCCCCCCCGGTGACCGGACGCACTCGGTGCACGAGTGGTGGGGGGGGGGGGCTGTGCTTGGCAGCAATTAGGGAGCTCGTTTGGGCCCGGCCTTGATTAACGAGGCCTTGGGGGGCGGGGGGAGTTAATGAAGGAGGAGGCCGCAGGGATCCTGCGCCTCCCCCTTCCCGGGATCCCGCTGGGAATGGGGGCATCAGCTGCTTCCCGCGCTCCGGCCCCCGTCCCGCATAACCCCCGTTCCCACTCTCGACCCCCCCGTTCCCACATTTGTCCCCCATTCCCATCTTTATCCCTCCGTTCCCACATTTCTCCGTTCTTGATCCCCCATTCCTGTATTTCTCCCCAATTTATAGAGCCCCCCCATTCTCATCTTTATCCCCCCCCTTTCCTGCTCTCCCCCCATTCCTGCTTTTGTCCTGCCTTTCCCACATATAACCCCCCATTCCCATCTCCCCCCCATTCGCCCCCTATTCCCCCCTCATTCCCACATTGTCATTCCCGTCCCCACGTTTGACCCCTCCATTCCCACTCTCCCCCTATTCCCACTCTTGACCCCCAAATTCCCAAATCCCATCCACTCCATCCCAACCAACCCCCCTTGCCCATCATTTTCCCAGGATCTCCCTGCAAGGATTTCCTTTCCCAGGATTTCCTTCCCTGACCCCTCCCCAGCATCCCCCCCACTCCTTACCCCCCAAATCCCTCTTTTCCCAAAGAAAACACCCCCCATCCCCATCTCCCCCCACCCTCCTCCTTTTGTCCGCCTTTTTTTTTCCCGGATAACCAGATGGGTCAATCCGCGACGGATCGGGAATGGGAAAGGGGGGGCAGCTTTCCTGCCCTCTGCTCCCCCTTTAGCAAACGAGCTTTCCGCCCAATTAAGCTCCGCTTTGATTAACGCTCCCGAAACGCCTTCCCGGCGGCTTCTCCGCCGCTCCCGCTTTTTCCTCCGGGGCCGGGACCCAGGTGCCGACCGGCTCCGGCGGCCTCCGAGCCCGGCTGATAAATGAGCCCGATGCTCCCGGTCTATTAAACCGGGGCAAATGGGTTGTTAATAGACACCCCCCCGCGCCGGAGCTCCGCCGCACATGGGTATTCCCGAGGGTGGGAATGAGGGCGCCGGATGGGTTAAGTTGTTCGGATCCGGCCTTGGAAACCGAGTGGTTTCTCGCGGCCGGAAACATCCCGGGCGTCTCCCCTCCCGGATAATCCTGGCATCCTCCTTCTGGAAAATCTCCGCGTGCCGCTTGCAAAGCATCCCGATATTCCTTTTATTTTTATTAATTAATTAATTTCTTTTTCCGGAGACCCGGGCACCTCTCTGCACATAATAATAATAAATCCCGACATCCCTCTTTCAAAACATCCCGGCATCCCTCTCCCAAAAAAACCCATGGTGTCCCACTTCAGGAGCATCCTGGCATCCCACTTTTTGGGGAAAATCCCATTCCTTGGAAATCCCAGTATCCCCTGCCATCCCACTCCTTGGAAATCCCAGTATCCCATTTCCGGGCTGTCCCGCTCCTAGACCTGGGTGTCCCGCTCCCAAATCCGAGTCTCCCGCTCCTCGAAAATCCTGGCATCCCACTTCCAGGAAATCTCTTTATCCCTCTCCTAGGAAATCCCCRCATCCCAATCCTAGGAAATCTTGCTGTCCCGCTCCAAATAAATCCGCGTATCCAGCTCCTAGAAAATCCCAGCGTCCCATTCCCAGAAATCCCCGGTGTTTCTAGAAAATCCCCCCTTTCCCCAACRCCCCGCACCCCTTTCCCGCAGAATCCCAGCATCTTCCTGCTCCCCAGCCCCCTGCCCCCCTATTCCCGACGCCGCTCCCCGCCTCCGGAACGCGGGACGGCCCCCGGACGCCTGGGCCCATCCCGTATAAATATTCAAAGCCCGGGTGTTTGCGCCAGCTGAGCCGGGCGCTCGAGGGGGTCCCCGGGGTGGGGGGGGGTCTGGCTCCCCTCCAGCCTCCCCATCCCCACCTGCGCCCACCCAAAGTCCCCCCCGGAATACCAGAACCCCCCCCCTTTCTTTTCCAAGGAATTTCCACGGCGCGATGGGGATGCAAGAGGCCTCCGAATCCCCCCCATGCAATTTGGGCAGAATTAAGAGGATACCGGGACCCCCCCCCTTAATAATAACCCCCCCTCCGGCTTCGTTAGCGAGGCGGAAACGCGGGCGGATAATCCCGCTTCATCCTAACGGGATCGGGGCGGATTAAGGGAGCGCTGATCAAACAGCGGCGGCGGCTGACAGGGTAATTAAAGCGCCGCTAATAAACGGCCTAACGAAGACGCCCCCCCCGTTGGACAAATTGCCGGGGGAGGGAGGGAAAAGGGGAAGAGGGGGGCGGGAATGGGGGGCTCCTTTGTCTGCTTTTCCCGGGAGCCGTCACCCGGCCTCGGGCCTGCGCTTCCCACATCGGGGCCGGTATCCAGATGTGCACGGACGGYCCCCCGCGGCATCCAGATGTGCCGGGGAGCATTGGGAACCATGCAGATGTGCCGGTGTTCCTGGCTCTGGACACGTCATTGCTTCCCCCCCCCCGGCCCTCTTTCCAGATGTGACCCCCAACCAGGTCTATAGCCCCACATCCAGATGTGCACGCCCCGTATCCAGATGTGCCCTCCTTGATCAGCCCCAAATATCGCCCGCATCCCAATGTGCACATCCCGCATCCAGATGTGCCCTGCACTAACCAGCCCTATGCCCCGAGCTCTGCTTGCATCCAGATGTGTCCCCTCCACATCCAGATGTGTCCCCTCCCTTACCAATCCTATGTCCCAAGCGCCACCTACACCCAGATGTGGGTGCCCCGTAACCAGATGTGCCCCTCATATAGCCCTGTTTCCCAAGCGCTCTTCACATCCAGATGTGGGTGCCCCTCATCCAGATGTGCCCCCTTATCCACTCCTCTTTTCTGGGTGCTCCTTGCATCCAGATGTGCACGCCCCATATTCAGATATTCTCCCCTTAACCAGCCCTATATCCCAGGCACCATCCACATCCAGATGTGCACCCTCCCTATCCAGATGTGTTGGGGGTGAAGAATCCAGATGTGTCACCATCCCTGAACCCTACAACCCAGGGTGCCCCCCCAAAATACCCCTCCCTTCCCAAATTCCCCCCCCTCTCCTTTTTGGCCCCGCCCCGGGGGCGGCGCCGCGTCCGGAGCGGCGCAAAAGCCGCGCAAAAGCCGCGCAGGGCGAAAGCCGCGGGAAAGGCGCGTCCAGAGCCGCGGGAAAGCCGCGGGAAAGGCGCGTCCAGAGCCGCGGGAAAGGCGCGTCCTGAACCGCGGGAAAGCCGCGGGAAAGGCGCGGGAAAGGCGCGTCCTGAACCACGGGAAAGGCACGGGAAAGGCGCGTCCGGAGCCGCGGGAAAGCCGCGGGAAAGGCGCGTCCAGAGCCGCGGGAAAGCCGCGGGAAAGGCGCGTCCTGAACGGCGGGAAAGCCGCGTCTAGAACCGCAGGAAAGCCGCGGGACAGCCGCGGGAAAGGCGCATCCAGAGCCGCGGGAAAGGCGCGTCCTGAACAGCGGGAAAGCCGCGGGAAAGCCGCCGAAAAGGCGCATCCAGAGCCGCGCGAAAGCCGCATCCAGAGCAGCGGGAAAGCGGCGGGAAAGGCGCGTCCAGAACCGCGGGACAGCTGAGTCCAGAACAGCAGGAAAACCGCGTCCAGAGCCGCTGGCAAGCCACGGGAAAGCTGCGCGAAAGGCGCGTCCAGAGCCCGGGAAAGCCGCGGGAAAGCCGCATCCAGAGCAGCGCGAAAGCCGCGGGAAAGGCGCGTGCAGAGGCGCGGGAAAGGCGCTTCCAGAGCCCGGGCAAGCCGCGGGAAAGGCGCGTGCGGGCTCCGCGATGCTGCGCTACCTGCTCAAGACGCTGCTGCAGATGAACCTCTTCGCCGAGTCGCTGGCGGCCGAGGGCTCCAACTCCTCCGAGCTGCTCCGCGCCTTCAACGGCAGCCTGGGCGCCCTCGACGTGCGCAACCTGAGCGCCCCGCACGGTACGGGACCCCCCCGCGGCCCCAGCCCCTTCCCCAGCCCCGTCCTGATCCCCAGCCCCAGCCCGGGATCCCATCCCCGGGTCGGGTCTGACCCGGGTTTCCCACCTGGATCCGTCCCCACGTCGGGTC
>NW_020455857.1:55505-56766 GCF_003342845.1 Nothoprocta perdicaria
CCGGGTTTCCCACCTGGATCCGTCCCCACGTCGGGTCCGATCCGGGTTTCCCACCTGGATCCGGTCCGATACGGGTTTCCCACCTGGGATCCATCCCCAGGTCAGGTCCGACCCGCGTTTCCCACTTGCATCCATCCCGACCTGGGTTTCCCTCCTGGATCCCATCCTCATGTCGTGTTCGATCCCCCATCGGATCAGAATCAGGTTTCCCACCTGCATCCAGTTCCACGTCARGTCCGACCCGGGTTTCCCTCCCGGATCCATCCCCACATCCAGCAACRGGAGCACCCTAAATTTCGGGATTCAGTCCTTGGGATGGTGGSGGAGGGTTGCAGCCCCCTATTGCCCCCCCCAGTTGCCCCCCTGGCCCCCAGCTCCCGCTCCCCCCATTGCCAGAGGGGGCACCCGCTGGTCCCAATTAGAGATGGGTCCCAGCTGCGTTCCCAGTGGGGGACACGGGGAGCCAGCTGCATCCCACCCCCCCGCCAGCATCCCTGTGCCGGGATGTGCCTCCATGGCAACTGCTTTGGTGGGATGCACCCCGCTATCCCACCAAAGAGCCCGTGCACTTGCAAGCGCGGGGGTGCGTTTGTGAGCACGGGTGTGCGTTTGCAAGCACGGGTGTGCGTTTGCATGCACACATCTGTGTTTGCATGCACGTGTGTGCATTTGCATGCACATGCATGCATTTGCATTTATAAGCATGCATTTGCATGCACAAGCGTGCACTCATATGCACGAGTGTGCATTTGCATGCACTAGCATGCACGAGCGTGCCTTTGCATGCACAAGTGTGCACTCACATGCACGAGCATGCGTTTGCACACACAAGCATGCATTTGCATGCATGAGCGTGCATTTGCATGCACGAGCGTGCACACACATGCACAAGCGTGCATTGCACAAACACATCTGTGTTTGCATGCATGAGCGTGCGCTGGCCGTGCACATGCTGTGACAATGCAACTGTGTGGAACATAAGGGGCAGTGACAGAGGTGGCCCTGGGGACACCCTGCACCATGCTGTGGGTGGCCCTGGGGACACCATGGACAAGGTTGTAGGTGGCCCTGGGGACACTATGACCAGGCTATGGGTGGCCCTGGGAATAGGATGGACCTTGTTGTAGGTGGCACTGAGTCACCCTGGGGACAGGATGGAAGGTGCTGTGGGTGGCCCTGGGGACACTATGGGCTGTGGCAGAGGTGGCCATGGGGACAGGATGGGCTGTGTGACAGAAGTGGCCCTGGGAACAAGGGACCG
>NW_020455857.1:59663-60712 GCF_003342845.1 Nothoprocta perdicaria
TCCCCTGCTACACCCCTATAGCCCCAGCACCCACGCTGCCCCCGGCACCCTCGCTGCCCCCGTGCCCCCCTCTCCGCATCCCCGCAGGTGGCAGCAGCGCCCGGACAACGCGCTGCGCCTCAGCCGCGTCACGCCGGCCGACGAGGGCACCTACACGTGCGTGGCCGAGAACGGCGCCGGGCGCGCCGAGGCCTCCGCCGCCCTCCGCGTGCACGGTGGGTGCCCGCGAGCCGGGCGCCGCGGCCCCAGTGCCGTGCCCGCCACCGCCGCGCGCCTCCCCTCGCAGTGCCCCCGCAGCTGGTGACGCCGCCGCGCGACCAGGCGGTGGCCCGCGGCCGCACGGCCACCTTCCCCTGCGAGACGCGCGGCAAGCCGCCGCCGGCCATCTTCTGGCAGAAGGAAGGCAGCCAGGTGGGCACCTCCTCCTCCCCATTCCACGCCTCATGTTTTTTTAATTATTTTATTCTTTTCCCGTTGTTTTGGCCCGCTTCTGCCCGTGCAGCTGCTGGTGTTCCCGGGGCAGCCGCCGGGCCGCGTCTCGGTGGCCGCCAGCGGCRCGCTGAGCATCGCCGGCGTGCGCGCGGCCGACGGCGGCTACTACACGTGCCAGGCGGTCAGCGTGGCGGGCAGCGTGCGGGCCAGGGCGCTGCTGCGCGTGGAGGACGGTACGGGGGCACSGGGCGCCTTCCTCCTCCTCCTCATCCTCCTCCTCCTCCTCCTCCTCCTCTTCCTCCTGTCATCGCACTCTGCCCTCGCTGCCTTCCTCCACCTCCCGCTCTTCCTCTCTGTGGTGACAGTGCGCGGGATGGATCAGTGCCACCCCGCTCAGAGCGTCCCCATAGGGTGTCCCCTTCCTCCTCTGTCTCCTCCTCTTCCTCCCCGGGTTATGGCATGGGATAAACCACTGCCTGCCCCACCCAGAGCATCCCTGTGGGATGATCCCTTCCCCTTCCTCCTCCTCTTCCTCCCTGGGTTGTCGCGCAGGATAAATGAGAGCCCCTTCGCTCTGAGCATCCGTATGGGACGATCTCTTCCTCCTCCTCCTCCTC
>NW_020455858.1:0-60534 GCF_003342845.1 Nothoprocta perdicaria
CTCCCGACCGCTCTGCGCATGCGTGCTCCCCCCTCCCTCTTGCAGTACCCATTTTCGGACACGCGATGGCAGCAGCGAGCACTCCCGACCCCTCTGCGCATGCGTATTCCCCCTTCCCTCTTGCAGTACCCGTTTTCCGACACCCGATGGCAGCAGAGAGCACTCCCCACCGCTCTGCGCATGCGTGCTCCCCCCTCCCTCTTGCAGTACCCATTTTCGGACACGCGATGGCAGCAGCGAGCACCCCCCACCGCTCTGCGCATGCTCGCTCCCCCCTCCCTCTTGCAGTACCCGTTTTCGGACACGCGATGGCAGCAGCGAGCACTCCCGACCGATCTGCGCATGCGTGTTCCCCCCTCCCTCTTGCAGTACCGATTTTCGGACACGCGATGGCAGCAGCGAGCACTCTCGACTGATCTGCGCATGCGTGCTCCCCTCTTGCAGTACCCACTTTAGGACACGTGGAAGCAGCAGCGAGTGCTCCGCACCGCTCTGCGCATGCGAGAGCTCTGCGCATGCGCGCCGGCCCTTCACGAGGCCTTATCGACTTTGTGACATGTGGCCGTAGGAGTCATAACTGCCAAGCGACCTTTACATTCATCCCTGCTTCCCCTCCTCTGCTGTTGCAGTATCGGCTTGTCGGCATATGGGAAGAGCAGGGAGCGCTCACAAGCGCCCCCCGCACACTTTACGCATGCAGCATAGAGTGTCCGACACGGGATGGTACCAGTGAGTGGCATCCACTGTGTATCCACATTCCGTGCTGTAGTATCCTTTCTCAGGCATATGCGGGCAGCAGGGAGCATTGCATGACTCACAGTGCCTGTGAGTCGGCCTTTTGTCTGTGATTCTGCTTCACTGACAAGTTCCAGGAGCTTCCTTCATTTCCCCAAAGAACCCCCTCATTATGTACAGATATGTATGTATCCACCATCCATACCTAGAATGAACTAGACAGCTTCTTCTAAGCCTGCTGCAAGAAAAATATTGCTTCCCAGTCCATTCTTGCTTTTTCTAGGGGCTTAATATGACATCTCCAGTCTGGAGGCGCTATCAAAATGGTGTCTTCATGCCCCTTTCACTTGCAGTACTGTTTTATAGAGACCTGACTGCCACCGATAATGTGTGGGAAAAGAGCGCGTATGTGCACCATTCATTTGCAGGATTCGATACGTGAAAGCCGCACGGAGCACGAGGGAGCCTGCACGCACACCACGCTCCTTTTCCATTGCAGTATTTGGTCCAGCTGCACGATGGCAGCATTGAGGCCTCCAGGGCGCTCTGCGCATGTTCTCCAACTTTGCGGACGCTGTACAACCACCTAGCCAGACGATGGCAGTGCAGTACAGGACAAGTGGTGGCGCGTATGTGTGGCCACTGGCAGCTAGGTGCATGCGCCTTGCGAGTCTAGCTTCAGCACATGCGCAATCCTGTGTCCCTTCGGCGCATGCGCCTAGGCGATCCAGCGGCGTGCAGACGCAAGCGCACCACGCACAGAACGTCATTCTTGCAGAAGGTCAGGAGGCTGCTCTAGTTTCCACAGTAGCTGAATTTTTATTCTTAAATCATGATCACACACTCATTGCCATTAGGGTGTGAAACACAGAGGGCAAAGTTCAGAGGCCATCCGCTTCTCAAGTCTGTATTGGCCATTCCGTCTGTGCTTTCTGAGATCTGAGGCCTTTGATTTTCTTCCTATTCTCCTAGAATGCCTGCAGTGAACCCCTTTTAGCTTTCCTATCCAAGCCCTCATGACTCATGCTGATCTGGTTTTATTACTTCCCTGGTGAGAGTGGCCACTGCAATAGCTGTCAGGTTAACTCTTATGTTCTGGCTGCACCAGGTGCTCTAGCACTAGGTGCTTGACAGTTTGGAAATCTACATGCCCCCTGAGTAGCCCAACTGTTAAGATTCTCCCTTCTGTTTTGTTTGTTTGCAAACACTGGTAATAAGCAGCATGATTGAGATTTTTGAGATTTCTACAATTCTTTTTTTTAGAAATATTATCACTAGAAATAAGGTGTCTTTTGGCTAGGAGCACATGAAGAGACGCCGAGCAGCTTTACGTTACAAATTTTAAAGGATAAAAAGTTATTAAATAGTCAGTACTTTACATAACCAACCAGATTTATTGACAATTCTCAGTTCTACCAGTCCTCTTGCCGTTACAGTAGAAGATAGTACCATGCCAGATTTATATGGTCCATCTTGTAATTATTCATTCTCTGATTTATACCTTCTCTTGTGTTACCTTCGAGCAACTGTGTTGCTGGCTGGGTTAAATTTGGTTCTTTGCAGATTTTTAACTTTCTATGAAAAACAGGGCTAATGCCAGGCCAGATAAGATGCTCTGCTTGCAGAGCACCATGAGCTTGCATGCTGATTCACTGCTCAGTCAAAAGATCCCATCTAGTTTTGAGTCTGCAATGATTTACAAACAGTCCTAGAGCTTTTTTTTTTTTTTTTTTTTTTTTTTTTTTTTTTTTCTCCATACTGGGCCACTGCAATTTGACCCAACTTCCTTCACCTACCATTAACTTTCATCTGCTCACAACCCAGCCATCCTGTAACGTGATCATGCCTTTCCAAAGCATGTGGCAGAAAAATCCCCAAGTCACCCAGGTGACTCTTTGTGACACCACATCCTCACTAAAAAGCCACTATTCTGGTATTTGATCATTCTCTATGAAGCAGGACTTGAGACTTTGCAGGCACCGAGAAGAGCACCATATATTCTGCCATCCAGCTAACAACAGAAGATGGTGCTGACTATCACCTAACGTGTACATCCTCTGACTCTACTGCTCACTGGGCACTTAAACTGCACACTCTTAACAACCAAAACATGGACACCCCTATAGACTAGTCCTGCTGTTCAGATTATACTTCTCATCTCTGAGCAACATGCTGCAGCTCTTGCTAGAAAGGCAGTGGTAACTTAGGCCTGGCACGTAACTTAGGCATCACTGCACACACAGTCAGGACCTGCCATGCCATTCAGGTAGAACGAACCAGAAAATCCTGCATTTCAGTAATATTAGTGACAGGAAGCATCCATCTCCAAGATACTGTCTTTATCCTGTAACTGGCTCAGTTACAGGTTAGGAAATCCTGCCATTATATATGGACAGAAAATTAAAGAACTGTAGCAGAGGCTTAAAGCAATCAGGGACTCTTTGCCAGACAACGTGCTAATCATGACTTTCCATCTCCATGCCACCCAACACTCCCAGCATACATACTACTTCTACTACTCCAGTCCTCTTACCTCCCAGTCTACTGACATCTGCAACCTAATTGTTCATTCTGCAGGCCCTGTGTTCACACCTGAAGCTGGCTTCATAATCCGCCTCCTTATTTGCAAATGCAGATCCTAAAACAAGGCTACTCCTTAATAGAGTAAAAGGTTACTCTTTATCTAATTTAAAAGGACCGCTGGTCAGGCAAAATGGTGCTTTAAAGTGCCATTGCTGAAAAAAAAAAAAAAAAAAAAAGAGGACAGAACTACAGAAACACATTTTCCCCATCACCCCTTTCCCACGCCAGGTCTCCCACCAAGTTACTCTCAACCCCAGAAAAGACATCTCGACACCCCACAAGCAGGAATGATGCAGGGTTGCCATTTCACCACTTAAGAGTTTGCAGTGCTTCATGGACACGACTCAGACTTTGCTCCCCCTGCCAGACAATCCAATGCTGCTCGGAACCCAGCACAGCCGGACTGCCCTCTCCACCGCAGTGCCTCACAGCTCCGTGTGGAAGGGAGACCCGGCAGGCCGCGGTTAACTTCCCCCGACAGGCCGGGACTGGTGGCGGCGCGGGACGGCCAGGGGGACCACGGTCACTCTCCGCGAAACGACCGAAGCTGGGGAGGAGGGGCACGTGACGTTAGGCACTATCCACGCGCCACGGCGCCCCGCTTGCGGGCCCGCCCCACCCCGTTGCTAGGGAAGTGAGGTCACGAAGTATGGCCGCTCGGTGCCGCGGCGGCTGAGGCGGCGGAGTTGTGAGGAATCCGCATCCATCCTGCAGTGGAGCTGCAGCGCCGGTGCGCCTGCCTCGCCACTGTCGCGCGGCGGGACCGAGGCCGCGATGGCGTCAGGAGCCGTAGGGCTGTGAGGCGGTAGAGCGCGAGCCGGTGGGGTGGACAAGACAGCCGAACAGGATCGGGGACAGAGCGGGCTGCCGCTATGGAGCTGAGGGTCGGGAACCGCTACCGGCTGGGCCGCAAGATCGGGAGTGGCTCCTTCGGGGATATTTACCTAGGTAAGGATGGTAGTAAGGCAAGCGCTGCGTAGAGCTGCGGGAGCCGGCGCGTGCCTTCTTCAAGCTCACGCCCGCTCCCCGCCTCGCACTGAGGTTGAATTGGGGGCTGCCCCCGGACCTCATTTCATTCTGGCCAGAGTTTGAACTAAAAAAATGTGTTTAGATGTAAGTTACCTTGACGCTGCTGCAGTAAGAGTTTAGTTTTTTGTTGGTGTCATTTGCTAATTTAGACAGTGCAGAAATCAGGACTCATGCGTTATTAGGTCTGCCTCTTTCCATTGTTGTCTTGTGACCTTGGGCATTGTCGACTTTTTCATCTATAAAATGTAGATCTCAAGGATCTCAATCCCTTCATCTGAAAAAAAAAATCAAGAAAATATTTTTAAGCAGAAACGTGGCCCTCCATATTAAATGTAACTGGGGTGGAGTAGACGAAATAGCTGTCATGGGAAGGAAAGACTCTGCTCTTCCTGGAGGCCTAAACAAATTAGATAACTAGGATGACTAAATTGGAGCTAAAAGAGAAAATCAACCCTTCACAGAGTCGTTGTATTTCAGCTGTCGTGTTGCTTGAATGTTGCCATAACATCTTAATACATACATCTTATTCTACTACTGTAATTTCTATGTGGCTCCAAAGTTTGCAGGACTAGAACTGTGTTTTTCTGTCTCTTTATGTGTCTCTCTGTCATAGCGGTTCATTACATTTGATAAACAGAGGAGTGTACAAATTCTGAAAACATGTATTTTTAAAGCACTGTATCTTGCAATGCAACAAATGTTAGCAAATAAGGTAAATGTAGAGAAACATAAATTTTATCTGCTGCCACGTAAAAACTGAACATTTTGCTTTTTGAAGTTGTGAAAAGCCATCATAAGGCGTGGAAAAAAGTGCTGGAGCTAAGGTAGGTTAGCTGCATATGCCTAGAGGATATAAAGGATGTTGCTAGCTAATGCGTGTAGTACATTAGGCAGTATACACAGTACACGAGTGCTTTGTGTTGCAGCATACAGTTTGTGTTATGAAATAATGTTAGTGAAAGCTCTACTTGTTTATGTTACTGAGATATTGGTTATCCTTGATATAAAACATATGCCTGCTGGAAATTTGAGATTTCTAGCAGAAGGCTCGTGGATTGTATAGAAGCAGAGAACATGAGTCTCTCTAAAAGTATATTTTGTGTGTCACTTCTATCTTCACGCGTAGAACCCTCACTAAAAAAAATTGCAAAGATAGTACTTAGGTGTCTTTTATTACAGAACTATTGCCATACTGCGCTCTGCACAAGAATTTCTCCTCCTCAGATTTCCTCTTCACTGACTCTTGAAACTCCTCAAACATGGATTTGCTTTTGGGACTTACTGTAAAGGCGATGAAGTCAGCAGCTTATAGAGAATTATATGCCTGGAAGATCCATCCAATGATACAGATTTCTTATTTGAGTAATTGCTGTTTCAAGAACTGAAATATAGCAGACTGTTATAGAGGCCCATTTTGTTTGCCTAACGCGATCTGACAAAACAGTTTTGAGTTTTTTTTTTTTAATCTGTCATTTTGTGTGATATGGAGCATTTAAACAATAAAAAAAAAACTATATTCAGATTGTACAGTAGGACAAAACTGCATTCAAGTAACTTTTTAAATAATTTCAGATCTCATTAATCTTCTGAAGCACAAACGGCCTCTCCAGCATCTCTCAGTGGGCTTTAGATCTGTTTAATTTTTATTTATTTATTTTTCATCTGTTTTTAGTCTCCCTGTAATTTCTTTAATGACGTTAAAGTTAAATTAAGAAGGGAAGACAGTCCACTGAGAATAGGAGGAGGGTTTTTTGTTGTTTTTTTTTTGTTTGTTTTTCCAAATATAGAACTATCAATTAATTGTTGACTATGCCAGTTCTTTCATAATATTTCCTGTTCTCTTTCGGACCTTAAAATATGTCTTCTGGAACGGAATTGTAAATGCCCCTAAATTGATTTAGTTGGAATGATAGGGTACAATAGTGGCAGGCACTGTTTTAAATAAAAGAATGGACTAACCTATTGAAAACAAAATTCAGGAATTTAGAGTACTGAATTGACATGCCTCTGTCAAAATTACCTTCCATCGAAAATGTGAAAGAGTATCACAGATTGTGAGATATTCTGTAGTCCAAACAAGGAGTACTGTACAGGAAAAAAAATAACTTGAGTAAGCATCTGTTTATTGCTCAGTCCATGAGGTCAGATATGCATCATGATGGCATTGCATTCACTGTGTTTTCATTATTTTTCCCTCGCATACATTTTCTTCAGGATGGTTTTTGGGTAGTTAACCGTTATCTAAAATAACTCTGAGGCTTCCCTGCTGATACAGGATTTTACAATCATGCTAAATTACATTATTTAAAATAAAATATTTTTATAATTCTTTAGACTTTTTTTCTCTTCACTTACATGAAGTGATTTGTATTTCACTGTTTATTTTTTCGTATAATTTATTGCTGTATTTGCCATAAAGCAAACAAAATGGTGATTGCAAAGTTATTTTAGAAATTTTGTCCAAAACTTTAAGTAAAGAAAGAACAGAGGATAGTTGTTTGGTTTACTTGAAATTATGACTAATCTTTTCCTTTCCCTCTGTTTATTTCCTCGAGACTAAATTCTTTGCTTTTGTTATCTTAATATGAAACCTATTATTTTCAGAGAAATTATGAGGGTTTATAGAGAAGTAGAGTGCTGTCTAAGGATTCTGACTCAGAGAGAGTCACAGAAAAGTTGTGGTTGGAAAGGACATCTGGAGATGTCTAATCCAACCTTCCTGCTCAAGTGGTCAGTTAGAGCAGATTGCTCAGCCACAGATAAAGGTGGGTTTTGAATATCTCCAAAATAGAGACTCCACAACCTGCCCACATAACCCATTCCTGTTTACAGTCACATTCACAATCGAAAAGTGTTTTCTTAATTCAGGCAGAATTTCTTGTATTTCAGTTTATGCCCATTGCCTCTTGTCCAGAGCGATGGATAGAGCTCTTGGAAGGATTAAGACTGTGGCCTTCAAGTAATGAATTGCTACTGTATGGAGCAGGATTTACCATGTAGATCTCACCTTAGATATTACAAATCTGCAACTATCTGTAAAAAGAGATGCATCTTTCAGGGTACCATGAGGGTCATCTGTTTGTGGCCATTTCTTTTCAGAAGAAGAAAAAAAAGCTGTTTTTGGTGCTGATCAGATCAAATCTGTAGATCAGATCAGACTCATCAGATGATATTCGTCAGTGAATGCTTTTGCCGGTCTTGGGGAGGGCAGATTGTGAGGCTAGGAAAAAGCATAGTGTCATCTGTAGGAGAGGACAAAATTAAGGTTATCAACGTTATCTGCTTTCTTCATACTGCAGAAAGAGAGGATAATGTTTTAATCCTTGTATCATTAAGGAGGAGGGGGTGATGTATTGGTCATTTCATGTTTCTGGATTGATGTAGCATTGCTCCTTTAAAATCCATCAAAATAATACATTCATAAAACACGACAATGTTAGATTGCAAAATTAAGATTTTTTTTGGTCGCTCCTACTGTTGTGACCTATGTAAGTAATCTGGGATCTGGCCACCTATTCTAGCTCAATTTGAAAGTGAACAGATAAGCTAATTTTTCAGTCACTCGATTACTGAAAAATTCCGTATGAATGAAAAACTGCAGTTTGAGGGGGCAGGTGCTTGATTCTGGGTAGCTGCCCCCAAACATATAAAATCATAAGACATCAGCATATACATGGAATATGCTGAGATGCAGAGAAGTCATAGTCTGATTCCAGGGCATAAGAGCAGTTTCAAAGGGATGTATCACCACATGCCACACCCCCGAACATTCAGTGGAAACACCTGCACCACAAATACGCGAATGGAGTGGAAAGACTCACAAAAGATGATCCCTCCCCTCCCCTCTCCTTCCTGTGCTACATGTCTAATGCCTGCGTTTTTCTAAACTGCTATCGTAGAGGTACTAGAAAATTTCTGAAGAATTTTAGGTAATCATGGCTGAGAGTACGTAACAACATTTGAATGTTTATGATGGAGAAAAAGCTTGTCAGCGTTTGCTTAGTTTCCTTCTTTACAAAGGAAATATAATCTGATTTTTTTTTCATCATTTTAGGAACTGATATTGCAGCTGGAGAGGAGGTTGCCATTAAGTTAGAATGTGTGAAGACCAAACATCCTCAGCTCCACATTGAGAGTAAAATCTACAAAATGATGCAGGGTGGAGGTAAGCCGATTTTTTTCCTTCCTAAAAAAACTTAGTTGTTCTTATGTCTTTGAGGTCTATTCCATTCTTCAGGGTTTAACAGTTTCTCTGTAAAGGCAATTCAGGGAAAAAATATTTATATTAAATAAAGATATAAAGTGAAATTAATTACACAATTTCACTGCAAATTACATAAAAATAACTCAGTAAAACCGTTTGAAATTGTGCATGAGAATATCTGCCTATAGGCGTTATTCAAAATACTTGAGCAATTGTATGGTTTTATGTAAAAATAGTGTTTCTGGCTTTTTCAGGATAGGAGCAGGACTACTTTTATGTCAAGCTGGGTATGCAGCAGTATAGTACTCCTCATAACTGGTGCTACTTCAGTAGAGATTTGCCAAGCAGCAAATACATAATAACTGGAGGAAAGACGGTAACATGAAGCAAGGGGGGAAAGTCATTCCAAATTCAGAGGGAAATGAGAGGTCTTTTAAAGTGATGTTGAAAGAAATTAGTTAATTTCTAAACTCTTCTTTAATAATAATAATATTTAGTGATTTGACTAGTGTCTGCATTTTCAGTTTTTTGGTCTGCTCCTTATTGATATCTTGGGTACTATGTGATTGTTAATATTTACAAAAAGTTTAAAGTTCAAGCGTAGCAAAATGACTAAATGTTGTCAAATGTTTAGTTGTATCAAACTAAGCAAAAAGACCATAAAGTGTTTACTGAAAGAGGAAAAAGGCTATTTTAGATCTCTCTTGCGATATTTTTATATGAGTCTTTAAATGAAATTATCAGACTTTTAATTTCAGAACATCTGAAGGTAGCATGAAATACTAAACTTGAGTGGAAATAAAAACATTCACGGTAATGACCCTTTTAGAATGTGTCCTCTGAGTCTTGAAGATCTGTATCTGAGACCTGCATAAATCAAAAATTGAAGTCCTGAATGTTTTCTTTTTTTTGTATGTGTGTGTTTTTGTTTTGTTTTGTTCCAGTGGGTATTCCCACAATTAAGTGGTGTGGAGCTGAAGGGGATTATAACGTAATGGTGATGGAGTTGTTGGGACCAAGTCTTGAAGATCTGTTCAATTTTTGCTCAAGGAAATTTAGCCTCAAGACAGTTCTCTTACTTGCTGACCAAATGGTAGGAAACTGCTTAGGTGTTCTTGTTAATAAAATATATTGAGTATATTAATATTTCATAAGAGAGATCACAACCAGTTATGTTTTCTCTTTAGTAATTTAGAGATGACTAGGGTGTATCATATTAGAGAAAAGACTCAATCAGTTGTATTTCTATAAACATACAGGGTTTCATCAAAAGTAATTATAAAGTCTTGATTTGATTTTAAAACTCGGACCTGAGCTATTTGCAAGGCAGCTATTACACTTCTCAAATGCATTTCCCCCAAGAACAGTTTTTAGAATAGGAAGTGGAATAGACAGAGGAAAGATAGAGAGAAAGTTTATCTATTGTCTTTTAAATTACATTTTGCTAATGGCTCTATGTTTAATAAAATGGATAAGGATTTTTTTTTAAGACTGTGTTTCTAATGCTTTTTAAGAAAAAAAAAAATATAATCTCTCAAATGTTTTCATCCTCTGTTGTATCTAGATTAGTCGAATTGAATATATTCACTCCAAAAACTTCATCCACCGAGATGTGAAGCCGGATAACTTCTTAATGGGCCTCGGAAAGAAGGGCAATCTTGTCTACATAATAGACTTTGGATTAGCAAAGAAGTACCGAGATGCTCGAACTCACCAACATATCCCGTATCGTGAAAATAAAAACTTAACAGGAACTGCCCGTTATGCATCCATCAATACTCATCTTGGAATTGGTGAGTTGGAGATTGTAATAAATACAAAATTTAGCGTTTATTTAGATGTTGATAATTTTAGCCATCAAAAATTGCTTTATGGATGCTTGGAAGATGGTCCCTACTCCTGGTGCTAACAGTGCATTATGCTAAAGTTTATGTTGATGAGGAGGGAGTCAATCTATGTAATTTTACAGAATTAGAATTGTAATTGTCTATGTATTTTCACGGAATTTCACAATTGTAAGAGTCATAGTTTTGTGGTGTTGGGTGGGTTTAGCGTGGCCGTACTAATCTTCCATATTCTGACATGTTTTAAGACGTCTTATGACATTGTTGTACAATTTTATGTTTTTTTCCAGTAGAAAATCAAACCTAATGAGTCCACTTTTTTATGCTGTTGTAGAGCAATCTCGCAGAGATGACTTGGAGTCCTTGGGCTATGTACTGATGTATTTTAACCTGGGCTCCCTCCCCTGGCAGGGACTGAAGGCAGCAACAAAGAGGCAGAAATATGAACGTATCAGTGAAAAGAAAATGTCTACACCCATTGAGGTTTTGTGTAAAGGATATCCTTGTAAGTTACTCTTTTGTGACACTGACTTTAGATGTTTATTTTTTAGGAGTATTGTCTTTCTATTTACGCTGAATTCTAGCTCCTGTATTAGATTGTTGCTTTTGCATCATGTAATTTTCCTAGTCTTTCTGACTTGTCTTAGTGTGTAGGCATGTCCATAATAGAGATACAGTGCTTCAAGACTGTGTTCCTAGATGATTTCTAGTTGTCCACTAGGTGTCCACTAGTATTTAATGTGCAGTCCTTGCCATGCCTTTGACATTGGTGGTTTAAGTCAGTATATCTGGCCTACGCAATGTTGTACATGTGTGCATATATGCTCCCTGATTAATTGCAACAACTGAACAACCTTTCGAGAAACTGCCTCGTTCTTCATATGTATAACGTTTTGTGGATGATTAGGATTTCATAGTCAAACTCATCTGTTACATTTTGTAGTTGTTTAATTTAGTATTGGTTGTACTTGGTTCATCTACTTTGCTCGATCAATGTCCAACATCTGTGATGACTGTAAGAAGCCCTCCTGCATCCTAGTGAGATTCCCTCAAGGCTAGTCTTTTCCTCTATTGGGTATCGTCCCTGTGTTAATAATTAGAAAGTTTTTGAGATATGTAACATCATACTTAATCTACTTTAAAACTTGTTAACATTAATTCCTATTACAGAAATTGTTCTCTCGCAGGAAGAGTTCTCTCTCTACTCTTTTCACACTCTTGGCCACCACTGATGATTTGCAACACGACTTACTTAGGAGATTGCTAAGTGTCTGTGTTCTGTTCCTCCCTTCCTATACCTCATCTTTGTGAGCTGTTAAGTAGCAGAAATGAATTTTCATGTGTCTTTATAGCAAAAGATGCTCCTCCACATCCTGAAGTTTAGTTTAAATACATTCAGAGCAGAAAAAGCCTAGAAAAGCCTTCCTTCCATTGTTGCAGTAACAGTTTTAAACCTGTCTCCTCAAACCCTAATGGACAGTCTCTTTTGGTCTTGACAAGTTGGATCCTTGCTACTTTGCAGTAGGCATATATTTAATTTTTCTGGGTATACTTATGGCTCAGAATTATAAAAAGTAAATGTGAAGCCAGAGGGGAATGGGAGGGGAAAAAAAAAAGAACTTTTTCTTTTTACAGCTGAATTTGCTACATACTTGAATTTCTGCCGTTCTTTGCGTTTTGACGACAAACCAGACTACTCATATCTAAGGCAATTATTCAGAAACCTTTTCCATCGACAAGGATTCTCCTATGACTATGTGTTTGACTGGAACATGCTCAAATTTGTGAGTAGCTGACAGATTACTAGAACTTTTTTTTTAATGGTATTTTCTGTTACATTGTTTGAATTCTTTACTGATAAGTTTTGTCTCTTCTCCTAGAAGCTTTATTGTTTAGGAAAAAGATCAGGAAATTGGAAAATGCAGGAGTTGTAGGACCAACGAGAAGAGGTTGAATGGCAACTAAGTTGTAGTTAGGGAATTTTAAAAGTATAAGGCTTTTGAGTTATTTCTGTCAGGGCAGCCCCCAGGTTAGGTTGCTGAGTTACTGTTTTTTTTTTTTTCATCTTGATCTTCAGTTCCAGTCAGTTGAAACTGTTATTAGGAATACAGCTCCCGAAACAGTAAGCATGTACATTACGTTTTGAAGACTATTCTCATGGTTGTATGAACTGAATTTGTGACAGTGTTCAAGATTTTTTTACCAAAAAAATAATGCTCTGGCAAATTACACTTAACGTTTTTTTTTAATTTTCATTATTCATTGGTATACTTACTTGTAAGTTCTGTACAAGTTTTTCACTAGTCTCAACCCACAGGGTGCAAGCAGAGCTGCTGAAGATGCAGAACGTGAAAGGAGAGAACGAGAGGAAAGATTAAGACATTCACGGAATCCCGCTGTCCGTGGCTTACCCTCCACTGCTTCTGGCAGGCTGAGGGGAACACAAGATGTAGCTCCTCCTACTCCTCTTACTCCAACTTCACATGCTGGTAAGTAGGATAGATGCATCTTGCAGAATACTCCAACTTGCAGTTCTTTTCTGATATTTGGAAAAGAGGAATTAGGAAACCCAACTTGTATTTGTCTTTAGGTATTTTTTTTGGTTGGTTGATAGTTTTTTAACAGATTGAAGGTAATGGTACACACCCAAAAACTACCAGTTGCTGCTTAAAGATTTCTGTGGTTATAGAACAAAGCCCCTAATTTTTCTCATTTGGCTTCATGGAAGCCATATAAGCAAACAGCAAGATTTCTTTTTTAAACGATCATGGTTTAATTTCATTTTTCTTACAGCCAACACTTCTCCTCGGCCAGTGTCAGGTATAGAACGAGAAAGGAAAGTGAGTATGCGGTTGCATCGTGGTACTCCAGTCAATATCTCATCATCTGACTTAACAGGCCGACAAGATACCTCTCGTATGTCAACCTCACAGGTAAAAAAAAAAATTGTGTAATGCAGAAATGAGTGAGTGGATCAAAATAATTCGCTAAAAGCGCATATTGGCTGTTTGATTAGATTTCACATTGATTTTTCGGACCTCATTGGCTCATAAATACTTGAAATTTTACCTGAATGTTTGTGACATGGCTGTAGGCTACTGTGAAAATTCCTGTACCTTGGCAGTGATACTTTGAGCTAAAATGCTCTAAGTAATGAGAAATCTTGGGAGTATGAGACGATGCAAAATCCTAGGGATACAGGTTTTTTTTTTTTTTTTTTTTTTTTTTGTCTACAGTTACATCATTTAGCTCCTTTGGTCACTGAACTTCTCTTATCAGTGAGGAAGCAAACATGCAGTCAGTTGTGAGCCATACTTTCAAATCAATGAAATGAATAGTTAGACACAGCAGTGAAGAATATGGTATAGTGCAGTATGGTAACTCAGAGTAGATAAGCCTCGTGCATGGATGATTGAAAGGTCACAGAAGACTGTTCAGTAGGGTTGCAGGAAGTTAAATGATACAGTGATTCACACCTGTATCTTGTACTGAAATTATCCTCGTTGACCAGAGTGACTTAGCAAAGGGACTTACCTTTTTAGGACTGACCAGCGATATTAAAATATATATTTTAAGTCTCTGTGCTATATCTGAAACGCTCCTTTGTCAGAACATTCACAAAGGCTTGTCTTGATGAGTCAGTCACCTGACTACTTCAGCCCTACCTACAGATTAGGGAGTCTGTTGTTACATAGGTAGACTGCAGCACTAGTGGAAGACGAGTATGTTGTGAAGACAAGTGTGGTTGTCTGTTGTTTTTACTGTAGATTTACTATGGATTCGTGTTATTCCTTGTGGATAAACATACTGTGCTGATTTAAAAAAAAAAAAAAAAAAGGATTCCTTTGCTTCTTAATTTCTTTGGCAGAATTAATTACTTGGGATGTGTTCTTAGTGCTAGAGAGAGAACTCTCTTAGATGGAAGTCAGATGAGTGTCTGTTATGCAAACTGAGGCCATAGGCTTTTTCTGGGTTTTGTTTGTTTGTTTGTTTTGTTTTGTTTGCAGATGGGTGTTATGTTCTGGCCTGAATTAAAAATGAGAAAGAGATAAGACAGTGAAGAGACAATGGCATCAGAAAAAAATGTCAAGCTGGAATTCATTCTTACTAAGAGTACTAAGAAAGCCTGCCAGAGGGTATTCATTTGTCAAAACAATAAAGAGATGATAAATGGATTTTTTTTTTTAATCAAACTCAGGATGCTTTGAGAAGGAAAGAAAAAGAAGGAAATGTGTTTCTCTCTTCAGTATAACAGGGAAAGAAATAGCACAACAAAGTATCTTATATAACGAGAAATTGAAATCAATAGAAGAGTGTTTGTGTGTACAATGACTGATGAACAGCATCCTCTGAAAAAGGCAAATTTTGCCTCTTTTCAGCCCTCAACAACTTCTCTATGAGGTGAAGCAAAATATGGGGGGGGGATTTAGCTCCAGAACCTACAAATCCTCTGTCTCGTTTGACAGCCAGTTTGCGTGGTGAATAAACAACATGATATGATTTCATTTCATTCTAAATGTTAAGTTAGAAACCTAGAACTACAACTGTGATTTTTCTTCTTGTGGCTTATGTAGGAAGAAATAAAACTTTTAAAATATCTGTAACTCTATTTCAGTGCTTTTAGACATAGCCTCCTCAAATGTGTCCAAGTATAGGAAACAATGCCATGTATGCATTTAGAAATCAGTAAATAGTCTTATTTTTGCCTGACAGTTGAGGTCTTGAACTTTGAGATGTCTGCTCTGAGGGAGAACGGTGCTACTTTTTGATTTCTAACAATTTAACTCCACCAACTTAAAAACATAGGGCTGTACTTCACATACCTTTTAAGCTGACAAAGTTGCTGGAAAAGCAGACACTCTCAGCAGTGCCATCATTCCAGCATTCATGCAAGCATATGTTGGACTGGATCTGAGAACTAATTCTGCTGTAGCAAAAGCAGAGTGGGATTTTTTGCAGGTAGCTCTCAGGTGGATTCATTCTGTTTCCCTGTGTAGCTGCACAAACGTTTGTGCTGGCACAAAGGATGGACAGTGAAGAAAGAAATGTGAGTGAACAAGTGCAAGACATGGCAAGTCAGGTTGCCTCTCTTGGCACTGGTGGCATTTTTTGCCAGTTTGAAATGTTTTTTGACACCAAAAAAGAAATCTCAGAGTGAAGATACTTTATTCCTGAGGTGATGAAAATGAAAGGGCCATAACCGGGCATAGGTATGTTTGAACTATCCATACTGAAGTGTGTGGTGAAATACCGGTTTGACATCTCTGTGAAGCACCAGGCCAGTTCTGGGCTCCTTATTACAGGGCAGATCTGGACATACAGGAGTGAGTCCAGTAAAAGGCCGTTAAAATCATTACAGGATTGGATCATCTAACGTGTAGAAAGGCTGAGAGGGACTGTGCAAGTCTAGAGAAAGAAAAATTCGGGGGGATGTTACCAGAGTGTAAAATATGTGATGGGAGGGTGCAGAGAAGGTGAAGCCAAGTTCTTCTTAGTGGTGTGGTGCCCAGTGAACGGACAAGAGGCAATGCAATGGGCACAAATTGAAATACAAAAAGAAATCCATTTAAAAATAAGTTCTGTTTTGTTTTACTGTTAGGGTGGTCAGGCAGTGGAACAGGTTGCATAGTTAGGTTGTGGAGTCTCCATCTTTGGAGGTTTCGAAAACCAGGTTATGTCCTGATCAACCTACCCTCATTGCCCCTGCTTTGAGCAAAGAAATTAGAGATTCCTTCCAACCTCAAGTATTCTGTTTTTTCAGAATTCTCTTTTGAGATACTCAAGTACAAAAATGTTTCCTTGGTGAAGTGTGCATGCTTAGTTGTTATATATTGTTATTAAGTGAGGCACGTTCAAGGGCATTCTAAGCAAATTTCAGATAGTTTCTCTCTGTTACCAATCAGATGGAAGCAAGTAGTTAGCGGGAACAACAGAAATATATACAAAGGTATTTAGTTATGCTAGGAGAATCAATTACATGGAGTTTGCTTTGTGTATTTTTTTTCCTATACAGCTGACATTTAGCTCAGTGTGTGCATGAAATTTTTATAAATATTATAAAATATGAGTAATCCAGATAGGTTTGCAGATAAATTTTTCATTCTATTTATTTATTTATTTTAACTTTTTTTATCTCAGGCAGATACCAGGTTAGAAATTTAGAGATTAAGGCCATGGATTGCCCTCTGTCTTTAGCCCTTATTCTTACTTAGGAAAACTGGAAGTACCCAAGTTGTATGGCAAGATCGTTAAGGAGAATTCGTTCCGGATAACTCTAGATAATATAGAAAATTGTCTATACCACTTCTGATGAGGAAAACAGTAAAGAACAACACCTGTTCATCCATATTCATCCCACACATGCTGGTTTCCTTTACGAGTCCAAAGTAAATACTATCACTTTAGCAAGAACTACCACGGTTCCTTTCTCAGGAAGTTCTTAGACCATGTTGCAGTTAGATAGCAGCATTTACGCTCTACTGCACAGATCTAAGGATGTCTTAGGTTAAGAACTAGTTTTGTTATTTATAACTTAATTAATTCTATTGGGTAAAATATTGGATGCCTAGGTTTGGTAAGGCAACACTGCAGCTATAGTCTACCCCTCCCATCATCCAGAGGAAGAGCTACTGTTTATCGAGATTTGGACAGTGGAAATGTGCAGAGCATAAATAAAAAAGGAAAGGTGCTTACTTGAAAGTAGAGTTCTTAAAGATGACTTCTGCACATTAACTTTCTTTCTCTCTTCTGTCCCCCCCGCTTTTTTTTAATTGTTTGGATTGGAGTTCGTATTTTTGTTACTGAAAACTAAAAGGCTGGGGATAATACAAATCAAAATATGGTATGGAAAATGATTTTTTTCCAAATAAATTTAATATTAAGCAGGGGGAAAAAAGTGATTAATAAAGGTAGCTGAATAGATGAGTAATATTCCCCATCACCAAGACATTGTTCACGTAGTACCTAAGTATCTCCTTTAGGCACATTAGCATTTTGCCCCATTAAATAATACGTGTTTGTTGGAATAATAATTAGCAGATCTCTCAAAGGGGTTGTGAAACAGTGTTTCTAGAGAAATTGTATCAGTTCTATGATGGATCCTATTTGCTATTTTTCTCAGTTATATGAAGGTGAATTTAACAGCTGAAAATCTTTTGAGGCGTGAGATGTTTGAATGATAAACGTTGCTGAGAGTTGGGCAGTCATTCAAAGGAGTTGCATTTTTTTAGAGACGTGAGTCCATTCGAATAAAATGTGTGTTAATAGTACTCTGAAATCTGATCAAGGAGTGCAGTTTGTTGATGTGGATGCTATTATCCATGGTGAATACTGACTGAGGAGGCTTTAGTGGTAATGATGGAAAGGTTGGTGTGATGTCATAATGAAAGAGATTAATGTTATCCTTGAATGCGTTCAGAAGATAGTACTAAGTACAAGTAGGAAGATTATTTCATGGCATTAGTGACACTGATGCTAGAATATTTTGTCTAATTCAGGTCTAATTTTAAGCTATTGGAAAACTGAGAGTAGTACAGAGAAGAGGCATAACAAGTGTGCTTGAGAAAACATGCTGTACGATTTAAGACTTTTGGCTTAGTATCTTTATTTTTTCCTGAAAGATAAAATACCATCTAGAGTTAGTGTAATACTATAGAGACAAGAGTTGCACCAGGAATTTAAATTAAAATGGAAAACATGCATAAGGAACCAATACTTAAAAACAATCATATTCAAAGAAGTTTGAATATGCAGAAGTTTAAACAAAGCCGTTGGACACTGAAACAAGTTTCAGAAAAACAGCACTGGATCCTCCATCTCTGTTGTCTCTACACCAAAACAGGATGCTTTCCTAGGTTATATTTGTGAGTTCAAAGTAAGCGCAAGTTACTGATTTCAGTGCAGAGGAGTTCTATGATCTACAATGGACAGAATATCAGGCCAATTGTTAGAAGATCTTTCTGCACCTAAGCTGTATGAATTCATTTTTCACTGTGTCTCCATTATGTAGTTCTAGTTTTTAAATGTTAATAAAGGTAGTAAAAAAGGCCACAAGTATTCCAGCAAGCACTATTTTGAATCAGTTCTGTCAGTCCAGACTGCGTCCTTAAAACATGAGAGTGCATTGATCATCCCAGAATTTAGTTACAGGTGAGTAACCTTCATTACCTTTCACATAAGGTTCAGTCCTGCAAAAAGCTACCTCAGTGGGACCACTCATTGCCTGCAGTAAGATTTTTTTTTTCACTCTGAATGTGGCACGTTCAGCACCTTACAGTCAAGGCTGTGTATAGTTCATACTAGTTATAGATGAATCACTCCCTCCTTGGAAGAAAGGATTACAATGCTGAAAAAAAAATCAGATATCTTTGACAGGTTTTCTAAATTGATAGCCAAAACTGATAGCGAACAACTTAAGTGTTGTGACACTTCATTGGGAATAAAGCCAACATGTTTCCAGTATCTCTGCATTTTTAATCCCCTCATGAGCAAACCTTTCTCCATGCATTCATCATCAGAGACATCATATTCTACATTGCTCTTCTGACCGTGGAATTTCTCAGTTTTCTTTGAGGAGTTAATTATCTGTTCCTTTTAAGTATTTCTTAGTATGATAGAAATATCTGATAGACATCTAAAATGCAAGCTCTTCAAAAGGTATATAGTTGCAACTACAATTTTGAAATGGATTTTTATAATCATCTTTTTATAGTCATATTTGGACAGTGGAACTGTTACAAATTGCTGTCTTTTCCCCCACCTCAGAATAGCATTCCTTTTGAACATCATGGCAAGTAGCTGTTCGTCTCCTTTCGTTGGAAGGCAGCACTGGGTGAGTGCCTCTCACTAGAAACCAAAACATTGAATGGGATGGGAAAAAAATCTTCAGTAACATCAGTCTTTGCTTCTCCTCCTCACATTATCTCATAGCTTTGCGCTGTTTCTGTGCCTTCTGATCAGGTGCTTGATGAAGCATTATTTTCTTCTACATATAAATGTCCTTCCAAACATTGAGTTGTTGCTGCTGTTCCACTTGGACTCAGCAGAACTAACAAAAATAGTGACTTAAAAAGTCACTAAAGTCATTCAGGCATCAGAGATAAAACAACTAAATCATAGCTGTTCTAGAATTACACCTCTTTCCAGAGATTTTCATAGAACTAAGTGTCATCCATTCAGAACCAGATCAAGCTTCAGAATCATAAAACCAAAATACTTTACAAAGAATTAACTGATTACATTACTCAGATGAGGCTTTGTCTTGTCGTGAATGGAACGTTCTACTACAGCATTATTATCTGTATTCTTCTCTATTCCTTATGAGCTGTCATGTTAGAAATATTCAGATCAGTTATACTAATGAAAATAATTTGAACATTGAGCATCTTGAAACCAAACAGATTTAGGTTTAGATATTTAGGCCTGCTTTCCACTGATCATTGCAGTAAAAATTTCTGCCTATTTGTGTGCAGTTTTTCAGCTTTTTAGTCCATTCTGCTTTTATCGATAGTGGGTTTTATCAGGGAATCAGTAACTTGCTGTTGGAATTCAAACCTTGATGTACTGAAGGATGCATTCTTAAATATTTCAGATATTTCAGGAGCTTCTTTTTTGCTTTGCTTTTTATTTAAAAAAAAAAAAAAGATCATGGGATTTTTCTGTTTCTTTTAAAATTTCACTATCTGCTGCTTCACTTACTCTATAAATTCTAAGCTTGCACTAATCCTGTATCTCTAATTGGTGAAGAATCCTGCTCTCTTCCTCTTTGTTTTTCTCCTGCCTTGTATGCTTGGCTGCTTGGCACAAGCTGCTTCTTAAACAGTTTGTAACATTGAAAAGATCCAACTTTAAATGATCGGTTAACATTTTAGAACCTAATAACCAGACCTTAATTTAAAATAGTATATATAATTTTAAAAGTTCATATATGTGAGAATTACAGGTTCCAGCTGCTCACAGTTGTCTCTGCATTGTTTAGCCTTTGCTATATGCCTTAGTATTTGTAGTTACTCGCAACTGAAATTAATACTGAAATTAATGACTTAGCTGCTTTGACATTTCTCGCTCCGTAAATTGCAGCGATGTGTAGTTGTTTTTTACTTTCACTGTAAAGGTGTTATTGAAATAGATCAAGTTAGGGAAACTTCTGGAATGTATTTTAACCTGGTGTTCCACTCAAAACTAAAAACACCATTTAAAAGAATTATTTTCACCATCATCTTGGGATTTTCTTTTTTTTTTCAAATATTAGTATTTATTAATTCTGTTTTTCCACATTGGTTGTGTTTTCATCTGGTTTGTTTTTTCTTGTGTGCGTGTTTATGCTCTGTTTACTTTTTCTTCAAACATCCCTTCTGACTGGAAAGGTGAATTTTCCTTGTTAACTTCCGGTAAAGGAGGAAAATACAGGGAACTTCATGTAGCTACAGGTGGGTGTGAAACATTAAGTAGTCCTTTGGATTATGGATTCACACACTTTTTGGCAACAAATCATATGAAAGTATGTTGAGAGACATTTGTATGTTAACCAGAAGGACTTGTGCTGATCTTATCTTGTTTTTGGCTTCGGTAGATTCCTGCTCGGGTAACTACCAGTGTTCTCCAGTCTGCTGTGCACCGATGAAAATTGTTTTACCGTGGAGGGCAGATAATGCATGGCTGATCTCCTATGTTGCCAATGGCTTTACTAGCAAAAATACCCTAACTTAGAGTGGAAGTGTTACAACGGGAGTTCTCCATGTGACTTAAAAGGCACTTGGAGGAACATGAACATACTCCATCAGCTGCCATTACAGGACGCTTTTGCCAGAAACCCAGTGACCTTAAAAGAACTCTGTAGTAAGAGCTGGAGAAGAGAGATGGTTTACACAGATAACTGCCTGTTATTGGATGGCCATTTTAATTCTCCCTCCACAGGCAGCAGACTTTACCCCTTTTTAGTATTCTACTGTAACTATAAAATCTTTTACTTGATTTCAGAAAATTTTTGTATCATTTTGCTAAAGTTTTTGGCTTAAGTCTCTGTAAAGAACTCTATCTTCCTTTTGTCTGATTTAAAAATGTAGAATATAAACAATCCCAGTGAAAGACTGGGGTTTGAGGGATTTAGAGTTCGAAGGCTTATCATATCTCTCTGCTTTATTTGAGAAAATGGATTGTTTCAAACTTTTCTTTTTCTGGGTAAGGTCGTGTTTCTTGCACTCTGAGGCTGGTTGGTTTGGAGGGAATTGCCAGTAGAAAGCGAATGTTGCCAGACTCTGCAATGAATTGATATGTTTACTTTAACAACTACTTGTTCAGAAAAAATTGCCTTCTGTTTAATGCCAAGACCCAAAATGGGATTATGAAGTATTCTTGCTGTGAAATTCTGAGAATTTTCAAAACTTAGGTATGTACCTTATTTGATTCTTAATCATAATCAATCTGTGTATTTCCAGAATCATTAGCCATCAACTAGGAATGAATGACATAGCTTGTTTAGTTGTCCAAAAAAAAATTGCAGATATTATGGCAGATGTCCTTCAGGAATATAGGATAATCTTTATATTGTTCATTACTGTAAAAAGTTCCCAAAATTAGATATTTTGTCCTAATAGTATTTGGAACAGTATCAGGAGTACTGTTTTTATTAATATCACTGAAGTTATAGGAAGTCCTATGCTGGAAATGAAAGTAAAGTACATATGCAACTTTTGTTTGAAAAGTTAGCTATTTCAAGAAACTTTTCTCTGCTTGAAAACAAATTATTTAATGGCTTATTTGCCTTCAAAGTTTTATTAAGAATAGTATTTATTGTTCAAAAGTTTGCAAGTTCTTCCCTCTCTCAAAAATCACATATTAAGTATTCCTTGGCTTTCTTCAGAATTTTTCAGAACATTAACTTCACAGTTAGATGTACTCCAGGTCTGACAAAAAAACTGTTTGGGAGAATATAGTGGAATAACGTAAGAGTTTGATCCATAAATAAGTTTGCATAACAGATTTCTTTCCTGAGTTACTGTAATCTTCAGCATTTTAGGCATGTGCACTGTCATTTGAACAGTTCTACACTTCACTGTGCTTTCCTTGTAAATATCTGTGGTTAATATGTACTGTTAGAGGGACTTTCAAAGGCAGTCTCTTTATTCCCTCTGTATCTGGAACATTAGATTACTGTACTGTACTTAAATGTTGACTACAGATTTCTAGACTTGTACTCAGTTGTGGGCAATTTTTGTCCCTCATAATAGTCAAATTCCATCATGTGAAGATATAGTTAGACTGTCTGTATAAACCTGTGTATTGGAAACCGGTAGCTCAGAGTACTTCATTTGTACTATCACTGTATTTGTGTACTTTAACAATTGTGTAAATACATTCATAATGACTTCTACTCTTCCTTGGTGTAACTTAATCATGATGAATCCTTCCTCTTTCCATGGTGTAATTTTGTTTACCTTTTTAAAGGGTTTCTGTACACATAAAGAACATTCTCAATTATGAACACTTGAAGAAATTGTGGTAATATAAAACTTTCACTGAAGGGTTTTTGCTAGTCACAGGATACGGCTGTAAGGGTACACAAGAGGGAAAAAAAGAAGGCATTCATTGCTTGTTTCACAGAAAGTAAGCCTTTTTCTCTTTCAAGGTAGTTTTTGCTTGTATGGATATTGCTTCTTTTGCAGAAGTCTTCTTGCAAAGGCTTTGTTTTACCAGCCAATACATTATTTTAGTAAGAAGATTAAGAAGACAAGAATATTTATCTTTACCTGCAGTACCCTGTTTAAAATCTTTTGTTCTTGGCACATAAACCTCAAAAGTTTACAAAATCTGAGGGCAGAAAGGCCTTCAGGAACCCTTTTGGTCTCTCTGATTACAGATCTTTGAAAGGTGAAGATTTATTATTTTATCCCCATAGTTTTCAATCAAAATTGGATATGTTCTTTTATGTGGAAAATCACCTGTGCTGCAGTTGAAGATAATGCTGGTGTCTGAGTGTCTGAATTCTATGTGATACAAGTACCTTAAAAACAGTTGATAATAAATCCTATATTTTAAAAGATATATTGATGTAAAGGGATTTAGAGAGTCTGTGTATTCACTTGTTAACTTCTTGAAAGTATTTGAAATCTCCCTTAGAGGAGGTCATGTAGAATTTAGGGGCTTCTCATCCTTCATTCTCAAGTGGGGAAAGGTATCATAAGCACAACTGTTTGTTTTCTTGCTTTCCCTGCACTCTAGACCTCAGAATGGCAGCTCCTCTGTTGACACTGTCAAAGGTAACACTTTCAGAAATGGAATTTTTCAACACAGATCTTTGCAGTGAAATTAAGGATTTATGGATACATCAGTGGGTGGAGTGTTTGTGTTCTTTCTGTAAAGAATGATCCTTTACTTTCTGTAAGAGAATGAAAATCCCTGTAAATAAAAAAAAGATATTTTTGTTGTTCTTCAACTTGGATTTGTAAAAGTACCTTCTATCATCTAGCATTACTCATTTTGTGTATATAAAATACTGAGTGAAAACAACATTGATGGTTTTCTTTTGATAGTACTGAGACATATATTCAGGAATCTAGGTTTAACTCTGTTGTGAGGAAGTGTAATGTACCATGAACTTAATCCTGCCATAACAAAGTAATTTCTTAAATCTGTGGAATGAGACAGGCTACTAAGTTTTTCGTTAAAAGAGTGCAGCATTTCGTTATTATGAACATTACATGTCCCTGTGATTTATTTAAGTACCTTTTAATGGTATTATATGTATACTTCTACATAGAAATGATTTTTATGAACCATTCGGTACCATTTATTATCATTCAGTATTTTCATACTAGGAAAGTGCTCAAGAGGGCTGATCTTCAGTGAGAATCTGTTTCACAGCAAAATACTGCTAGCCTTTTTCAGCAGATAAGTGCATATGACTCTTGCTTTATGACTCTTGTTCCAACATGGGGTCTTTTTTGTTGCTTGTTTGTTTGTTTCTTAAGTAAAACTACTATGTTTCAGTTCTTTGGACCAAGCCCTTGTATATTGCAAGCAGATGTACAACTTACAGCAACTAAGGAGATAAGTTCTTTACCTATGATATATGACACACAGAGTCAACAAGAACAAAAAAAAAACCCTTCTTTTAATGTTATGTTCTTCATTAATCTCGCTTATGGGCAATTTCCTGACTCGAAATATGTAAATTTTAAAGCATTAAGCTCTTGTTGGTTGTGTCTGTTTCCTGTGATGAATCCAGGATACTTGGAGGAATAAATAGAACAGGAAATCACCTGGAGTGTTATGAACTATGAGGAAAGTGTTAGTTCACATCCCACAAATGGACACAACATTTGGTCTAGTTACAGACCTTATCTTGCGTCAGAGCTGCAAGTATTAAAGATGAAACAAATATGCATTCAGGTGGATGTTGCATGGTACTGGTCTGTTTGTGTCTCCCTTTTGGAGGCAGTTGGTGTCTCCTTAGCAGTTTTATGACCACCGCCTTTCCTAAACAGATGAAAGACTGCAGAATACCAAAAATTTAACTTAAGGGTTTGGATCTAAACAGTGCAGAGACTAAAGAAATACTGTAACAAAACAGACAAACAAACAAAAAGATTTAAGAGTATTTCCTTGTGGATTTGCAATAAGCAATAAGTAGTGCTGTATCCAAGAGAATGATTCTGATACGTTCTCCTATATATAATAAAATTCCTAACTGTTGTTTTAAGACAGCACTTGGAACCTTAGGATTACTGCAGCTTTTTACAGCTTAGTGGAGGAAGGGCTATAAAAGAGGTGTTCAATGTAAAGGCCTATGTGTCTGTGTCCATGGGAGCGGTGGGAATACGTTTTGGCATGCCGCAACATATTGGTCCAGTTTTCCAGGCTGAAGATCTGTTTGGCATGCATGAAGGTTTCTTTCCCATCAGCACACTGAATTTCCTGTCAAGGAACTCCAGCCAACAGAGGGAAAGGAAAGAGGACTGGAAAGTTAGCACATACCCAGTTGTTACCCAAAAATGAGATAGGAAGGAGGCTGGGAACTTAAATGGCTCCAGAACTCTGGATTCGTACTAGATAGCAAATTAAGTTGTAAGCCTGTTTCTCACAGTCAAGAAAGCAGTCTTGTGATTTGGCCTCTTTCATGCGGTAAGTATCTCCTGGTATCATGAATACTGCAATCCTTTAGTAGCCATGTGCCAAAAACAGCATGAGAACATTGTAGTCCTACTCAGAGTAGTCTATTTTTCAGTCAGTGGAAAGTGTTTGTACAGATAAAAGAGGCACTTTACTAGATTTACTTCAGAAATTATTATGGAGCTCTATTGAAATTTTTTTCCCATGTCTTAATGACTCCTACTTTCACCTCAATCAAAGTTTCAACATCATCTGATTCTAGCTTAACTACTGCAAGGACATTGTGTGTGGAAAATGTCATTTAGTCTAGAAAGTCAGTATAGTAAGTTGCAAGCCTGAATTTAAGAGATGTTAAATCTGGACAATTTGCAGGATTTATTGAAACTTAAAATTGTACCAAAACGTATAGCAAAAAGGAATAGCCATTTAATTCAGTGATAACAGCATAGTATTCTCTAGCAAAGGAACTTGGAAATTAAAAGCCACAGTAGGATAAAAATGACTATTTGAGATGTTGAATTCACATTTGGAAAGGCTTTTAGCTTTTCCTTCCTGAAACAGAACAGGGAACTCCAATCTGAAAGCAGTTATCAGGCCTTATCATCATCTGATTGTGGCAACATTTGAAGCAGCCTCCAGGGATATCATACACTGATCTGTGTATTCCTTTTTCCTTTTCCCCCTTTTTCACAGATTCACAGAATAGTTAAGGTTGCAAGAGACATCTAGAGATCATCTCGTCCAACCCCCTTGCTCAAACAGGGACACCCAGAGCACGAGGCACAGGGTCCCATCCAGGTGGGCTTGGAAGATCTCCAGAGAAGGAGACTCCACAAGCTCCCTGGGCAGCCTGTTCCAGGGCTCTGTCACCCTCACAGTAAAGAAGTTCTTCCTCACATAGAGATGCAACTTCCTGTGTTTCAACTTACACCCATTGCCCCTTGTCCTATCACCGGCCAACCCTGAGAAGACTCTGGCTCCTTTCTCCCTACGTTCACTCTTCAGGTATTTTATATTTCCAAATACTGACTTACACTTTGTCAAACTAGACCTAAGTTCTGTAACTAAGTTCTTACCAATAGAACATGCCAGAGCAATTCCTGATGCTAAATTAATAAGATTTTAAAGTAATCTATACAGTATAAAAATAAGCAATTTATTAAGGACAGCATCCATTTCATTTTAAAACCAGGCAAAGAAAAAACCTTCACAGTCCTAAAGTTTAAACATCTGTAGAACCTTTCTTTTAACAATGCAAAACCAGTTTTTAAAAATTATCAGAATGGAAGCTGGTTAGGGAATGCATTAGGGAATGGTTTACGTTTTGGCACTTGTCTTGCATTTACTGTATGTTTCTGCTAAAATGATTAGTTATGAAATAACTAAATACTATACTGAATGGATACTATTGAGCTTCATAGTTTTCAGTTATTAAGAGAAATGGAAGAATTTTGGCATTTATCAGTGAAAAAAATCAGTTACAGTTGTGTCTGTGTTGAAGATTGTTACTGCAGTCACAAAGCCTAGAGAACTTCTTACATACACAGCTGAAAGCTGATTTGCTGTAGCATAATTTCATACAAAAGAATATATAAATGTCTTCAATGTGTTTGAGTGAATGACTAGCAGAATATATAGGATCATTTTCTTTACTTTCTTTTTCTGTTGAGATGATGTTTCCCCAATTAATATTTTCCCTTTTTGCATTTCTTCAAATGTGCTGTCACTGCATTCTGTTCTGCTTGTTTTATTGCCCTAACCCATCCAATACTGGAAAAGATTTAAAGATTCTGGAGACACTCCCTGTTCTGTTTGTGCAATGAGCAGCAAAGCAGACCCCGTTCTTGATTGGTCCTTACACACTGCTATCATAAATGTGCTCAACAGCTCCATCCTCTTTTCTTAAGCATCAAGAATAGCATCTTGAACTTCTTTAGACCAAGCAAAAGCATAGGGAAGTGGGGCAAATTAAAAAAAAAATAAGTACAACATTTTAGGACCTTCCTACATTGCTAACATTGCATTTTTAACTTTAACATGATTCAAAATACAAAATAGCCCAGTCCTTTTTTCCTAAGTTAACCAACGTTTGTATGTCTCATTGCATGAGATCTGGAAACCTCTCCCATTTTCTATATACAAAATGGAGACTGAGACAATTCTACTAAACCTAGTATCTGTCTTTTCAGTGTTATTTTTAATATTTTTCTGGGTTACAGGAGACTACTGAAAACTGTGCGCATGTGAATATAAACTAACCTTGCTTGCCTTATCATCTGTCAGAATCAATTCTACTCATTTTATTTTGTCTTGGTATTACCTAGGAATACCACTTATGTGATCTGCTGAGAATAATATCTTCTTTTCCGTGTACAGTGTTTCCAGATGATAATTACAAATATCACAGGTTTAGACAAAACTCATAGAAATACATTTGCATAAATCAAATGAACAGATACTATCAAAATTAAATGAGGGCTGAGCCAATTAATCTAAAAATCTAAAAAAAGTAAGAAATTCAATACCTAATGGAGACCTGTATATTCCTGAGATTTTTTCTGCATCTCAAACTCTTTCCCCTTCACAAAGAACACGGAAAGGGAAATTACATTTAGCTGCACAAAACAATTTCACCCATACTGTCTGAAAACATACATATGGTTTCACTTTACCTAAAATAGATTTTTCCTATATATCTCTTCCAAGTGAGAATTCTCTGGTGATGCATAGCAGGACTCTACTTGTGTTTACAAAATCTGTATAGTAAATGTTAAAATTATAACCACAATGCTTCACCTTTTACTGATAAAGCTAACTTTCTGATAAAAGGCTGTCTAACAGAACAGCTTCCAGAGAATCCTGATAAGCTGTTTGGCCATCAGTTAATGAAGCAGATGGCTCAAACCTAAACTAGCTCTATTTCTAAAATAAATAATGTTGAAAATCTTGGACTTTTTTTTTCTCCTAAATGCTTTGTCAGTTTCTTGTCATGTTCACACACATGTTTCTGGATTAGTTACAACTTCCCCATTTTTTTCGGGCTCATCTTTCAGAAACTGTTCTACTTCAATGGAGTCCACCTTGGCATCTTCAGGAGTTTTGTCTTCAGATTTGTTTAATTCCTCTCTTTCTGCTGCTGCTTCTTTTGTATGTGGTTCTTCCAATTTCTTCTTAATGCAGAAGAAATTTCCTAAAGCCAGCACGAGTGCTGAGGTGGTAACTTCAATTCCAGCAATAATAAAAACAAACATGTACCTCTGTGTTGCATCCAAGAGTTTTCCTGAAAAAGACAACATTCCAGGTAATTAACAAAAATAATTATGTAACTTTGGTCTGTTTTTAAAACAAAATCAGCACCTACATGACTGGTGGTCGGACCTACCCCATAGGTAGGGTCAGACATACCCCCAATCATGTAAAGTTATGTAAAGTTTTTAAAATGAAATTTTAACAACTTTATAACAAAAGAGTTCACAAGTGTTTCAATGTCAGCTTAGCATTTACTAGAAGTATTTAACAATATGAAACACGTATTCCCTCCCCCACCTCCTCCCCAACATACACACTGTCATGCAGTTCAGCTGGAATGAAAACAACTTAGTATACAAGGGATGGGACAAGCACCATACATTTCAGATCAAAATATGTGCATCTGTCACCATGATCTGTATCTGTGTCATCAGCTTCTTGTCATTCCCAGCCTCATTCTTCCTCCCCAGACAAGCCATGCATTTTGCAGGCAATTGGTCTGCTTAAATCTTACGCAGCAGTCAGTCTGGAGCAACTGACTCTGTGATGCCTTATTCAAGTTAAATATTCCTTGGATTGGGTGCAGGTGAATAGAAGGGAGCTCCAAACCTGGATGTCACAAGAAATAATGCACAGTACTGTTTTCCTCTGTAAAGGGTTCTGTCATAGTAAAGATTCTGGACGAATGTTAAGTGCCTGGTGTAAAGAGCATTCTGTGGTAGTGAATTTTTTTTTCTTTTAGTTCAATGTCATATAGTATTTACGTGATATCATTAAGAATGATTTTTTTTGTACTATCCCCTTAGTCTTGAGCTGTGGGACGTATGCAGCAGAAACAAGTCAATCTACCTCCCTTAGAACAGCCCTAATATTTCCTAGTCTTTCTTATAAAGCTCTTTTTTTTCTCTTGTTCACCTTTTGAAGATTTTTTTTTTCCTCCTTTAAATCTCCCATTGGGATAGATTCTATCCCAGTACTTTCTGAAGTAATCTGGCAGATTTCATCTTCTGATTCCCAAATCCAAAGAAATCTTAATTTCCTTAAAGTTACTTGCTGTGTGTGCATGGTATTAATCTCATTTAATATTAGTCATCAACTAGTAAGATAGGCTTACTATCCAACAGACTTTCAGTGTAGGAAGGAACATCTCCAGGTGGCAATTTAACCAATTTTAAAAAGGTCCAAGACAAAAAAAAGGACCAAATTCATCCCACTGTAGCTGCAGAAAGTCACATAAGCATGTGCAACATTAAGACAATATACACTTTTTGAGTGACTTTTGTTGTTTCTTTTTCTCCCCCTTATCATGTAATTTGTATAAATAGGTACAATGCAAATGATTTTGACTTCTGAACTAAATGGAGTACTTACCTGCTGATGGTGGACCAATTAGAACAGCCATAGCTTCCGCCAGGAGAACTAAACCGATAGCACTGGAAAACTTCTGAGTACCAACTATAGCCATGAGAACTTCAAACTGAAGAGCACCTACCATTCCATAAGAAATGCCAAAAAAAATGCAAAAGACCACAAGGCCGCCGTAGTCAACAGACATGGAACCCATAAGATCTGTAAAGCCATTAAAAATCATAGCAAAACTGAAGAGGTAGACACAGCGTGGTCTAACCCACTTGAGACCTGCTACCATTCCACAAATAGGCCGAGCAAAGATATCAATGAATCCCAGAATAGTCAGAAGAAAAGCTGCTTTTGTGTCTTGATACCCTAAATCCTTGGCATAGCTCACAACAAAAACTGGGGGCACAAAGAGGCCAAGCACCATGATAGAGGCTGCTAGTGTGTAGATTACAAAACCACCATCCTTAAATACACTGAAATCCAGAAGCTTTTTCTTCGCTTTCTTCTCATCAAGTTCTTTGGTAGCTTCAGACTTTTTAGGTGGTTCCAAAGGTCTCATTAGTGCTCCACATACACAGCAGTTGAGCAGCATCCCACCCAGTATAAGGAATCCTCCTCTCCAACCATACTCATGCTGTAGGATCTGCCCCAGTGGTGAGAGGGCACAAAGGAACACTGGGCTCCCAGCAGCAGATAGCCCATTGGCTAAAGGACGGCGTTTGTCAAAGTAACGGTTTAACATGATGAGCGAAGGCTGAAAATTGAGTGCCAGACCCAAACCTGTAACACAGTATACACAAAAATTAATACTGGCCTCAATAGGAAATCTCTAATTATAGTTGTTCTGATTCATTTTTACTTATAAAAAAATCCAGGATAACTAAGTATTTGAAAGAGTTACACTCTATAAATACAGGCTGCTGATCATAGTTGTAACCAATGAACATACTGAGAAAAAAAAATTATAAAAAATAAATACGACAAGTTCATTCCATATTGAACTGCTGTCTTCATAAAAGTCCATGTGGATGACCCTGATGGTTTAGCGATTTAGCATTTATATGAATGTTCACAATGAAAGCTAAAAGATTAGCTTTTCAACCATGTACTCTACTTACCGGTAATCACACCTGCAGTTAGATAGATCTGAACAATGCTTGTGCAGAAAGAGGCTATGACCATCCCCATTGATGCAAAAAGGCCACCCACCAACATGACAGGGCGACAGCCAAAGCGATTGACACATACACTGCAGAGAGGACCTGGAAAAGAACAAGAAGTTACAGTTACTAAGCTTTGGGAGGGTGTGGGGGGAATGGTCTTTTTTTTTTCTCTTCCCATTATTTTATGTCAGTTTGCAATTCTTCCTTTTGTCCCAGATTGTCAGGCCACCCGAGGAGAGGAGTCATTTCTCTTTAGTCATAGTTAGTCCTTTTCCTCTTCAAAATGCCATGCATTTTTTTCACCATGTTTAGTAACTACTTAATTACAGGGATTTACTTGTACACGCAAGGTGTATGTGCTTAAGATTTCGGGAATCACGTGAGTTGCAATAGTTCTTCTTTGGAATGCCTTAATTTTGCACCAGTGATGATATGTGATTGGGATCCCCAATGTAAATGTATGATTTACATGTAATACTCTTTCAAAAACAGGTAACGACTTACCTGTACCATAAAGCATGGCCAGCAAGATGGAGGAAATCCATGCAGTGTCACTATATCCAACGCCAAATTCTCTGATAAGTTCTTTGAAGAAGACACTAACTGCCTTAGGAAAGGCATAGGAGAATCCTGTGATGATAAAACAGCCAAAAAGGACAGCCCAGCCCCAGCCTCCATCAGGGGCTTTAATACCAGATGGACCGTCATCAGCTACTACAGCTCCCATGGTGAAGCTCCAAACGTGTTCCCTAAGACATTAAAAACAAACAACAACAACAAAAATGCAGGCTATTTTATACAGTCATCTTACCAAAAATATCCAAAAGTAGAAGCTGTAGTACAAATGAAGTTACAAATACGATATGAAACTTTTTAAATATCGAGGTTTCAGTGGCTACTTCAACTGTTCCTTGTTCTGTCAATTTTAAACCTGCAAAGTTGAATACAAATTAGACCCGTGCAATAGAATTTCAATGTATTCTCATAGCTTTCTAACAGTCAAAACTGTTTGAATTTCAACCAAATCTCATATGGAGATAGCAGGAAGAAACTGGGCATCACATTGTAATTACAGCTCCTTCTTAATGCATACAGGATCTGCACCAGAAAACTGTGTCAATAAATATTCAAAAGAAGTCCAACAGCATCCTTGATTCAAATAATCTTTATTTTAGATGATATCTCAGTGTATAAGGTACTTTCAGATACTTGTCTCCTTATAAACGCATATTTCCACCTTGACAAAAAAGATAAAAAATAGATAGCTGTTAACTCAGAAAATAAAGAGTTTCTCAGATACTAACTTTCCTCTAAAACATAATCTTAAAAGCAGTTTTTCACTACTTCTCATAGGCACGGTGCAGGGTGAGCAGCTGCCTTGAAGTTAGGTCACTGACTGCTGCCCTTTAGAGAGGCATTCTGGACGTGTTGCTATGTGTTAATACCATGTGATCACAACCTACAAAATGCTTCCTAGGTACAGGGCCAAGGCCAACATAAAACCTCTTCTGCTTGTCATAAAGAAGAGTTAAAAATTTGGGCTTGTAGCAAGAAGGTAAGAAAGAACTCTTTAAAAAGAATGGAGGAGACATAGGGGTCAACCTTTCAAAACAGGAAGTGGTTTTATAAACCAGTGAAATAGGTGCGAGTAGAACAGATAGCTGGGAGCAGAGGGAAGTAATTTCTGACAAATAATGAGTAGCAGTTGTGTAATACCTAGGGTCATTTTTTTAAATGAAGTGTCAAATTATATTTTAATCTTTTTAATGTTAAACTCTGATATGTTTAAAATGCAAATTACTGTTCCCACTGGACCATGATTCCACTTTACTACTACCTGCAAGAGGAGTGCAAGCACAGTTGCACATCAGATAAGATTATCAGCAATACAGAAAGATTCTGCTTTGAAAACTATGGCCCACTATAGCAATGGTGATTCATCGAATCGTGTAGTTCTTAGGGATCTCTGTCAGGATCAAACTACGTAAGACACACTCTGTTGATGCAGATTCACTGTGTAGACAATTGGGCGCTGACTGTTAATTAGGTCCAAACGAATGTACTGTATGACATGTAAGCCAGCACTGCTGCTTCTTGGAGGAAACAACTTCATATACAAGACCCAGGCATAATCATGACTATAGCTTGTATATATCTGTGGGTTGCTCAAGAAGGAGAATATGTCTCATGTTACTGGTTTCACCTCTTCTGTAAATATAAGCAGTTAACAGTATATATGAATTTTGTGCTATTCAACTATAATATGATTAAACATGAAGTGAAATAGAAAACATAATAAAATTAAGCATCCTAAATTCTGTGCAGTGATTCTAGGTGTCTTGCTAATTTGCTGACGACCATAAGAATGTGCTCTTAGTTCACTCTTAGTTTGTCAGACTGGGCATTTTTCTCACTGGTTTTCAGCCAGTAAACGTATGTCTTAAAATACAGACCTCATCTCTGCAAGCCCTCCTCACACTGGGATGTTCACTCTTCAAAACTCATTTCCAGTAGCTCCTGTATGCTGCACATTCATACATCACTCTTAGACAACTGTTGATTGGTAATATTAAATTATCTAGAGTTCTCCAAAAATCTCATCTCCTTTATACCTGCTGAATGCTTTGCTATTTATTTATTTAGGAACTTCAGCCCTCAATCCCAAAAGCACTTAAACCTTTACTGAATTTTACTATTTCATTTTACCTTTCATGCTTACATTTGAAAAGCCAGGACCAAGTTTCTATCTGAAATACAGAAACATATTTGGGGAAATTAGGAACCTTCCAGGAAGAAAACCAGTTTATCCAAAAAAAGGAGAGAAATGGCTTGACTAATATGCAGTTACGCATTTTCTTCATCCAAAGACCAAAAATACTTTTGTGATTTGGCAGAGAAAGCAGTTTAATAGCTTTACAATCCCTCTAGTGTGCTCTTCTGCTCCCTACCTGCTCTTCCAATGTCTGTTTACCACATGACAGTATAATGTATATTAAAGGTCTGCTGATCTAAAACCATAATAAACAAAACTACTAATATTTGATGTCTTTTTTAAAGCAAAACATTGTTGAAATCATTCTGAGTGAAATAAAAGCACAGTTAAAGTACAGTTTGTACTCTTCAAAAAGGATTTTTTAAAAAAGCAATAACCAGATAACATTGTGTGCACAAGGTGTAGTACCTTCTTGATACCCATAGATTCAGGGTGAATGGACTTTGATCACTCACATTGTTTCCAAAATGGAAGACAGAACACTTTGGAGTGAATGTTTAAAAATCTGATGGAAGTGATGGAAGTGTAAATCTTCTTTTTCTTTCTTTTGTATGAACCATCTAGTGGTAACATAAACACAGTGGCATGAGCATGATTTGTTGAAAAATACCAGACAGCTGTTTCTGCAGTTGACTTAGGCAACGCAGGGCTGAATTCAGCCATAGGAAGAAATGGCTTATTGCCATCCACCTCTCTGCCTGCACACAGGCGTGGATCTACAGCAAAGATCTTCTGACGGTAATCTCTACAGGCTTCCACTGCTAAATCCATTCAGCAGCCTACATCCAAACCATGGCAGTGGCTCTTTGGAGGAATCGTCACAAAAAAAATTGTGGCAGAATATCTGTTCTACCCGAAAGAAATGCCAGCGCTTCACAAAATTTCTCCGCGGAGCGCGAACCCACGGCGCGTGCCCAGGTCGCGACCCTGCGCGACCCTGCAGCGGTGACGCGCAGCAGCAACAGCCTCCTCGGCTGGCGCGCGCAGCGGCCGCCGCACTGAGACGTGAAGGACGTGACTGGCGGAGGGGTGGGGCTCTTACCGTAATTGCAGACGGCGGCGGTCCTCCGCGCTTCCCGGAGGCGGAACGCGCTGCGGTGCCTGGCAGAGCTCGGCGCGGCGGCTCCGCGCAGCGCCCGCAGAATGCACTCCTCAGGACGGCGAGGGACCCTCCTCCCTGGCGGTTCTCGTGCCCGCTTTCTCGCCCATTTTGTCCCACCTCAGCCATAGTTAGTCCCACCTCGCTTATGGGGGGTTGGCCCCCTTTGTGTGCCTAGTAATAAGAGCCTTTAAAACAATTTCCTACTATGATGTGATGCACAGACTTGCAGATGTGGGAGCCTGGCCTACTCCCAGATTTCCAGAAAAAAATATACTTAGGGGAAGCAGTTAACATCCACTTACTCTTCATCATAAATGTATGCTTGCAGGTATAACTTCAAAATTATCAGAAAACAGCACATCAGGATCTCAAACACCACTGTGTTAAAATTAGTCTATGTATGCATACTTGTGTGTGTCTTGCTCATCTGGTTTAATCCATTAGTAGTTCATAGTTACACAGCAGAATTAAAAAAAAAATGTTAAACAGAACTAAATGAGCCCTGTCTCTTCAAACACAGCGCAGAAGATGCAATTCATCCTGTGGTGGAGCGTAGCGGGTTACCTGGCTGACATTACCCTCCTTAGGCACTAATAAGGAAGTAAAGGGTAAGTTCCTGCGTACAAAGTTGTGCAAAATTGGCATAGCAATATAAGAGGTGAGTTCATTGCTGATTAGCACAGACAAAAGTTTTTCATAAAATTTCACTTCCGGTATAATCAGTATTGAGGCCATTGCCTGCCAACAGAGGGTACTGCAAAACCATTCTGAAGTTGACTTATCTTTCTTTTCTTGCTAGCTTTGCCCTGTCAGAGAAGGTTCTCATTTAAAGGGCTATATCTCAGATTCCATCTCTACAGCAGACATGACAAAATTCCCAGTATTTAATCCAGAGTCAATCATAAATGGCTTTTGCTTTTGTGATATGCCAAATGAAGGACGCAAACCTAGTTTTACCTGTGCGCTTTCATGTTCTTGATATTATCTCATTATTCCCTTGAAAACCATTTCAGAATACAACACACATAGGAAATATTAGGTGATTGCTGCTAGCATCGTGGCTCGTGTATGGTGCAACGTGCAGTATGTACACAAAGAGAACATCCATATTATAAAAAGCAGCACCAAGAAACAAGACAACTCTGATGTTGGTGTTAAGCCAGTACCCTTTATTGGCCATGTGGCAGTAATTTACGGCTACCAATATGGATAGCATGACCTTTTTAAATTATGTATACTGACCTCCTATATAGCTAGACAGTTTCCCTTCAATTAATTTTATTTGGGCAGATCTGCTAGAAATCTATCCAACCTTGAATTCCTAGACTAGAAATAAGTAATGGAAATAGAAATATTCTATAAATAGAAAACAGGTCATACACTTCCATATAGGGATCCCAGTTCAGACTGGATTCCCACTAGGTTGAGTGTTGTACAGTCACAAAAGGAAGATAGTCCAAGCTGAGCAATGTAGGGATCTATGTTCAGTTTCTTATCCATGCAATTTAAAGAATAGCACCTCTTTTTCCATAGGATGTTGAGAGTAGGGATTCACTGAAAAGTGTACGGTACTTGATACTACAGCAATAGGAATCTTAAATCCTGAACACACCCCACCCCCCCATATTTGCCCAAGGATATTAAAATCTAAACAAGCTAGACAAAATATTTTTTTTTTCATTGAAGACTAACCGTCTTCACTGAAATCATGCAGGAAATTACCCTTGCCATAATCAATTTATTTTAATGTTCTCCAGAAACTGATTGTAGCCTCTACATATAAAGCAACTACCTGTTACAAGGACGTATCGCAGACATCTGTCTACTCAGCAGTGTTTTAGTCTAAACACTAAATAATGCTTCTTACATTTTAATCTTAATTTATTGCATTCATTCTTGATGGCATGGCTACATGCCATCTTGATGGGCTAATCATCTGAAGCAGAAGTACATTTCTTGGGCCTCAACTGCCTAAATGCCAGCCATTTTAGTTAAACATCCATTTCCAAAGATGTCTGCAAACTCCCATCCCCTACAAAATCTTTACCGTATTTACCCATGCCTTCCATGACCTCCTGTTCTCCACCTTACAATGTGAAGTCACTTTCATTTTCCCAGCTAAACCCTCTTTATCAGAGACAGGTTTCCAGTGATGCAGGATCTCCATATGCCTTTTTGAGAGGCTTGCCAGCTTTCAACACTTCACTGTTTCTCAAAACTCCGAAGAAAAAAACATGCAGTGTTTCTGTGCTGTCTATAGCTATAGGCTATATATGTAGGCCATATATATAGAGAGGCTATATATGTGTGTGTGTCATATACCAACACTTACTAGCAATCTCCTATCCTTGCTTACGTTCAAATCATTTTAATGTTTTTTTTCACTGCTAGAGCTGCAACACTATATCACAGGTTACTGGTGTGAACAAATTCATGCTGCAAGCTCATGTGAAACAAGGGATGGTGACAGCATCCTATTATCTGAGTAAACTGATCTGTAGGGGATGTTCGGCGCTTCCTGCTTTTTTAATAATCAGCATGTTACCATTATCTTATTTGGGAAAAAAATATTTTTTGTGTGTGTGTACTTCTTTAATAACAAGCATGATACCAGAAAAGACCCCCAACTTACTCTGGACCATAAGCAAAAGAACAAGCCACAGATCTGCATACTAACTTGAAGCTGAAAGAGGAAAGACTAATGTGATTTTCTTCTTACCAAGAAAGGAACAGCTTTTTTAATTTTAATGGAAATACTTGCATAAATATTTTCTTTACTTAAAAATACAGCTGTAACTAGCAGTTCAGTCTTCACAGGTACCATCTTTGAGACAAATACATTCATTAGTTCTATAACAACAATATTGTGAGCTCCCTAGTTTTCATATCAAATGCCTCATTTCAGGAGAAGCAGACCTTTTTTTTTCCTAAAACCTGTGTTTTTTTAATACCACATCCATTACCTTAACTGCAAACGCATTACTGTCAGTATCCTGGGAACAGACAAAATACGCCCTTTCTGTGTGCACAGAACAAGAAGACAACATGCCTTCAATTATCCTGTCACTTTCAATACGCTTTCAGAAATGGATGCTACAGGAGCCCAACTTCAGCTGAATACTCATATCTTTGTATAGTACACCTGAGTATCCCAGTAGCTTACATTTGTGTATGTGAATTATTATTCAAAATTGAAAATGTGTATAAGTCATCTTAGTATTTTTATAATATTTAACTTCATAATATTTTATAATTTCCCTTGAGTTACTTCCTCTGACTTAATTACAACATCTGTATTGTACTGTTTTACATTTTCAAACCGCTGACTGCCACACCTTAATAAACTACTGCTTCTTTGGAAACAAGTATTGCAAAACTTACATAATTTCATCCTAAACCAAATGGTTTACCAGGTATCACAACAACTCAAATCTATTGTTTAAGCAGGTTTCCAGAACCAGATTTTCAGAAACGGTGAGGAAGTTGTACTGTTGCAATTCAATCTCCTGTTTGTTCGTGTAGGGGAAAAAAAAAAAAAAAAAAAAAAAATCTCTTTCCAAAAAGACGAAGGATGAACTAAGGAAGACTGGGGCAGCCCCGGCGCAAGGCGAGGCGAGGGGGTCAGAGAACAATGGTGGCGACGGTGCGGAGCCGCCAACGGCCGCGAGGCCGCGGGCGGCCCCGAGGCTGGCGTCCACCCCTCCCCTGCCTTCCCCTTCCCTCGCCGCCAGGAGCCCCGTCAGCTCCTGCGGGTGCGCTGGCGGCTCCGCGCTGCCTCGGATGAAAACTGTCTATAAGGAGACTAGAGATTAAGCGTCCGAGTGCTTAATCGTTTTCAGAGCGCGCGCAGAAGCGACTAACGGTGCTAATGCTTTGGGTTGAGACGATGTCCTCGCCAGGGACAGTCCCTCAGGCTGCGTTTTGCGCGCTCCGTCGGATTCCAGATTGTCACCGAAATGGGAAACGGAAATGAGAGGTGAACGACAGTGAAAGGAATGAGAGGTGTGTGGTCAAACGCAAACCCTCGAATCCTGGTGTATCTGAAGCCAGCGATCAGACGAAACAAAGTCCGAGCTTGTGGGCGGCGAGGGCTGCTGTGCTGTCGCCAGGGCCGAGGCGCCCCTCGGCGCAACGTGGGACACAGCGAGGGACGCTGCAGGCAACCCAGATCCGCGGCAGCCGGGCTGGACTGGGCCGCCAGCACCGCTCAGCGCCCGGACAGCGCCGGCGCGGGGGGCGCTGCGCTAGCGCGGGCTGCAACAGACCGGAGAGCGCCTGCCTAACCTCTGCTTCGCGGAGGACCCCGATCTCGAGATTGGCGAAGCGCGAGGCACCCGCCGCACCGCTCAAGGCGGAATCAGCGATCGCGACAGTGGCGCCCCGCCCGCCGCCCTAGCGGCCTTCCCGCCGCGGGATGCTGTGGGGATGCCGCTCGCACGAGGCGCCGGCGGCTCCCGAGCGCGGCCGCCGGCCAGAACTCCGCCGAGCAGGGGCGTGCGTTAGGCCTGCGGCGACAGGCTAGCCCGACGGGGTCCCGCGCTTCTGTGGCGCTCGTCCCGTGAGTCCGCTAAGCCTCCACGGTATTGCGTACGACGACTGTGCCTCCCTACCTGAGTCACTTCCCGCGCCTCGGCGTCGGGATGCTGAGTGGGCGCCGACCTCCTGTCCACTCCTGCCGGTGAACCCGGACGGACCCGCTCCGACCCGTCTGCCGATGCCCCGCCGGCTGCGGAGCCTTTCGGCTACGGCCGCTTTGCCAGGCTGCTCGTCCCTCCCACGTCAGAGTGGCAGTGGCGAGTCCTAGCGCCGCCAGGGCGCGCAGCCCCGCGCTACAGGTTCGCCCGGGCAGGGGCGCGGCGGGAGGCGCTCGGCGGTGGCCTCGCCCCAATCCTGAGGCGGAGCCTCAAGGCGTCTCGGCGCGTCTGGCGGGAAGGCTCTGCGCAGCTAAGGCAGCGTTCATAAAGGACGTGCGTCCGGATCTGTTTCCGTAAGCGGGAGGTGCTCTGTGCTAGCATTCCATTTTTCCAGTCTTCTCACATAGCAATGACTTTTGTGAGGTTTTTCACTTTTTTTTTTTTTTTTCTGCTTATGACACAATTCAATCTGTTTATCCCAGTTCTGCCACCTGAGTGGAGATTATATAGGGGTTGGGATTATGACTGGTAAGGGATAGGCTACAGTACTGTCCTGTGAGATTTCTGATTTGGTGAAATCAAGGCAATACAGAAGCAGAATCTTTTTGCTATCCATAGTATTTTTTTTTTTCCTGGACATCATGTGTGTTCTTGCTTTTGATTGAATTTTGCCATAGTATTCAATTTTACAATTTAAGCTGTCACAATAATGTGCAAGGATGAGCAAGCTTGGATGGGATTGTTTGGGAACATAGCATACAGCCAGTGAGAAATATAATCTGAAACATAACTAAAATCACTTGTCTGTTTACTGCTACCTCAATCCAAGTCATTCACGCAGAGGCCAGATGAAGGTACTGTAGTACTACTACAGTAGAGCTACTCTCTGCTACTGTAGAACAAAGAGCACTGATTCTTGCAGAGCTTCTGAAGCAAGTGAGGCTGTGCTTGAGGCCCAGCAAAACTGGTGCAGTCCAGGAGCTGAAGATACTTCTAGGTGCCTCTACAGCTTGTCTTGGTTCTCCAAAAAGAGGAAGTATGACCTTGATTGCCCATTCCTAAGAACTGGAAAAGCTATCACTGTTCTTGAAGGAGAGATGGTTTTATCTATTGTTGTCCCTGCTCCTGACTACAATTTCCTAAGGGATATGGTACTTGCCTGCAAAATTTGTTGTTTAATTGTTCTACTTTGCCCATGAATTACCACATCATAGACATGTATAATCACCTATTCAAAATTCTAATTCAAATTTCAGAGATTTGTACTCTCTAAAGATACTTTCAAAAAGCACAGAGGTGCCTAGAAAAGGAGAGGGAATAAAGAAGGGAAAAGGAAGTTGGCAAAATAGCTGCCAATGTTGCCCCTTTATTCAGAAGAATGTATTCTAAAAATCAGTACTTCTTTTTTTAAGAGGCTACATAAGGAAAGAGATATATACCTAATAAGTCTAAAAGACTGAAAAGAAAACTGATTGTGTTCATATCTGACAGCATTGCTCCTACGAAAGCTTGTGTCTCAGTGCAGACTTGCAGTTCCTCCAGTCTCATCAGGAGAAGGTGATATATTTTCTACTTAGAGTTCAATTGTAGGACATTCATGTCATTTAAGAGGTCATATATATATATATATATGGATAGATATAGTATACATACTTCTATATGTAGACATACACATATATACACATACATATGTATGTATATACACATACATATACATATATGTACATAGATATATATACACATACACACACATACATATATATGTGTTAGTTTTTTGTGGGTTTTTTTTTTTTTTTTTTTTTTTTTTTTGAGACAGAAAGTGTCAGTAAAGTCTGTTTTTCAGAAGTGGGTGTCCATAACCACAGACCAGCTGCTGAGAAAACTGTAACCAGTGGACTGTTGTCTCACACTGTTTCAGAAAATTGCACTTTATTCTGAGAGTGATTGTACTCACAGAGGTTGATAGATCAGGGTAAATGACACCACTCAACATCAGGGCTCAGATCATTGAATTTTATTCAGTACACAAGGTGCTGAATTTTATTCAGCAATACAAGGTTGCTGTACTTGCAGAAGCCTGCACAGAATCTGGGTAATCTCAGAAATATTTAGAACTGAAAAGAAGGCACAAAACACCTAGTTATCAGTGGAATTTTGTTGCATATAAGTATTAAATATGCTGCAATATGCTTTTGAAAAGAGAACTCAAAACACAGGGATTTAAGGCATCATTAAAATTATGAAAAATCCTTCTTAAAACTTTTAGCTAAGTATAAAACAAATTTCTGCAGCTTATTATTCTTCATTTACAAGCATGCCAGCTATTACAGATATTCTGGAAGTGTTATTAAGAGAAATTCTTGAGGAATCACTAAGTAAATTTTATTTGGCCAGAGTAGACTATGAAAGTCTCAGTTTAGTTTCTTGCTAGAGAATAATAAAGAATAATATTGTTGTGTTAGATTAATAGAGGTCAGATTCGGAAAAAACTCCACTAAAGAGTCCTTGACTCCAAAATTCAGTGCTGTTTTCCAAATAAATAATGATTCCAAGGTTCTTTACTTATATGTTTAATTTTATATTTTTTTTTTTCTTTGAAATTGTGATATTCGAGCACTACAAATACATATACTGAAATAATATATTTGGAATAATGAAAAATATTTTTGAACACTATTTAAATCACTGCAAAATGCATTTGTACAGCATCATGACACAGATCAAGGGTCAGAGTATGCAGAGTATGCTTTTTTTGCCATGATGCAGCCTCACCTAACTATCAAAAATCTGTTTTTGTTTCTGTTCCCTTTTCATCATTACTCAAACCATCCACTTTTTTTTTGCATTTCTTTTTACCTCCTTCATATGTTTTTTGTATTCTTCAAAGTTGTTCAGTGGTGTTACTGTGTTTTCTCCTAGATTTATGGAATCACAGAATGACTAACGTAAGAAGGGGCCTCTGGAGACTGGCTAGTCCAGTTCTTGTGCTCAAAGCATGATCAATCATATTCAGCTGAGTTTTGACTGTCTTCAAGGATGGAGACTGCAACCACTCTGAGCAACCTGTACCAGTTTTCAATTACCCTTAAAGAAGTTTTTTTCTTGTGTTTAAAGATAATTTCAATTTGTGCTGCTTGTCTCTTGTTCTTTCACTGAATACCACTGAGTGCAGTCCAGCTCAGTCATCTCTAATACCCTGCCTCATTGGGTATTTATTGGCACTGATAAGATTTGCCACTGAGATTTCTTTCTTCCTGGATATATTGTCCCAGTTCTCTCATCCTCTCTGTCTCTGCTGCAAGGGCACATTGCCTGCTCACGTTCAGCTTTGGTTCGTTTCATGAGATTCCTATGTTGTTTCCATTAAAAAGGCCAATGTTGGGTGTAGTAGAAGATATAATTAAATAACTGCAATTCAGAAGAGGTTAGTAATTTTTCCTGAAAAGGCTTTCCAAAGGGGCAGAATGGCTGAAGCATTCTTGTTACAAGGTATAAATTGGAAGAGAGTAGCTGCCATTAAGGACAGAACTTCACTTTGGTGAAATTTAAGACTTCCTACGGCAATTGTCATGCCTGGCACTTCCTTAACTGCATAAATGCTTTTGTGTATCATAACAGGCTTGGGTGGCAGCTGCTTCCTATTCCATATTCCTACTGTACCCTCAACTGTTCCTGCACTTTGTAGGTGAGTCCCAAATAGTGCCTTAAAACTGCTTGTAAATGCTTATTTCAGTTAAGCTTTATAGATACATTATTTTAAGGCTATTTTTTTGTTGTTGTTGACAATTGAATAGAGTCAGTTGTATTAATTAAGCTTTTTCTTCACAGCAGTATTTGCAAGAATTCTAACATTTGAACATTTTCAAATGATTTCATACGAAGTTGATTATGCACTGTTCTGTGCTTATGCCTTTGCTTTAAAAAGCAAAGCAGACCGCATTATACAAAGAGCCCTTTATCGCAGAAAGGCCAGTGGTATTCAGAGCTGAGGTTTCAACAGTTTTAGTTTGTTTCTAAAGACTAGGAAAATAGTCTTTTTATATGATTCTGAAGATATGAGAGATGCAGATGCAACTGTACCTACGAGATGTATGTAGTCTTTAAAAAATGCAATCCCAGAAATATTATGCAGTTAGGCATGGGTAAGACAGACATGGAAACAAAATTCTTCTAGTCTGGATAGAGTTGAAATGTAAATGTCTCTTAGTTCATAAATACCAATAGCCACATTTCAGAAATGATCAGTATCAAAAATTCCTCTGGAGTCCCTTGCAAGTAGAGGACATCCAGCCCTTCTGGAAACGAAAGCACTTTTGTTTTAGAAGAGCAGCTTTAAACCATTAGTTTTCATTTTTGTTTGTCAAATAGGATACTGTATACCAAGTACATTCCTCAGGGTTCTGTGAACACAAGTAATTTATTCATTGGAAGGAAGGGTTTACTTGGAGGAGAGACCATTTTGAATTTTGAATGTTGGTTATGTCTATATTCAGTTATAGGGGCCTTGCGTGGTCCTGCCCCTATAGGTTCTCAGGAACCTATTCCCGAATGTCCATATAACCATCATTTGGAATGAGCCATGGCTCTCACCAAGCCTATGTCTCAAACTACTTTTCCGTAGAAACAAGGATGAGGGAGAAAGATGAATAGTTGGTGTAATCATGATTCTTGTCTTGGTATGGAGTTGAGTCATGGTGAATTGAACACAGCCTAAGGACTGGAAACTTAGAAGTGCGTTCAAGCCTAGTGAAGTGTGTGTATTCAGGATGATGCCATTTTCTTTCTTTGTGAAGCAACTTGTAAATATTGCTATTTCACGATACACTTACAGGACCTAAGTCTTGAGTTCTGAGGCAGAAAGGTATCTGAAATCTATCTATGGCCTGAATCTTCCCAAAATTACCAGTGTTTGGTAAGAACAGGAAATCTCTTTCTTCCTTTCTTCTAAATTACAGTTTCTTTTTTCTTCTAAATTCTTCTAAATTACAGTTGCTGTTTTATTAAAAAAGCTGCTTCCCCCCTGCCCCCATCTATGAAACCTGGGACATTTTCTTGTTTATTTTAGGTGTATACAGTTTTCTACATTCATCCCCAGATGGATAATGTGTAGACTGTTATCTTCCTGGCTCACTCTGTTACATCAAAAATGACCCATTTAGGGAATGATTGGATCAATGGAATACTATAGATACTCCTTTGAGGAAACAGCATTCTTTAATTATGTGATCAGGAAGTATCTGAAAGTACCTTGGGGAGAATTTTGAGTGAATTGTCAGGGGGAGAGCATTGCAAAAGATCTGCAGCTGATAAGTAACTGTGGGAAAACAGAAAAGGAGCACACCACCAGCTGGTGTAATAAGTGGATTCAAACATTCAGTCACTATACATACATTCTGATGAATGCTTTGGCAGGCACAGTGGAGAATATAGGTTTGTGTGCTCAAAAGGTTTTGAAAATAATTCTAAATGATTCTAAAATCATATGTGGATACACTTTATATAGCTAAATAAAACTTTTTGTTTGTTTTCTCAAAAATCTAACTATTCTGAATCTAATTTTCACTAATAGTTACTGATGGAAATAATTCGCTCCCTTCTTTAGGTCATCTACTAATGCTACTCTGATTTCTAAAAATCTGTATTATTATAACTCATACAACATTCAAATTTCTGAAAGGTCTTTCATCTGATGGACCAGAAACCTGAAAAAATGAGAGGAAGTTTGCCTCATGGTTTCCAGACAAATTAGTCATCTAGAGTGTGTAAGGGAAAACCATGCTTCACATCCTGTTCATGTGTTACATCTTCCTCAGCCTCACGTAGACAGTTCACCGGGGATACATTGCATCTTAGTTTGGACACAGGCAAAATCAGGGATGAGTATAGCCTATGCTTTAATTTATAGCTACTTCTTAAAAGAATTAAATGCTGAGGTAACAGAAGTATCTTTTCTGTACTGCATAACCTTATGCTTCTGTTTGATTGGGCTTATATGCTATAGATCTTTAAAATTTCTCAAATGAGCTAATGGCAGCTGTGCGCATATGGCAGCTAAGTTCTTTGTATAACCTTTCCTAACAGCTGTGCCTGAATTTGTCAAGGACCCTCCTTCCTGCCCCGGAGCAAGGAGGAATTACGTAGTCTAATGAATGAGTGATACAGGAAAATGAATGAGAAATGAACGAAATTTGAGGGGATGAAATAGGTGTTAGCTGTGCTTTGAGAGAAACAGATATTAATTACAAAACAGATATAATTACAAAAGGGTTTGTATGCCATTGCAGTGTAGCGGATGACTGCTGTGTGTTAATGGGGGAAGAAACGTGTTAAATATAAGCAAAGGGTGCAATACTGTGTGACTGAGTGTGAATGCAGTGAGGAAAACGAGAAACACTGTTCAGCTGAGCAAGAAGCGGAGGTTGACGGACGCAGCAGCCCTCGGCGGCCGGGGAGGGCAGTGTGCGGGGAGGGCGGGCCGTTGGCCGCCTCGGGCGGGCGGGGCGCGCTGATTGGATCCGTCGCCGTTCCTATGGCAATGTGCCCGCTCGGCGTCTCTTGTTGCGGTTTTCATGGTGACGGGGCCTGCAGCTGCGAGCCGGCGCTTGTGCGAGTGGGTACCGGGAGCGGCTGGCCGGGACGGTACCGGGCTGCTCTGCGAGCGTCCCCTGGAAGGTGCAGAACAGGCTCCTGTTCTGCTGTGGTGCACCGTGTCCTTCAGAGCACCCCCCCAACACAGCACCCACAGCTTTGCCGCCACTCCAGGTACTCATGGTCCCTTGCACTCTCCCGCTGATAAGCACGCTGCCTCTAAGGCCTAAACATGGAGTTCTGCTGTGGTGTGCGTTTCTCTACTGCCTTCTTCAAAAGAACTTGCCCTCGACAATGCTTCTGCCATCTGCTATTCTGTCTCACAGTGACAGGGCCTCTGGGCCCTCCTCCTAGGATCTGCTTCCTGCCTCTTCTCTCTTGCCCCACAGGTGTTTTCTTTCCATCTTTTCTGTTTATGCCTTTCCTTCTCTCCACTTCAATTGTATGATCCTCTAGTCTTACTTGGTTCCTAGTTTACCTGCAGTTGCCCCTTCCTGTCATTCCAGAGGATATCTCCTCTAGGGAACCTCTTATTGGTGCTTCTCAAGTTGGTCATCCTCTGTCAACTTTCTTGGACCTCTACTAGGGTATGTACCTATCTCTCAGGCTTAGGGTAGCTGCTTCTTTCTGCCATGCCTTGTCTCTCCCTTAGGGCAGTTCTCTATGCCTTCCACCCTTTTCCCTGGTCCTGCCTAATGATAGAGTCTGACAGCAGGCTATCAGATATCTTTATAGTCTTCCACCTGTGTTGCTAGCTGTGCTGTCCTGTTTCTGTTTGATCAGAGAGTCCTATTATATAGACATCCCAGGTTTCTTTTGTATGTATTTGGTCCTTATCCAGCTTATACTGCTTTGTCTGTGCCTACAAGAATGTATAATGATAAATGATTGCTGTCTTGTCTGTCTAACCTTATAATTAGCAAAAAAGCTACTAGCAATAAGAAAAGAGATCTAATAAATCATTTTTATAAAATGATTATATGATTTATATATGATATATATTATGATTAATAATATACATTATGATATATACGATATATATGATTATAAAAGATTCAAATATATATTATTATAATTATATTATATATTCAAATATATCTTTTATATATATGATTATAAAAATTATTCAAATAAAGTTTTGAAAGGAGAAGATGTGATAGCAGCTTACTAGATACTGTTTTATTAGTTTAGCAAATGCAATAGCTTTACAAATAGTTTCTATTAGGCATATCTTACATTGTTGTTGTAGTAAGTTATATGCAGAGTGCAGGAGAGAAAAGTACCACTCCTTTATAATTTGAACAAGAACTTTAAGTCTTTAAGCTCCTTTGACAAAATAGGGAAGTCTAAATATTCTTCAGCTCTTACTTTGTGTTATTTTTCAGTATCACAATGTTCTCTGTTTTTGGAAAGTGGCTAGCTCAAACACAGCATCTTATTTATTGGTGCTGAAGTAGGATTTAGTAATAACAGCTGTGAAATCTCTACTGAATCGAATGTGCCAATATCTGATAGCACACAATAGCATTCAATTGTTTTTTATTTACAACAGAGCTGTCATGTTTGGTAAAATGGTGCTTTTCAGGAGCTAAGGGAAATCCTGTTTGGCCCCTATGCATGGGATTGGGAGTTCAATTGTCTCCTGGATATGTTTGAGGTAAATGATGGGATTATACTGGATATCTTTACAACAAGCACATTCTACCAGCATGACCTAAACAGTAATGTGATGTCTATTACTTAGCTCTGTGCTGATTTGTAGGTCATCCTTTAGGGTTGTTGTTGTTGTTCCCTTTGACTGTAAGACATGTAGGAAATGGTGCAAAATTATACGCTATAATTTCCATTATGGGACCGTGTGTGTTTGTGGATCATCTTAGAAAAATAACATATTTCCATTCGTGCTCAGTCATATTTTTATGTGATATTGATGAATTTTATGTTACGTATAACCCACAAAACCTATGAAAGATACCGCTTTTAATTTATTAAATTTTAGTTTATTAAATATTTTGGGAAAAAATAGAGGAAACTGCATGGGAACTTTTTAATTTTAAGGTAATTGTAGAGGGAGATTGCATTATAAATATCTCATCTAACTACTTCCCTTTAGAAACAAAGAGGGGAAAACTTCTGTTTGATAATTTCAGGGCTGCATAATAGGTTGGAAGTGTGATCTTATCTTTGTTTCCTTGCACAAAGGTCTTGTCTGATAATGTGTTTCTAAGTTTTGTTTATGAAACATGTGTTTTCTTTTATTTTTAAAGGCACTTATGAAATTGCCTAGATATTGTCTTGAATATAAACTCAGGGCCTTTCTTTCAGGGCCTTTAGAAATACAGTTCAGATACAATCTCATAAATACTTGAATTTATATTTGTTATATTTATGATCAGAGAAAAAAATGTCAGATTTAGTTAATATTTTTAACTGTCATAGCTATCACAGGACATCAGGATCAACAACAGCTGAATGAAAGCTATCTTTCTGTAGCGTTGTGGGTTTCAGGCAAAGAGACAATACTGGTACTACTGTACTCAATACGACTGTATTCAATACTGTGAATATCCAGTACAGTGACTTTACAGAAAAAAAAATATTTCTGCTTACCTAAATTTAAAATATATATATATATTATTTTTACTGTTTTCATACCTTATTTCAATTTGAAGACTAACAACAAAAAGCACAGTCTGAAGAGAATGTGTACTTTAATTGCCTTGAGGATAAATGTAACAGTGAGATCTAGGCAAGCAGAACTAAAAGACCACCAGACCACTGTGTCCTGTAGCAGTTTTTGTTATTCAGTGTGCCTGAGAAAAACAAAGTTGACTTTTATTATGCTTGCCACTTCCAACTGTCAGAGATTCATTTTCTGACCCTCTAGCATTAGTTTTATGTAGTCTGTGAGAAAAATAGTGTTTGAATTGGGGCATTCTTTTGCAGGAGAGATGCTGCATCATGTTTGCTGATCTGGAAATCTCTTGCATTTAAAGAGATTAAAGAAACATTGTTTGACAGGCACGCTTGCCTGATTTATTGTTTCCTCTAGCCTGTGCTTATCCAGACAGGATTCAGTATAACTACTGACACAGAATAATACTGTGCTGTGAGAGAAGCTGTATTGACTCTGGAGATTTGCAAAAATATGCTGAGCAGAGTTTAATTTTTCTTTTGTTTTCTTATTTTGTTCTCTCTGAATCAAAATGAATAATACATCTCTTAGAATTGATGGATATTCTTCTACACAGTTTATAATTAGGTATGAGGCAGATATGGATAATAGGTGGATGTGAAGCAGATAAACGAACACATGACCTCTGTATTGTTTGTTTATTTTTAAAGATGCAATTAATATGTTTCTTAAGTTCAGCTATTTCATCATACCTGTTGGGCTTTCTGAAAAGTGATCTGGAGATGGATTTGACAGAGGACAGCACAAGGAACTTTATAGTCCGTGGTTAGGAAATGAGAGGGAGGGGCAGACCGGAAAGTGTGTCAAGATAATTGTGAGAAGGCAAATGGGATAGGGAAATTAAAATTTTAATGGATAGAAACACCTACTGGGCTTTGCAGTATGAAGATTAGTCAAATCATAATTGTTTTCTACGATTGTCTTAAAGAGATGAGAAATACACATGCAATTTACAACTCTTTTGGGAGTATACTCTTCTGATTTTTCAGTGAAAGGACAGGATTTCTCTGAATGAATAAATGCTTGTTTTTTTCCACCTGTTTAAAAGGGCAAAGAATATGCTTCCCCATTGTAGTGGCATTGTAATAGTTAGATTGGAAAAATGTTTCCTTTGATAATTCATTAATATAAATAAGAAAGAATTGTGCCTCTAGAAATTATTGTTAACTGATATTCCAGGAAAATTTTAGAATTGAAATTTAAAATTTATTAATAATCAGTTATGCTGTAGATAGATAACTTAAATATATTCTCGCAGTCTTAATTGTCTTCTATCATCTTTTGGTTTAGATTAATAATAGAGTTACAAATGGAAAATGAGGTGCGTAAGTGGAAAGAAAAAAAATGGAAAGAACTACAGGCTTGCAAGTTCTTCTGTCAAAAGATAGCACTGCAGGACGTCAGGAAGCAACCACGAGACATGCATGAAAAATATAACAAATTGAAAGAAGATTTTGTCTATAATCTGAGAATTCTGGAAGAGAGAGATAAAGAGTTAGAACACTATGATGCCATGATCACTCATCTGAAAGCTTCTGAAAATGCTAAAAAGGCAGAGATTAGTGATCTTAGAATACAGCTAGATGAACTGGAGCAAGCACTTGTGAAGGAAAGAAAAAAACAAGAGGAAATGTATCACTATCAACCAAATCATAAAGACCATAAATTACAGCTGTAATGGTCTTGCAGGTGAGATGTGACTCGCTTAAAATGCTTTGCAGGAAATGAGAAACCTAGTTTCTTTAGGATATGTTTAGATGAGAGTAAAGCAGTAATATAATTCATACATTAGAGAGCACTTTGAGCATGGAGATTTGATCATTTGCTCTGACAGAGGAATTCCTAGAGCATGAATGGAATAAGGGCATACAGAAGTGACTCAGGCTGTCTTTGCATCTTCTTTATCCTGGTTATTTTTTTAATTATTTTTCTCCACAGGAGACTTGTACAATGTCTGTAAATATATTTAAGAAGGCTTGATGTTAAGTAAAAGTAAGGACACTGTTAAACAGCATGCCCCTATTTACAAGAGGTATTTACTAGGGGTGTATCCTGTGGAGATGGTATGATGAGGGGAGAGATGTGGTGTGGGGAATTGAAAAAGTTTTTTCAGAGGGGGACGCTTTTTCCATGGGGACTGAGGTGAGTCTGAAACTGTTGTAATATATGTCCCCTATGTATTATATCGAGATACGTTTGTCTACTTTGTATGCAAAGTGTTAAATAATAACTTTCTCTGCTATTACTGATGCTAATATGTAAGATTGCTAAACAGTAATTGCTTTATTGTGCTGCAGATTCAATGTACAGTTCAGCCTTTCAATTGTTTTAGGCTATTGCAAGTCACTCCTCTGATAGGAATTGGGTTTGGGGGCTGTTGAGTGCATCTTGTCCCATGTTCTCTGATAGGCTTCCTTGCAGGAAAGAAATCCTTTGGGGCATATCCAGTCTCAAGGCTAAATCTCAAGGTTTATGTCTTATCTAACCAATTAAAAGATCAAGGTAGCCGAAGAGTGTACTTAATTTTGCCATTCTCAATTATTTTTATTTCTCTATATATATTTGTAAACCTTGGAAAAAAAGTGTACATACTTCTTTCTTGGTTCTTTTCTAATAGAACTACTGTCTTCAGTTTAAGTATCTTTGATTTACTTTCTGTGATAAAATCTTCTCATGTAGACTGCATTTATAAAATAGAGATAGCTGGATTAGTTATTCATAACTTACCAGTTATTAGAAGTGGTCTGGACATTTTTTCTGTAATGGTTACAAATACAAATGGATAGGTTTCTCTCTTTATGACTTTTTAGGTATCATCACTCAACAATGAAAGTTTAACATTATTAGTAAGTATCATCATCCCTAATTCCAAACTTAAGTACTTAAATAAATATATCCAATACAAACTCTTGAGTAACAAATATAAGAAGCACAGACGGTAACAGAAAGGAAGAGGCAGTTTTGGCCTGAATTGCTGCATTATGAAGATACTCAAAATATTTACTCTTCAAACAAGGTCATGGAGTTCTTGCTCTACATCAGTATACCCAATGTCTTTTCAACAAGACCTGGTTACATTTTGGATTACTAGAGTCTACAGATATTAATATATCCAGGTTACTGGAAGACTTAAATACAAGATAGATTTGAGGGGGAAATAGGAGGAGTAGCCAATTTAAATGGCATACTGCCATGTGTTTGAATTCATAACAAGTGGCATACAGCTATATTTTCTTCTAAGGTTCCAAAATAAAAGATCAAGGATTCCTCAGTCTCTCCTGTGCTCAGCAACTTGATCTCTAACAAGCTGGCCAATTCTATTATTGCTAACTTGGAAAAGTGATCTTTATTTTCATGTTCATTAAGGAACTTCCTAATGATTAGTGGTCACCTCTTCTGTGACTTATAAACTTGGTTTAGGAACAAGGCATTTCCACTGTAACTAACTGATGCAGTGCATATAGTCTGTTTAAAATTTAGAAAAACTTATATAAAACAACTCGAACTGTTGATTGCTAATAGCAATATGTGGAGTAGTCATCTAAATTAACATGAGAAGAGTAAAGACTTGTGTTCTTGTTATATCAGCTGTGAAAGATGTGTAGATTTTACATTGCTAAGGACTAGGAAGTAAGACGGGTATGTTGTTCTTATCTGTTACTTGCTCTTTTTTTCGAGGAGGGGAAAAAAAAAGGAGTTGGAGATAGATGTGGTGGGGTTTGTTTGTTAGTTTTTTCTTCCATCAGAATGAAAAGTTTCATTTTCTTTTTGAGCAGTGAAACCTCTCTTATTTCAGCAAGGGAAGAGAAAGGTGCATTTCAAACAGGACTTTCATGGAGAAATTATATTCTGGATGTACGTATTCATACAACTTGAAGGTTTATAAGCAAAGTTACAAACTGTCTACCCTGCAGAGTGATATTGCAACTCTACTGGCAGTAGAGGTTGTGTTAGGACAAGTTCTGTTCAAGTCTGCTGCTGCCAATCTTTTATATTATCACGCTGACCTTTTCTCTATGCTTGCTTACAGAAACTCCTTCCCCATCTTGACTTCTTGACTGTGGCCAGTGTCTAAAATGACTTACTAGTAGGAGAATATGCAGCCCAAGAAAGCTTTTCTCAGAAATTATTATTACTAGAGTCTGTGGAAATAATGGGGCTATTTTTTTCCCTTTAACCTGTAATTAGTCCAGATTATTTTGTTTTTAAATGACTTCTCATGAGTCTCTGTCAGTCAATAAATAAAGGGGACACAAATGCATGTCTAACATAATGTAAGGTCAAACAACTTTAAAAAAAAGTTTATATTTTCGTTCTGCTGCTTGCCAGAATGTACCTTTACTCGGAAGAGCACTTAAGAGTCACGTTGAGTGACAAGTTCAGCAAGCTCTGAGGTGAATGCTGCAACTAACAGATTGTACAGGATATCCAAAGGTATCACCAAGGGCATACCTGTGGGATTAAAGACCATGTATTATCTTTTGACTTTGGCAATGCATACAGTTCCAGATCTATTGGAGAGGAGGGCATAGGGAAAAGATGTGGAGAGCAACTTGTATTATAGAGAGCAATCAAGTTGGAATCTTGTGGAGCTTCACCAATGAACACTTTCTGTGATAGGCTGAGGGGAAGACTAAGTGTGTGGAGTAGGTTTGCATAAAAGAGGATGTCTAGTAAGAGTGCTATTCAAACCCTAGTAAAACCTTAGTGGCTGAGAGTTATACTGACTTATGCTTAAGCTGTTGAAACAATACTGGGTTCGTTGGTTTATTTTTTGTTTACTTTGTTTTTTTCTGCTAAGGGAAATGAAAAATGGACTAATTTATCAAGAGCTATGATATACTTTGCATTGCTTCACCTCTTGAGAAGAGATTGAACATCTTGGAAAAAAACAGCAAAAGTTTATATACTGTGTTACAAGAGAGATTGAGCAATTAGATCATAATCAATCATATTGTTTTAAATAGGTTGTTCACTTATGTGCATGATAATTTAAAAAATATTGATTTCTAGTGATCTGTAGTAAAAGATGGATTAGTTTGTTTTATAATGGTGATTGTTCTCTAGGAACTTATTTCATCTCATATTTCTAATTATGTGCAATTTACTGTTCAACAGACCCCCTTCTCCTACTTCCCGCAATTCCCCCTTCCCCCCCCCAAAAAAAAAAAAAAGAAATGCATGCCTCTTTTGGAGGCAGTCTTTAATGTAAAGTTGTTTTATTTTTGTTTATAGGTTTAAGAACAGCAGGATAGGTCATCAGTGTGAGGACTGTTTGAGTCTAAAACATGTCATGGAAAGAAAACTCCAAGAACTGGAAGGAGAACTTGTGTGTCAGAAACAGGTATAAAAATATGCAGGAACAATGATGTGTTAGTGCGCCACCTAGCAAACTATGCTTCTGTGTTAGCATGCTCTGGTTTAAAATAGTTGTTTAAGCTTTCATTTTTGCCTTTTTATTTAAATTAACAAGATGTGTGATGACAGTTTAGAAATGTTTTAGACTTCTAGATCTTATTTAGTGTCTGTATGGTAGCTTCACTTATCTGGCAGCTGCCGCTTGTGAGGAACTGTTACAAATGTGTTTAGTAATCTGAGATAGTGTAAGATTCTTTTAAGTATGTATGCAGCGCAGTGCTGCTTGTTAACCTTGAAACTTAAGCCAAGGTCAGCATTTAGAAAGCAGAGACAGCTTTAGGCAAGTTTGGTAGATATGATTGTTGTGTGTGTCATACTCCTATTTTCAAATGTGGGGTCTTTTTTTGTTTGTTTCTTTTTTCTCCTTTGCTTCTTAAATTACTATCCTTTCATCATAAAAGAATAGTTCAATCAACTGATAGAGAAGCTGTTGAGCTTTTATTGTAAAAACTTAATTGTAAAAACAACAAAATTTTCCTTATTTTTATATTAAAATGTATTTATGTTACTATAGTTTCTATAAAATAATTAATTAAATAATTAGTTAAAATGGTTAATTTTTGGTAGATCATCAAAACCAGTATGTGTAATATAAATTAGAAAGGTAGGAGATATTGCTGTTGAATTGCAGCTTGAACCTACTCAGCCCGATCTCGCTGTACTCAGAACAATAGTTCTGATGAAACAAACGATTTTCATCTAGGAGTCTGACTCCCATTTGGTCCCACTGATAGCTTTTGAATCTGCATTAGGGAGTGTGAGCACTTTTCCCTTAAAAAACACTAGATAATTGACTTAATTTAGAAGTTATCTTTGTGTGTGTGGTTAAATAAATTATAAATTAAATTATAAAACTGATTAGATGTCCCTTGAGTATAAGGCCACATGACCTAATGCACACCATTTATAGTAACTCTTTTTTTTTTTTTTTTTTTTTTTTTTTTTTTTTTTTTTTTTTTTTTTTTTTTATTTTTTTTTTTTTTTTTTTTTCCTGTGTTCTTTTTTTTTTCTCTTGCTGTTGAGTCTCTATCATGAATCATAGATAGCAATCCTGGAAGTAGTATCTTACAGATACTTTTTTTAAATGTTTCACTATTTCAACAGCTGTAAAGTAAGAACAACAGTTCTTTCTTTACAACAGTTCAACAGTAAGAAGCTTTTCCCATAGCTTTCTCTCTCCCAGCAAACCTCATGTCAGTTTGCTATCTCCAGTATGAAAATACTGTGGTATGTTTTACTCTTCAGTGAGGCTTTAATTTTTTTTTATTTAGCTTTTTAGTAGGTCAATATTTATTCCCTTTGAGAGCATCTTGACTGCAACCAAGATTTTCCCAACTAAAATCAGTGCATTGTCTTGCTTGACTTGAACAAAAAGCTTAGACATGGGTTTATAAATTTCTATAATGTACTTTTACCATGTTTCTTGTGTAGTTTGTCAGTGGCCATTTTTTACGTATGTTTTAGTACTGTTTTTTGTCATCATCCTGCAGAAGTGAAATGTTTATCATCATTCTTTTCCTATGTGTGTATATATATGTACACATACTCTCATGCAGACATCTAAGTTTGCTTATAAGAAAATTGATGTCCTAACTGCTGGTAATAGATTGTCCATTTAAAAAAAAAAAAAAAAAAAAAAAAAAAAAAGGTTTCCTCTATTTATGTGCTTATGGCATTTAGTACTCTTGTCAATGGACTTTTCTGTTTAGACTTATTTTATATTTAAAATCTTAATCTTAAAATTGTGTCAAACAGGGCCGAAGCAAATCTGAAGTAAATTCTCTTTGTGCAGTATGAGCTAGTCCAAACCAATTTGCTATCTGCAGATAATATGACTCATTTCTGAATAATATGCCTAGTTAAAAACAATCAAGAAAACAAAAACAAAACAAACCAACCAAACAAAAAACCTTCTCTTCCCTGCTCATCTGAGAATTAAAAGAAAATGTGGATATTTCCATACTAGATAGCCTTTGTACTGCAAATACTAAGATATCTAGAAATAAAACTCTATAGGAGTCTCTATATATTTTTTCATATTGTTATGGAATGGGAGGTCATTTTATACAGGATGTCTTTTTGCTGTTGTATTTCTATAAACTCTGCCTAAGATGTGCAAGTCTTATTGGGGGAGCTAGTGTAGACCAGATGGTCGGTTTCATTCAGAGTGTTCTGTTCCTCAGTAGAGCAGAGAAATATGGTGTAATGATTTTTAAAAAGTATAGTGTTTCTCCATCAGTACGTTTCTATTAGCTTTACCTATCTACTATTCCCATTGTTGTAGGAACTGCAATCTGAATTTGATGCAGAAATGAAAAGACAAGAATGTGAGTTTCGACAGCAGACGAACAAGATGAGTAACTTAGTTCTGTCCCATGAAGCTAAAGTAAGTTATTTTAAACTGCTATGCTTTACTCACAGAGTAAATTAGTTTATTATAGTCTCGAGTTACTCCTGCATGAAACACATGAAATTATGATGGTGCTAACTTTATGTTTCCCCCTTCCACATGTGTATTAAACTACTACTTTCCAGGCCAAGAGGAAGCAGAGCAGAGGTACTTGCAATGTGCATCTTAACTTTGTTCTTAGTGACCATGTTTTTTCCCTGTATAAATAGAAAAATTGTTTAGGTCCTTGAAGTTTTCTATTTCATTTATTTCAAAGCTGCTGCTCTAATAATGGACTTAAAACTTTATATGGTTCTAGTGTTTTTTTTTTTTTTTTTTTTTTTTTTTTTTTGTGTGTGTGTGTGTGTGTTTGCTTTCTTGAGCAAGAACAAAAAATCCAAGCATTTTGGAAGAACAGTTCTTTACCTGAGGGGAAGAAATGGGTTAGAAAACAATTACTGTCTTGATCTGGATAGATTCACAGTGAGATTACAACCTTACTGAATTTTTTCCATTGGACTTGTTGTAAGCAGTTCATTTGAGACCCCAAGTTTAATTCAAAATATAGACATACATAGCCTGGAATGCATATTAATTAGAAGTTCTGGAATTCATTATGAGTCTGACCCTCTACTTGTTGATAAAAGGAGCAAAGCAGATGTAACCATTATACTTCCAAAAAAGCACAATGTGCTGTAGTATTGTGGCACTTCAGAATAGGTAGAATTATTTTCTGAGGTGTTCCTGAGACTGTTAGTTGAAATTTAGAGTCAATTTTGAAGTTTTTAATGTTAAAATTTTAGTTAAATACTTTAAAAACGCATAATTCAGCATATCTACTTAGTCATTCTGGAAGAGATTTCTTTCTCATTTTGGTGGTCATATCAGTCTTTTGGCAGATAAGTATTAAGAAAAGGCTTATGTAAAGAATGGGTGCAGTGCACCCTGCAGGGCAGTTGCAGGTGCTCAAGAGCAAATGAGTAAGAAGACTTTGCTGATGTGAAAAAGCAGTGTTAACCAAGGCTAAAGTGTTTTCTAAATACAGAAAATAGTTTGAAGACAACTTCCTGAAGACGACTTCCCGAAGATAACATTTACATTTAAATTGAGAGTCAAAATAGACCGGTAGGAAAAACTTATAAAGTAGATTGGTCTAATTTCATCTGAAACTGGACTTGATGCAAAAGCTGTACATTTCAAATACAAACAGAATAATGTTTGAGGAAGGATTCTTCTTTCACTGTAACCTGTCTCCTGCTGTTGAAAACACAGTTTTTGTGGTCACTTTTTTCTTTTTGTTGTTAATATACTTTGTCTCATTTTTCTGATCTGTAGGACACATAGTACCCATCTCATCAATAACATTTTCACTTCTGATTTATATGAAGGGAATAGTTTTTGTCTTTAAACAAACACCAAAAAGTGTTTGAGATTCTAAACTGGAATCTCTTATTTTTTCTCTAAAGGTGAAATATAATTGAAGGGGAAGAATTGTGGTTAAAATTGACAGTTCCAACTTCTTTCCAAAGAAAGAAGTTGGAAATATAGAAGTTTCTTCCAAAGAAAGAAGTTGGCAATATTGTTTATAATAAAATATTGTTTATAATAAAATATTGTTTATAATAAAATATTGTTCCAACTTCTTTCCAAACAATAGTGTGTTTGCTTTCCTCTGGTTCAGACCACTGTTGCAAGATAAGTTATAGATGCACACCGCTAGAGTATACCTACCATACAGTCCTTTCTTCAGATTTGTTTGGGATCCTGTGAGAGTGCTAGAAATACTACACAAGTCACGTCCTGAAGACTTTAACTAAGCAACAGATATGTGAAAAACAACAACCTGGAACTTCTTCCTTGAAACTGATTCTGACAATGACTTGGGCCATTGCTGCCTGCCTGGGGCATACTAATACCATGCAAATGCATAGATGACGATAGATTGTGTACAGCTTTGCTGTGCAATTTTCTGATCTTCTAACTAGATACTTTTCTTCTGGAGAAGACCCGGAGCAATTGTATTTGTGGTTCAAGCTTCATTGGCTCATATCTATGTTGCAGATTGGTATGGAGTTCTGGGACCCAAAATTCAGAAAATACCTGGTGAAGTACTAGTGCCTACTTATCTATCTATCTACTATTTATCTATCTACTTATTACTTACTTACTTCATCTTGGAAGAATTGTAAAAGCAAAATAAGAGTTATTCATATTTTCCAGGTTAACCGTGTACAGTACAGGATTCTTCCTGCTAGGAGGAAAAAAACACAATAGAGAGATGGACTGTAACACAGGCGTTGCTTTTGTGAAAGAAAACTTAATTTGAATGCTATTAGACTTCCATCGTTCAGATCATACTCCCAGAATATCCTTGTGACTGGGAACTGAGGGGGGAATGATGGAGACTAAGGGGGCAAAAAGTGGGGAATGATGGAGAGTAAAGAAGGAGGAGTGCTTAAGGCTGTACAGGGCATGGAGGTTATGATTTAAATATTTTGCTGACCAGTCCTTTCTACATGGGCTAACAAATTGCTTCTCCTTGTCAATTATCAGGACTTCTGCCTTGCAACAAACATTTGGAACTTTTGGGCTGAGCAGCATTACTAGCAGCATTCAGTACAAATATTCCAAACATATTAGACTGTTTTTTCCTTCTGAAAAAATCTCATCTGGGCTATCTGTAAATCAAGATTCGTTTAGTAACTATATTAGTTTATATTCCACCATTCCAGGAGTTTCTAATATTTCTTTTCCAAATGATATCTGGGTATCCTGGTTAGTAAAGGTTGGACTAGATGATCTCTAGTCCAACCTTGGACTAGATTTAAGGTCCCTTCCAACCTTAAATATTCTGTGATTCTGTGATCCTGTGCAGCTAACAAGTGTTTCCATCGATCAGAGAGGATTTTATGGAACGGAACTAAGCCTTGAACTCTCTGTTTTGATGAAACCATGTGAATTGAGATACAACAAAATGATCAAGAAATATGTTTACCACTTCCTAGGTGTTAGTAATTCTCTATTTATCCTTTTATGTCCTATTATGTTTTCCTTAAACATGTGTTGCTGACTGCCATCAGAATTTGGATGCTGGAGTAGGAAGCCTTTGGTAAAGCAATTATCAAAGTTTATGGCCTAGAGCATTTCACATTCTTGTTCTGATTGGAGCATCATCTTATTTGCATGCAGCTTTCCAAACTAAATATCAAAGACAATTTGCAAAGCTGTTTGCAGTCTATATAGAAAACATCAAGCAAATCCTCTTCAAAAATTGTTGAATGAGAACAGTTCTGGAATAACCAATAAGTTACTCATGCTTTATGAATACTTTATTCTGCCTTTCTGTAGTAGTTGAAGCAGCTTTGGCACTTTTCAATTTGGAAATCTGTAAGACTGGCAGTTGATCATTAGTTCATACTTTTATCAAATATAATTCCAAAAATTAGGCTACTCTTACAATTTGTATCGTTTTGAAGGCAGTGCTTCAGTTCGAATCTGACAGAGTTCCTTTTATTTTATATACAGTTAGATTATCTTGAGTAATATGTATAAGCAAATACTTTTAAAGAAAGATGTTGCTACTTATTTTATATGCAAGTGCTGAGAGATGTCCTAGATATTTTCTAGGTATGTTCCATACCATTCTTTTTTTTTTTTTTTT
>NW_020455859.1:0-1161 GCF_003342845.1 Nothoprocta perdicaria
CCCTCCGCAGGCCGGCCTCGCTGGTGGTGGCCGACTTCGGCTGCGGCGACTGCACGGTGGCCAGCAGCGTCAGGAACAYGGTGCACTGCTTCGACCTGGTGGCGCTCAGCCCCCGCGTCACCGTGTGCGACATGGCCAAGGTAGGGGCCGCGGGGCTGCGGCGCGAGCGAGGAGCGGGGCTGGCCGCCGCAGCAGCTTGCGGCRCTGCGCTCGCTGCCCCGGCTGCATGGCGGTGCAGGGACATGCCGTGGGGCAAGGGGCCGGGAAGGCTCGAGGCGGGAGGAGAGCCGTGCGCGGGGAGGGAGCCGCGCTTATCTGAGCACTGGGCAGCTTGGGCGGCACTGCGCGCGGGGCTGCGGCGCCCCGGCCGCCGCTCACGGGCTCTCCCGCAGGTGCCCTTGGCCGCCGAGTCGGTGGACGTGGCCGTGTTCTGCCTGTCGCTGATGGGCACCAACCTGCAGGAGATCCTGGAGGAGGCGAACCGCGTGCTCAAGCAGGGGTAGGCGGGCGGCGGGAGCGGGTTAGGCCGGGCGGTGGGCCGGGGTTAGGCTGGGCGGCGGGGCCGGGGGCCGCGCGGGGCTCGGCGGCGCTCACACGCTCTGTCCCAGGGGCACGCTGCTGCTCGCCGAGGTGGCCAGCCGCTTCACCGACCTGCGCGCCTTCCTGGGCGCCCTGGCCCGCCTCGGCTTCCGCTGCGTCTCCAAGGTGCGCGAGGAGCGCGGGGCCGCTGCAGGGACGGGGGCCCAGGGGACGTGGGGCGGGGGCCCAGGGGCCAGGCGGCGGCGGGGCGCACGGGCCAGGGGAGGGAAGGGGGCGCAGGGGACGTGCGGCTGTGGGGCACACGGGCCAGGGGAAGGGGGCCCAGGGCGCACACCGGCCAGGGGAAGGGGGCGCAGGGAAGGGCGCACAGGGCGCACACCGGCCAGGGGAAGGGCGCACAGGGCGCACACCGGCCAGGGGAGGGAAGGGGGCGCAGGGGACGTGCGGCTGTGGGGCGCACGGGCCAGGGGACGTGCGGCTGTGGGGCACACGGGCCAGGGGAAGGGGGCCCAGGGCGCACAGGGCGCACACCGGCCAGGGGAAGGGGGGCGCGGGGGCCGCGGGGCGGTCGTGGTGGCGGTGCCGGTCCCGTGCAGGACACGCGGGGTGGTGGCGGTGCCG
>NW_020455859.1:1771-13508 GCF_003342845.1 Nothoprocta perdicaria
GGGCGCCCTCAGCGGCATCGGCCGCCGCCGCGCCCGCGGCATCGTGCGCAAGAGAGAGGTGCGGCGGGAGGGAGCGCGGGGCCGGGGCTGCTCCCGGTGCCCGTCGGGGCCATGCAGAGCGCTTGCCCGCGCGGAGGTGGCCCTCGGGACGGCTTCCAGCCCCGCTGTCATCCCCCAGCACACACAGCCCCCCAAACAGGAGCCCCTGGCTGTAAACGCAGCGCCTGGGGCCGCATCGCGTGCCTCCGGCTGCTCCCTGCCTCGTCCGGCCCTGCGCTCAGTGCCGCCGCCTCTCCCACAGGAGCTGAAGGGCTTCAACTCGCTCGACGATCTTCTGCACGTCAAAGGCATCACCACGCGCATCCTGGAGCTCAACAGTCAGCGGATGACTTGCAGGAGGAGGCCGAGCAGTGAGGAACCCGTTCGCGTGAGTGTTGCTCTGCGAGGGGACGCTCCCGAAGTCCCTGTGCCTTGGGCAGGAAAAGAAACCAAGTCGCCTGCCCTGCTGATGTGGAGGCCGTCCTCCCTCCGCTCGTGCAGGAGCTGGGGAGAGGTCCCTTGTGCTGGGGGAAGTGGCATTTGATAAAGGCACCGAGGAAACTTCTTGGGGGAGACACATCGCTGCTTTGGCCTCTAGAAGCAGCAGACCGAGGCGCGGTSCCCCCGTGCAAAAACACCGTGATGTGTGCATGATTTCCTGTGAGGAGCAGTCTGTGTAGGAGGAGCAGGCTGAGCCGGGGAGGACAAGCAGCCAAGGGTCCTGCTGCCTCTGTGGCCTCGATACGGGTGGTGGCCCGTGAATACGGAGCGTTGCAGGAGCTGCTCTGATGCATCTGCTGCCAAGCCCCTTGTGTCTGCGCCCACATCCCGACCAGGAGCAGGGAGCTGGCACCGTCACGGCTCTGGGCTCTCCTTCGGGAAGAGCACCTTCCTGCTGCYGTGTGCGGGGTCAGGAGGCTCGTGGGCCTGCAGGGAGGCCTGCCCTGCGCAGCTCTTGCTGCGGAGGCAGGGGAAGGTGGTTGCTGAGAGCAGGGCRCGTTTCATTGCCTGGGAGGTACCGGTGCCTGTCCAGGATACCCAGGGCTGCCTCTGTGCAGTGGTCCCGTGGGTTGTGAGCAGCCGGGACCGAGCTCTGACCCCGCTCTGGGTGCTGGAGGAGACGCGTCAGGAGCCCGGGCTCAGAGCCCCCTCCACAAAGGGTGCATCCGCACGGGCCTTTTGTCTCCYGGTGTCTTCCCAGACCACTGTTTTGTCTCTGCCCGAGGGTCCCAGCCTGTTTGCAAGCCCGCCTGCAGTACAGGCTCCAGTCCTGTCGCATGGTGTGAAGAGACGAGCAGCCCGTTTCTGATCTGGGCACTTGCGTGCATTGGGGCCCCAGTTCTGAACATAGATAAATCTGGTCCTGACTGCACTGATTGTTGTGGGAATTAGGAGGAGTCCTTTAGACTAACACGATTTCCTTCAACTAGATGTATTTCCGTGCTGTGACCAAAGCATCCTTCTGTTCCTTTTCCTCTTTTCCTATAGGAAATTTCTTCCAGCTTCTCAGCCATTCTGGCTTACTGATATCTCAGTGATATCTTCAGCTTTTTGGCATTCTCTTAGAAACGTGGATCGGGCTTGCAGGGCTCCACTGTGCAGGGTAGCACAGGGAGTAGTGTTGACTTGTGTCTTGCCCTTCTTCTCAGCCTCTCAGCCCTCTTCAGGCGCTGCTTTACAGGRTGTGCAGTCCGTGTTGCCTGGCAGGACCTGCTTTCCTTGTTCTTAGATGGAGAGTGTTGCCTCTGGCTGTGAGTGAAATGAAACGCATTTCATTTGAGTGAGCCCAGCTTAGTGATGCAGCCCCCACTGTGAGGCTGCCCTGTCCTTGTCACCTGCCTGAATGTCAGCCTCAAAATATAATCGGGAAAGATCTTACCCACTTGCAGATTTTTGAATAAAACAAGCCTTGCCTGGTGTTTTTTGGGGGGATGAAGGGGGGTCTACGCTGGACTCCTTACCAGAAAATCTGCACTAACCCAGTAAACAGGTATGTTTCGAGATTTGTTARCTGATCCTGTGCTGAATCAACATCTTTCCTCCGACAACCCTTTAAAGCTGCATGTGTGAGATCGTCACATCTATGTAATTGCTTTAGTTAACCAAATATAACACTTGAAGGAATAAAATCAGCTTTATTTGACAAGAYCTCTTTTCATAAAGCCTCATCAACTGGTACAAAGCATGTTCTTGTCATTTGGCTTTTACCCGTTGAATCCTGCACCAGYTTTTCCATCAGCAGGTCTTAGGCTGTCTTAAAAACTTGGTTTACTCTTCCCTTCCTCAGTTTGGTCACAGCTTTCGTGCTCTTCTAGTCTTCGTGATGTCTCCTGTGTTCCAAGAGTTATTAAAAAAAGTAGATGTAGGCCAGTGGTTTATTCGTGCCGTTTTGTGGGACTTTTTGGTGCAGATTATTCTGACTTACTGATAAGAAATATTTTACAGAGAAATATCTTCTCACTCTCATGTGGCACAGAGATCTTATCTGTTTCTTCTCGCTAGCTACAGAATGGTTGTAGTTTTTTGCTGCTCTTGTTCACCGTGCTCCTTTGGGGAATAAGGATGCAGGTGSCGTTAGAGGGGACGCGGTGCTCGTTCCGTTCCAGGGAGCTCTGCTCCTGGCCAGGCTGGCGGCGGGGCTGGCACCGTTCTGGAGTGACCCTGGTGCAGAGGGTAGGGCTCGTCCTCCGTCCTGGTGCCAGGCTCTCCCGCAAGGCGCGCAGCTCGCGCCGTCCCCGCGCTGAGCAGCCCCAAACGCGGCAGCAGGAGTGCTGCTCCCAGCACCGCGCGGGGAAGGACGAGGAGCGAGAGCACAGCGCAGCGTGCGCCGACGGGCAGTGCTGCTGCTGGGGTGGGCGCTGGCGCTGCCCTCCTGCTTCCCGCTCGGCAGCAGGGGTGCTGGATGTCACAGCTGTGTCCAGGCTGGCTGTGACCAGCCGGGCCGGCCGTCCTGCAGGGTGACGGGTGCCCAAAGAGCACCTGGGCTCGGAGGTCTGCTTCCCATCCCCGGCTCTGCTTGGCTCACCCCAACCCCAGCACTGCAGAGGGGAGCCCTGGTGCTCCTCAGAGCCCTGCTCCGCAGGGCAGCCCCCTCGGGAGCCTGGGGTGCCGTGAGAGCTGGCCACGGAGCTGCGTCAGACAGCAGACCTGACCCGGCCCTGCCCATCCCTGCATTGTAGGTGCTGGCAGCGGAGGAGGAGGAGGAGGAGGAGGAGGAAGATGCGTCACCCGCCTGGGAGCCAGAGCGCCCTGGGAAGGGGAGCCCGGGGGCAGGCCCGGAGGCGGACGGCTCCCTTGAGCAAGGAGCACAGGAGTCAGTCAGCTGCAGAGCCTGTGGGGAGCAGCAGGAGGAGGAGGCGGAGGAGGAGGAGGAGGAGGGCAGCTGCTGCAGCGAGGAAGGGGAGGATGGCAGCGATGTCTACTTCTACTACACCATTGGCGAGCGCTGGATAGACTACCTGCAGCGGACGGAAGAGGGTGGACTCCTGCGCCACGTGCGGCCCAAGGTGACGTCTCTGGGGTCCCTGTGCTGGGCAGGGGCTCTGCCCCGAAGCGCGGGGCTCCCTCTGTGCCTGGCACTTCCCCAGCAGGAGCTGGCATGATGCCCCTGCTCCCCTTGTGCCTGGTGGCCTTGGAGCTTGCTGGCACTTCTTGCTGTGGTGGCACTGCCAGTGCGGACTGTGGGCTGCAGTAGGGCTGGGATCGGTGTGCGTTGAGTGGCAGTGCCAGTGGAGACCCCCAGGACAATGGGACTGGGCTTGCCTGGCACTGTGGGGCCAGGGAGGCTTGGGGCTGGCCACGCCATCAGGGTGCTGGCCGGGCCAGGAGCTCCGTGGTGAGACTTGCCCTGTGCAGGCACAGTTCTCCTGGGTGGCTGCTGGTGCTTGGAAGGGGTCCCCGTGCTTGTCCCCACACCTCTGAATGGCTGCTGCTAGTCCGTGGCCGTGCCCCTCCACACTCGAGCTCCGGCTGTGGAGCTGCCTGGCCCTCCTGGGCTGTGCCTGGGGAGGGCCCACGCTCGGGTGCTGACAGGCTTTCTCCCTGTTGACTTTCCCCTTTTGGGTGTGATAGTCCCTGAGGAAGGGCCCAGTTCCATTTCTCCCCCACAAAGTTAGCTCTAATGCCAGCTCTGGAGCTCAGGAGCTCTTGGCTTCCCTCTGCAGACCCCAGTGTGAGCGTGGAAGTCCCTAGGCCCAGTCTCCTACTCTGTCTCCACTGCCAGATAATAGGTGACCTGGTCTGTGCGCAGAGGGCTGTGTTCCACCCTGCTCTGTGTGTGCAGAGGGCTGTGCTCCACATTTATTCCTCTCCTCGCAGATGAAGCGGAAGTCGGAGAATGGCCTGGATGGCAGAGCCCTCTCCCCGGGCAAGAAGCTGTGCAAAGGCTCTGAATACAGCAGGTAAAGGGAGGCCTCTGCAGCGTGAGTGACAGTCTGCTCTGGGGCATGGGGAGGGCTTTTCTTACTGGTCTCAGCCCTGTGTCATCTTGGCAACCTGCTGTAATGCAGGTCGTGGTAAAGGGACTGCATGTGTAGCTGTGGTCCCCATGGGAGGGGTGGGCCAAGAGACCAGCTGCAAGGAGGCTTGTGGTTTCTGGCTTATAATGGCCTTTGTCTGAGAACCTTGGGCATGGCGTGGCCCAAAGCAGCGCTGTCACGTCTCACCTTTGCTCTGCTCTCCTCGGCTGTGGCCCAGGACCCTGGGTCCCTGCATGCCCAGCCCCACCACCACCTTTGGGGACCTGCGCAATGCCAAAGCAGGCCAGGCCCGGCGCCGGCGCATCCCCTCGGTAGCCCCTCCACCCGAGCTGCAGGACTGGCTTCGCACCTTCCAGGTAGGCACGTGAGCCTTGCCAAAGGCTTGGTTTTGGTGGGCACTGAAAGGTTCTGGGCTGGAAAGCCAGGCACGAGGACATGAAGCCCTTGGCTGCCTGGGACCAATTCTGGGCAGGAATTGGGGTCCCGTGGCAGATTCTAGCAAGTTTTTGCCTAGGCTAAAGAGACAAAGAAAAGGTGCTAGCCCTCCTCCGATTCCCATGGGCAGGATGCAGTCTGTCCTGGGGTGGGGTTGTCTTGTCCACCAGCACTCAGCACCCATGTTCCATGCCACGTGGAGCTCCCAGCACCTCCCGTGTGCACCAGCAGCTCCCTTTTGTCTTGGGTCTGGGCCGGGGAGCCCTGGCCTGCTCCAGAGGTCTGGCTAGTGTGTCCTACTCTTCTACCCACCAGGTGGGCTGGTTGTTGTCTCCGCTGGGGCTTGGGGGGCACGGGCACCACGTAGTGGCAGAGGAGGCTGTGAGGGCCTGCCGTGTGTGCAGGCATCGTGACTGATGTGCCCCTGTCCTCAGCGGTGGAGCGGCCCGGAGAAGCTGCTAGCTCTGGATGAGCTCATTGATCGCTGCGAGCCCTCCCAAATCAAGTACATGATGCAGGTCATTGAGCCGCAGTTCCAGAGAGATTTCATTTCCCTGCTGCCCAAAGAGGTGAGTTAGGACAAGGGATGCGGTGCTGCTGCCCTGGTGCTGCTCGTCATTGCCAGTGGCAGGAGCCCTCTGTTACCTTGTGACTTGGCTTCCCCTCCCGCAGCTGGCACTCTACGTCCTCTCCTTCCTGGAGCCTCGGGACTTGCTCCGTGCTGCCCAGACTTGCCGCTACTGGAGGGTCTTGGCTGAAGATAACCTGCTTTGGAGAGAGAAATGCCGTGAAGAAGGTAAAGATCTTCCTCCGTGGGGTATGTGTCATGTTGCAGCTGGATCTACAGTGGGATCCCACAGCTGTGCATCATCTTAGCCAGGCTGAGGGCGCGGACCACTCCTGTACTGTGACAGAGTGTGCATCCTGCTGTGCCTTCCTCCCACAGGTATAGAGGAGCCCCTGAACCTGCGGAAGCGGCGCTTGCTGAGCCCTGGCTTCATGTACAGCCCTTGGAAATTCGCATTCATGCGGCAGCACAAAATCGACATGAACTGGCGCAGCGGGGAGCTCAAAGCTCCGAAGGTGGGTGCCTTCCGAAGCCCACACAGAGGGGCACAGGGCCTAGAGATCTGACGTGCAGAAAGCCAGTCCAGGAAGGAAAAAACAAAGAAATGCACATGGCCAATATGATAGGAACAGCACCAAAAAACTTAAACGTGCCTTGGAAAGGGTTCCTATGTCTGGCCTGTCTTCCTTAGTCACAGGTCAGAGGCACCCACACAGAAGTATTTGAACTTTAGCTTCCGTGAAGCTGGAGGTCCCATCATCTGCCTGCATCTCCTATCCCTTTCTGCAGCAACCAAATCTGAGCAGAGCTCACGGCTGCAGCTGGCAGCTGATATAGGGCAGTGCCATGGTGGATGGCTCTGGACTTTGGTGCTGCAAGGATCCCTAGTGAAAGGGTCACCCTGAATGCCAGGCCAGGGGATTTACTCACATTTCCAGGATTGTCTCAATGTGACAGTTCTGCTTGCTGTGCCCTGGTGATYCTTCAACATCAGGAGGCCTGAGTAGCCCGCTGATCCTCTCTTATTTGTGCTGTTCTCTTCAGGTGCTGAAGGGACACGATGACCACGTCATTACCTGCCTGCAGTTCTGTGGCAACCGGATAGTCAGCGGCTCGGATGACAACACGCTCAAAGTGTGGTCAGCGGTCACGGGAGAGGTGAGCTGCTGCCYGGAGTTGAGTTGTAGGCTGCTGCTCCGGCACAGAGCCGTGCTGCTGGGCTGGGTGGAGCTGTAACGGGCCATGGCCTTGCGGTGGGTTGGTCTCGCCTCTGGCACAGTGTAGCTCCGGAGAGGGTCTGGCTGCTCTCATGACTGCGGGAGCGGTGGCAAGAGTTGACTTCAGCTAGAGGCCAGGCTTGTGGCAAGTGAGCAGGAGCTGGCCACATGTGTGTTCCCACTGGAAGGCAACCATCCTGCCGATCCAGAAAGGGCAAGAAAACTCAATTTCTCTAAGGACATGTAAGGAGCGGAGCGATCATGGATTCTTTCATGGGTTCCTGAGTGTGCAGGGTCAGGGCCTGCTGACCTAAAGCGACTTGCCAGTCCCTGTGCAGAGAAGGTCCTGCTCTTTGCTTTTCCTCTCGCTGTGTTGCTCTGGTGTTCTCAAAGTAGCATCTCCTTGTGTTGTTCTTGGCAGTGTGTGCAGACCCTGGTTGGCCACACCGGGGGTGTCTGGTCCTCGCAGATGAGGGACAGCATTGTCATCAGCGGTTCTACAGACCGGACGCTCAAAGTGTGGAATGCAGACACAGGCGAATGCGTGCACACGCTGTATGGGCACACGTCCACCGTGCGCTGCATGCATCTGCATGGGAACAGGTATGGGGGCCTCGGCTGGGGGTGGTTTGGGCTGTTGGGCCATTGAAGGTGTGGAGGGGTTCAGGAATTAGCTGATCTGTGGCTGCAAGATGCTGTGTGGGAAGAAATGTCCATGGGGAGAAGCAGCTGGGGCTGCCCTGAGGGAAAGTGCTGTTTCCAAGTTTGYCTGGATCGAGTGAGGTCTGGAGCTGACACAGCCAGGCCCCAAGTGCACCCTTGCCCATAGGGTTGTGAGTGGCTCACGGGACGCCACGCTGCGCCTCTGGGACATCGAGACCGGGCAGTGCCTGCACGTGCTGATGGGCCACGTGGCCGCTGTGCGCTGTGTGCAGTACGATGGGCACAAGGTGGTGAGCGGCGCGTACGACTACACGGTGAAAGTGTGGGACCCTGAGAGTGAGAGCTGCACTCACACGCTGCAGGGACACACCAACCGCGTCTATTCGCTGCAGGTAAGGTCCTGGCAGCATTTCCCTCCCACTCGCRTGCTGCAGGGACAAAAATTCCCAGCTGTTCCTGCAGGTGAGAGGTGGCCTCCACCCCCATCCCTCCCCGTGCCTGTGCTGCAGGGACACACAGGCCGTGTCTGTTCCCCAGAGCGGGGACATTAATGCATGTGCGGCCTGATTAGACAGTTGCTACATGAGCACATCGCTTAATCCGCTCTGCCCTAAATCCCTGATCCGGTCCTGCCCAGAACACCCCTGCCCTTGCTGGGCAAGACCACGCTGACCTGCATTTCTCTGCGCAGTTTGATGGCACACACATTGTGAGTGGCTCCCTGGACACGTCAATTCGAGTGTGGGATGTAGAGAGCGGGAATTGCCTACATACTCTCATGGGACATCAGTCACTCACGAGTGGCATGGAGTTACGTGACAACATCCTGGTGTCTGGCAACGCTGACTCCACAGTCAAGATCTGGGACATCAAGACGGGCCAGTGCCTGCAGACGCTGCAGGGTGAGTGAGGGGGGATGGAAGAGCTGCCCTCACAGGGGTGTTGGAGAGGGGCCCTCTCATTTCTAGCTCCCACACAGAGCAGTGGGGGTGACACATGGCTGCCTGTTTGTGGCAGAGCCAGACAGGGCTGTTTAAGAGCTGAGGCTGGAGATGGGAGCGCAGGATGACCAACAGATACCCTCTGCCTCCAGGTCCCAGCAAGCATCAGAGTGCCGTGACCTGCCTGCAGTTCAGCTCCAAGTTTGTGGTGACCAGCTCAGATGATGGTACTGTCAAGCTCTGGGACCTCAAGACGGGCGAGTTTGTGCGCAACCTGGTTGCGTTAGAGAGTGGGGGCAGCGGGGGTGTCGTGTGGCGCATCCGTGCCTCCAACACGAAGCTCGTGTGTGCAGTGGGCAGCCGCAATGGCACGGAGGAGACCAAGCTGCTGGTGCTGGACTTCGATGTGGACCTGAAATGAACCTGGCCAGTCCAGGCTGGGGTGGAGGATCCCGCGGGCTGGGCGTAGCAGCTGGTCTTGGTGGGGCTGGCCCCGGAGCAGGCACTAGTCCCCCGCGGGCTGTAAATACTGTATGCAGCTGTCTGGGCCTTATTTATATATGTGTGAACTCCCTGTGGGGAGCCTGCGCCCGCCAAGGGCACTGTACAGAGGAAGCAGCATGTTTTATACACACTAATATATCAATTTATTTCTGTACCTGTGGCCTGCTTCTCCGCCCCTGCTGTTTGGTGAGCCTTTCCTGCCTGGAGCCGCGAGGGAAGAGGCTTTCCCGCAGCACGGACCTCCTTCACCTGCGCGTGGCCTCCAGCCTCTCCTCCCGTGGGGCTCGGCAGGTGGCTGACGAGGTGCACGCGGCGCTGCGTGCACAGGCTCGGCGACACCTTGCAGCGCAGCGCCACGTGCAGCACGGCCCGCGGGCTGCCCAGGCGCRCCGGCTCGTGTGGCCGGCCGAGGAAGACCGGGCAGTGATACTGTGCCCGGGTGCCGCTCGCTGCCAGAGGTTTCTCCTTGTGCACGGCTCTGATCCAGAGCGGGGGCAGCGGGCAGGGCTGCGCAGAGTCGGTGTCGTGCAGCGCAGCCGCCTGCGTGTCCCAGGCGCCGTTGTGCAGCTCCAGGCCCGCCAGCAAGAGGCCCGTGTCCGGAGGGGTGGCAGGCAGGCTGGGCAGCACCTGCAAGGCCGGGGCAGGGAGAGGAGACGTGGCCCGGGCTCTGCCCCCGCGCTGCCCGTGCCCGTGCCACTACCTGCTGCTCCAGCCGGTACCGCTCCAGCTCCTGCCCCTCGGCCAGGGCCGCCTCCTGCAGCAGGGCCGTGGGCAGGCGGCGCGGGTGCAGGAAGGCAGGGAGGTGGTAGAGCAGCACGGGCTGCCCTCCCACGGCCGGCAGGTAGCTGCACAGCAGCTGGCAGCGGCTCTGCAGGCTGTGCAGCCAGGCGCCGGGGACGGGCGGCCCGGCGGGGGCCCAGCGCCGCCACGGCTGCGGCAGCCGGCCCTGCTGCAGCGCCCGCAGCACGGCCGAGCAGCGGGGGGACGGGCAGCTGCCCCCCCTGAGCCGCTCCTGCACGCAGCTGAGGTCCTTCTCCAGCTGCCGCAGCAGCACCAGCAAGCTGCCACACTCCCGCAGCAGGAACTGGTGCCAAGGTCCAGGCCGGGGCTCGCGCTCCCTGTGTCTGGCTCCCACCTCCCAGGCCTGCAGCTGCAGGGCCTGCTGCAGCCCCACGAGCAGCGCGAGGCCCTGCTCCGCGAGCTGCCCCAGGGCCTGCTGCGGCGGGGGCGCCGGGGGCTGCCAGAGCTCCTGGCAGCGGCGCAGGTCGCGGAGCAGCGCCCGGCTGCGGGCCGCCAGCACCTCGTCCTGCAGCCCCTGCGCCGCGCCGCACGCGGCGGCTGCCGCAGCGCTGGGCAGCTGCTCCACGCGCCGCTGGAGCTCCTCGCTCGCCTCCGCGCTGGGCACCCCTGGGGGCCGGGCACGGCGTGGGGCCCTGCGCTCCCTGCTCCGCAGCGGCCGCGTGCTCGGCCTTCCCTTGGCCCAAAGCCGGCCGCAGCGCCGAGCTGCTGGCGCAAGGCGCCTCCTCCCACCTGGGCCGCAGCAGCTCTGGAGCGCGGCGAGGAGGCTCTGGAGGCCGGGGCCGGGCGGGAGCGGAGCCGTGGGCTGCAGGCACTCCCGGGCCAGGCTCTGCACCGCCGCCGCGTCTCCTGCGTCCAGGACGTGGCCGCCGTACAGCACCGACCCTGGGAGGAGCGGCGAGGGGGGCAGCGGTGGGAGCCACCGGTGCTGCGCGTTGGAGCGGGGAGCGCAGCGGCCCGCGTGCGGGCGGCTGGGGGGCCCTTTGCTGCCCGGGCGCAGTGTGCGGCTCCTTGGGGAGCCCCGGGTGCTGCCGTACCTGCCAGCGTCGCCAGCGCCTCGCCGGGGTTGGAGAGCTGCTGCGGGAGGCGCTGCCAGGCGCTCGCGGCAGCCAGGAGCTCGCTCTCGGTCCTGGGCAGGCAGCGGCGGCCCCGTTAGAGCGGCCGGCGGCCCCGTCCCGGTCCTGACGGACCTCAGCACCTCGGGGCGGCCGCGGCATCGCCCTCCGCGCCCGGCTCACCAGAGGTAGCGCCCGGCCTGCAGGCGCCGGCCGTAGAGCTGGCGGTGCAGCAGCGCCGCGTGCAGCACCAGCAGCGCCAGGCCCGGCCGCTGCAGCCCCGGCCAGCCGGGCTGGCCCTGCACGCACGCGTGGCCGTGCAGCAGCAGCGCCTTCGCGTCCAGCGGGCTCTCGCAGAAGACGGCAGCGGCCTGGTGGCGCAGCAGGCCTGCAAGACCAGCATGTTAGTCCTGCGTCCCCCTGCCCGGGGCCTGGCAGCAGCAGAGCTGCGGTGGCACCGGCGCCTGCACTGCAGCACCCTCGYGTTGGGGAACAGGGTGGCGCTGGGCAGCTAGGAGGACCCTTTGCACCATACCCCAGGGGAGAGCAAGGCCAAGACCGGCATGCCGGCGTCACACACTGCGTGGAAGGGCATCGCCTTCATGGAAAGGCATCACCTGGCAGAGCATGGGCGCTATGGGCAGCAGCGATGAACCAGAGCCGGAATTTGGCGTGGATTTTGTGCTCCTCCTCAGGGCCTGAGAGCTGTGGTGCAACGTCTGTGTCTGCAGGGAGAAGCGAGGCTGCGGTGGCGTGGGACAGCCAGGGGTGGCCGTGGGCGAGAGGGGGCACGTGCAGCGTCCTGCCGCGGGGCGCTAACCCTCCACGGCCGCCAGCACGCGGTGCAGCGCGGCCAGCAGCGCGGGCGGCCAGTGCCGCTGCAGGTGGCAGTTGTCCAGCACCAGCCAGCGGCCGGCCCGGGCGCAGGCGTGCAGGGCCGCGCCGGCCTGCTCCGCACCGCCAGGGCAGCCCAGCGCCACGACGCAGACCTCCTGCTGCTGCGGGAGCGGCAGTGAGAGGCGGCGGGGCCGCGGCAGCG
>NW_020455859.1:14127-22190 GCF_003342845.1 Nothoprocta perdicaria
GAGCCACTCGAGGCCGCGCAGCTGGCCGCCCAGCCGCAGCGGCACCAGGGCCCCCAGCAGCCCCAGCAGCGGCCGGTGCCTGTCCTGCAGGCCGGCCTGCGCCTGCTCCAGGAACTGCTGCGTGACGGCGCGGCTGCTCTCGGCCAGCTGCGCCTCCTGCGGCTCCTGCGCGCCGCCCTCCGCGCGCCTCACGGAGAGCAGCGCCGTGCGCATGACGGCCAGGGACGCGTGTGCGGAGCAGCGGTACAGCGGGTGCAGGCGGCAGAGCTGCCGCAGCGCCTCGTGCAGCCCGGCGCCCAGGCGGGCCAGCGGCCGGTAGCGGGCCTGCAGCTCGGCGTGCCGCGTCTGCAGCCCCACCAGGTAGTCGTGCTTGGTGCGCAGCGCCGAGAGCTGCATGTTGAGCATCTGCAGCATGGGCAGGAAGTTCTCGTCGTCCAGCAGYGGCCGCGGCGCCGCGGACACCAGCTCCAGCAGCGCCTCCTGCGAGGGCAGAGCCGCGCGGGCGGCGGGAGGCCGCGGCCGGGGAAGGGAGCAAGGCGGCTGCAGCCCAGTTCACAGCACTGCCCGACCCGGGGAGGACRGGCCAGGGCTGCCGGGGTGCGTGCTGCTGCCCGCAGCCCTGCGCTCACCTCGGTGTCCTCCAGCTTGTCCTCCAGCTCGAACACGCTGTGCTGTATCATCTGCGCGCGGGCCTTGGCGTCGTGCTGCTCCACGTGCAGGATCTCCTGCAGCAGCAGGGCTTCGAAGTCCTCCTGGCTGAGGCTCAGGTCGATTATCTTCACCTGCTTGAGCACGGCCTGGTCGATCTCTGCAAGGAAGCAGGAGAGGGGAGCTGGGAGCGCGGCCGCTGCTGCCAGGGCCTGTGCGGAGGGTGCAGGTGTGCGGGACTCCAGCCTCCTTGTGCGCGAGTCCCGCGTCCTGTCTTGGCCCCCGGCTCCAGACTCAAAGCCGCACGACCTCCCKGACGAGCTGAACCGTGCTGAGCACAAGTGCGTGCCAAGGGGACGGAGGAGGTGACCCCAAAAGCCTGTGCCAACGGTGCAAGCTGCCACTGCCCAGTCATAGGGAAATACAGTGAGCCTGGGTGACCTGCAACTCATCCCAGGGGCGGCAGGAAAAGAGGACGCACCAGGTAAAATTGAAAGGTTAAAAAAAGAAAATCAACCTGACTGAAAAACCTTAATGGTCAGGACTGAAGGGGAAGGGGCAGCGGGACATTTTCCGCTGTGTGTGACCCTCCAGGGAGAGCAGCCGAGGGGGGACTCAAGGGCTGACAGGAGGAGCTCTGAGAGCAGTCGTGTGCTCAGCTATTAGGTGGCAATCCCAGTGCAACCTGGAGATTCTGCTGCTTAGACCTTATTGCTCCCAGTCTACCAGTCAGGTAAACAGAACATCTGCCTGTGCTWCGTTCCTCAGCATAGCGGTAGTGATGATTGCCGTCCCTCTCGGAAAACCAAATTGTCCCATGACAAGAAATGCAAGACCTCTCTAAACCCAGCTGCAAGGCACAGGTCAATGGGCAATAAAGGTAAGTCAGCACAAGCAAAGACTGAAAAAATAGAAGCCTGTAAGTGTGTGTCTGCTGCATTATATATAGGCTTTTAAAGATGTAATGAGAAGTCCTTCACAGGAAGAAAAACGGAGTACATAGTTATAAAAAGCAGCTAGAACAGGAAAGGCTGCTGCAGAGAAGGGCATGCCCGTATCTTTTAAGACAACATGRGTCGCAAGCCAAGGGGAGCAGTTAGCACTTGCCTGCAGACAGAGTGAAGAGGAACACAAAGTGTTTGTGGACTTTGTGGACCAATTTGGACATTCAGATTAACGGGGCGGGGGGGAGGTCTACCTGGAGTGTACAGACACAAATGAAAACCAGCAGTGCCTAAAAACTGATCTTGAGCCTCCTAAAGCGAGCGTCTGAATGACGACCCGTCCCAAGGTGCGTGTTGCCCCAGGCTGGGCCCGTGGGCAGAGCGGGGGTTCGGGCTGGCAGAGTGCGGACACGGGCCCGTCCAGAGCCCTCTGCAAGGTGGCAGCTGAGCGGAGGGGAGCTGGGGAGATGGCACATGCTGCRGTCTGGAAGACAAGGGAGAAATGCCGGGCAAGGAACCGGGATGCCCGCCCTGGGCTGGCTCCCGAGTTCAGCATCACCAGCCAACGCTCAACAAGCTCAAGTCCTGGTGCAAGCTGCAGATGTATCATCAGCTGCGAAACGTGGCCCCCACCCGCTCAGCACAGCAACGAGACACAATTTGGCAGTGATTGGCCAAACAAATCTGCTCAAACGCCTTTGGGATAAATTATTTTCCACAAATAATGTAAATCAGTGGGGCCCCTATTCAAAATTATTCTGGATCTTTTTACCTATTCAAAGACAGCTGCAAAACATCAGGGATGAAAGAGCAGAGTTCAAGACAAGAATCTCAGCGCTCTCCATAAACAGAAAGTCTGGTCAGAAGGAGCAGGAATCTGCTGTTGCTCTTAGCTCAATTTTCTGTGGCAACACTTGAAGACAAAACCGTCTCTCCTGGTGTATCTCTCTCGCTAATGAATCTCTCTGAGGCGGGGAGCTGCCCTGCTCAGCAGCTCCTGTCCGAGTATGGGGCTCTCTGCGCGGCCCGCCAAGCTGCACAGCTATGCTTTGGAGCAGAAGTCCTGATCTTCTACCCGCTCCCTCGTAGAGAAATGTCTCCAACAACGTGACAACCAGCAAATATGTCTCCAAAGGCTCTTAAGGACCAGACTGGTAGGAGATGTGGTGTACGGGGCAGTGCAGAGACAGAGGAGCTGACAGCCAGCTCCTGAACACCAAGTGAAGCCTCAGGGCCGGGCTCTGCACCGGCGGCACCGGGAACCACTGCAACGCAGCCGGTACCCGGCAAGAGCGGTGCCAGGCGAGTGTCACCTGCGGCAAGCAGCACCTCGGAAGAGGAGCCCCTGCGCGCCAGAGCCTGCAGACGCGGCAGCGTCTGTGCGGGTTCGCTTTCCTGCGTCACCGCCGAGGCTGAGCTGCCAGCGTTGGGCAGGCGCTCCCGCACCGGCCTCCGAGCGCGCGGCTGCACGCCCGTCCTTCTGCATACCCACACAAGCCTGCCAAGACATTTGCTGCGTAATCTGATTAGGAGCGGTAAAGAGGTTTAAAAATAAGTGCATACGTGTGGGGAGAACGACGCAGCTGCTATTAAAGACACGAGTGCTTCTTTTAGCGTCAGCGGTGCAGAACTGCTGCCGCAGGTGTGTGGAGGCCACAGCCCCTCAGCAGCGTCAGAGGAGCCAACCTGCCAAAATCTGCCTGCAACAGGTAGAAGAAAACAATATACGAACGGCAGGGCTCCTTCTGGGAGATGAACGCCGGAGCTGCTGCGTAGCCAGAAATAAACCACCACGGGTGTGCCTGGAACATTTCCATCCATACATTTTAGCACAGAAGGTGCTAGAGACAAATCCTTATTTTGAGCAACCATGTAAGCACAGGGCTGCTGTGGGACCAGGACGGCAATCTGAGAACACCTGCACTGGGCAGGAGAGCAGAGTCCTGGCCAGCAAGGGGTGTCACTGACACTGCAAAAAGGCTTCAGGAAGCCAGCTCTAACTTCAATCAAGGGGGAAAATTTAGGKGAAAATTAAACTTGGAAGGTTTTTTTTTCCCCGTTTCTGCTGCTTTTTAGCAAACAAGAGAGGATCAGAATTTGAGGGGGATGTTAAGCATTTGCCAGAAAGTGCCGCTTTACAATCAGGAGCCCTAAATAACTTGCATTGCCCAACGCAAGAGCAGGCCGAGTGAACCCAAGAGCACAACCGCTGTCCTGCTCTGCACAGAAGTGCCGCGGGGCAGATGGAAGCACCGGCCGCCGGGAGCCCGAGCTCCACGGACAAGCAGATGCCAAGAGGAGTTTCCAGGAAGGGAGCACCGGTCTCTTGCAGGCCAAGGTCAGAGCCTGCTCGGTTGGTCCAGCCGCCAATGAGCCCTGCTGCTGCTCTCAGGATCCCTTCCAGTTTCAGAAAGGGATGGACCTGCACAGCCGGGATGGGCAGTCACGCCGGGAAGCTGGACCTTGGCTTCACACGGTTCTGTTTTGCCCTCCACTACTCGGTTSCTGGCACTTACTCTGCTTCTTGAGCTGCCATTTGCACAGAAAGAGCTRCTGTCCGCTACAGATCCAACTCCTGAGTGACAACGGTCACACGGAGCCTGTCACCTCACGTGTGGTCAGGCTTCCCCTCCTAACGGGGTGCCTCCTTTCTGTCTAGGTACCCTGCACGGATCCTGCCTCTGGATCACCCCGCGCCACGATGCTCCGCAGCAGTTCCTGGAGCTGCTCTCCTAGACACTGCTGATCCACGTAGCCGCATCTGCTCCTCCGGCCCTGCCCGATCCCTTCAGCACTCGCTGAGCAGCAGCGGCCTCCACGGGACTCCACCCCGACCTCCTCCTGCTGAGAATGGCCATTCCCTCTCGGCTCAGTCACCCCTTGGGGAGGAGCCGCTCTGGTTGTCCACGACAGCCCCTGCGGAGGACCCCTGCCCAAACCAGGGGCCCGCCCGCCGCCCCGTGCAGCTGCGGGGGCGTCCTGCGCGGCGCTGCCCGCCCGGGTGCGTGCACGTGTGCGCGGGCGCCGCGGGGCCGCCGGGCTCCCTACCTTGGCGCAGGGCGCCCAGCGGCAGCGCGGTGCTCAGGCAGAGCTGCGTGGGGGGCAGCGCGCCCGCCTGCAGGAGCTGCGGCAGGGACAGCCCCTTCTCCACGTCCAGCAGCAGCACCGCGGAGCCTAGGAAAGCAGAGGSGGGTCCTGCCGCTGCCTCCCGGCCCCTGTCCCCGCGTGTGCCCTCCCTCACGGACAGGAATCCCGCAGGACGAACACCCTGGCCCGGGCAGCCAGAGCCAGGTCCACCCTGTGCTCAGGGGCTCCACCAGCCCGCCAGGACCCGCCACCTTCAGGCAATCTGCACAAGGCRTTTCTGCAGCGGGGACTTGCCACGGCAGGGCCACCAAGGCAGGGACAGAGTCTGTTCGTCTCTGAGCSCCCGTGCGAGCCCTGCACCCTCCGCACCCAGATGTGACCCCGTGGGGCCAGGCCCCAAGCACGGAGGAGGCAGCAGGACTCCGGTGGCTCCTGGTACCCGCTCACATCACGGTCCTTACCGCTGTCAGCGGCGGCCAGGAGACTCTGCTCCAGGTTGGGGTCTGTGGCTGACAGCACGCGGAAGCTTTTCCTGGGCAGCTCTATCGTGCTCCTCGTCTCCTTGGCATTGAGGGAGAGGTCTGGTCCGAGGGAGACCTTGGCTGGAAGCAGAGAGGACGAGCTCTACCAGAGCCCTCAAAGGCTCCTGAGCGCATCCTGGAGCAGCAGGACAACAGCACCTCCTCGCCGAAGGTGTCCACTCCCCTGAGCACTTTTAAAGTAATTCTACTGTCCAGGTCATGGTGCCTGGAGGAAAACGTGGCCCAAGGGGCCTCCCAGGACCCTGCCCCAAAGCAGCCCTCTGCAATGGGAACGGCGCCTTCGCAGGGTCCCAACCCTCCCTCCGAACCGCTCACCTACCCGTGCCCGCCCCTTCCCGCGTGGCAAGCCAGCTGAGAGCCTGCTGGTCGGGGTCGAGGAGCAGGGGCCAGAAACGAGAGCCGTGCTGCATGTGCGCGTGGAGCAGCAGGGCTGCGTGGCGGCCGTCGGGGCTCTGCAGCTTGCCGGCCCGGTCCCAGGCGCGCTGCTCCCTCGCTGAGCTCAGCAGGGCCGGCAGCTCGAAGTCGGCTCGCACAGGCAGCAGGGCGGCATCAGCGGAGGCTTCGCTGGGGCCTGGCAGCTCCTCTTCYATGAGCCTCTGCACGTCGTCGGGCCCCGGCGCACAGGGGCAGCCTGCGCACAGGTCGCGCCACTTGCCAAGCAGCTCCTGCCGCCGCCGAGGCGGGAAGGCACCGAGGTAGGCTAAGGCTGCCGCGCAGAGCAGAGCATCTCCAGGCACCGTAGCAAACCTCTGCTCCAGGAGCTGTTAGACACAGCAGGTTGGGAGGCAGCTGCCCCTTGCCGCCTCCGTGCAGCTCCGCACCAGGACCCCGTCCTCCCACCTCCTGCGAGACCCAGCGGGCACAGAAACCCGCGAAGAGAAAAGAGCGAGGAGAGAAGAGGGGCAGAACACGGACCCGGCAGAACCGGGTCTCCGTGGGAGGCTGCCGGGGCAGCCCGGGGCAGCGAGGCAGCCCGAGCCTCACCTCGGCCGCCGCCGTGTAGTTGGCCACGTGCTCCGCGATGAAGCTCTCCAGGGCGGCCGCTGCCTCCTTCTCCTTCAGGCTGCGGTTCAGCTCGCGGAGCAGCAGCCTCTTGCTCTCCAAGGCGTGCTTCAGCTTCACGGTCCAGCCGTGGCTGAGCTTCCTGAAGCGCGCGGCCTGCAGGCGCTGGTCGTCCAGCCACCCCTTCTCGCTCTGGATCCGGAGCTGGCAGTGCTGCAGCTGCAGCACCGTGGGCTGCCACACGGCCAGAGCCTGGCAGTACCTGTAGATCGCGCAGATCCACTGGCACAGAGCAGCGGCAGCGACGCTGACGTGGCGCACAGAGGCGGCGCTCAGGCTGCCGCTGGACACGGCGTGGTCCAGCACGGCCAGCAGCTCCTTGGAGATCTCCTCCTTTGGGTAGGAAAGCAGCTCCTGTGGGATGGACAGGACAGACATGACGCTGTATAGCTGCTGACAACAAGGATCTTGGCTGGGTAAGCAATGTACCAGCAAGACCAGGTCTAACATCTCTGTGGGCTTGCGCTCAGCCTTGGGATCCTCTATGCCAGCAAACCCAGCAAACCAAGCCCTGAAAGTCCTGCCAGGGCAGGATGCCCACGACTGACCACGGGTGTGTGACCAGGGCACCAGTGCAGCACTGCAGTGCCTGTGTCCTGCTCAGGAAGGGCATCCCGTGGCAAAAGCAGCTTTTGGGACCTGTGACCTAAGGCCAGCCTGGGACATTCGCAGTGAAGATGTGGCTGGCACCACCAGCTGGGACAGAGCTGAGACGGGGCAGGAGCTGCCAGAGAGCCAGGGGAGAGCCCAGAAGAAGAGTCTGAGAAAAGGGGCACAAATCACAGCTGAGGAGTGGGAATGAATCTCAGAACATGAGTGTGGCCCACAAGGAAACAGCTGGCACGGCAAGAGAAGGTGCTGGAAAAGACCGGAGGGGCTGCTGCACRGGACGGAGCTTCGGAGGGAGTCATTCCCGGGATCCACAGCGCGATCCTTTCCATGCAACAAGAGGCAGGTCCAAGACAGTAATGACAAATCTGAACGGCGCTGCAGAGGTCCCTTTCCCATACGTGCATTGTGTATCTAACCTCGGGTAYAGGGAGAAAACCTCTTGGAGGGGCAGCCAAGCCCCTCCTTGTGAAGAGCCACGTATTAATAAAACTAGCAGCGTGTATGCAGTCTGCACCAAATGTTAGCAAAGACAAAGATAAACTGCTGCCGTGCCAAGCGCTGCTCCTAGCAGCTCTTTGCAATGTAAGTTTATGACTACTCGGAGGAAATGATAAACAAAACTAAATTAATTGCCTGAGCTGCCTCGCTRTTTGTCCGAGCTCTCTCCTCTCACACACACAGAAATATTCCACTGGCTTCTCCCAAACCCCACACAACCAAGAGCAATACCACAAGGCAAAGACACTATAGTTTCTCTCACAATCATATAATATGTCTGAAAAACCTACAGGAGCTCTGCAGATAAGCAGGAATCAAAAATCCAGGAAGTTTTTGGCAACTCTGAGATAAGAGTTAAGTTAAACTAATACTCCATCATTAAGAATTAAGAAAATGCATCAAAGTTTACTCAATCATGGCCAGAACCAGCAACTGACGTCAAATGTATTTTAAGTTTATGTTCTCTTCTTTTTTGTTTTTCCTTTAGAACTGCTTCCAGTCTCTGCAACACAAAATCCAAGCACTTACCGCACTAGAAACACGCATGCTGTTTTCATTTGAGCTCGTCTTTTGTTTAGAGCAGATCCAGGCCAGGCTGACAGCAYTAAGTACCCTGCATTTGCTATGCCAGGAACCCAATCAAGTTGTTGCTGCAATAATCGTGCCCCCA
>NW_020455859.1:22684-34939 GCF_003342845.1 Nothoprocta perdicaria
GCCCTGGCAGGCGCATGGAGCCTTCCATGCCAGCAGACACCTCCACAGCCACCGTCTGGCCCCTCCAAGTGGGGTGAAGGCTCCTTTCCTGACCCACTCGGCTCAGCACRGTGTGGGGAGCGGCCAGTCCCTCACTGGGGTGATTCCAGTCCAAGGCAGCGCTGTGGACCCAGACACTTGCACGTGTCCTCTCTGCTGCAGCAGGATATTTGGTTGATCCTGTGCAAGGTAAAAAGGGAAGAACCTTTCTCCACATACAGGGCTGAAGCACCCGACAAGAAACAAGCCCCCTCCTGACCCAATTGGGTTTCGGGCCTGGGAACCGCCCAGCTTTCCTGAAGCTGCTTGGCAATCGTCCCTGCTAGCTGGGGACCAACGCGGTGGCCGTTACCTGCTCTGCCGTGCAGCTCTCGTGGTGCCGCCGGCCTCGGGGCGCACGGGGCTCTGCCAGGTGGCACGAGCTTCTGGAGCAGCTCTGGAGCAGAGCTCGGTGCGCCCAGCCTGGGGCCAGTGTGTGCCGGTGGCCTCGGCATCTGCTCGCGCCTCCCCTTCCCCAATGCCCAGAGCTGGGAATGACAGAGTCTGCCCCAACAAGCCCGCTTCTGAGGCCGGAATGGGGAGATGTTCCCGGCACAAGTGCTGCATGTGGGTCATGACACAGCCCTTCCTGGTTCCACCTCTGTGTGCTGGGCTAGAAGAGCTGTGTCCGAGCCTCCTCTTCATGGAGAGCTGTGTCCGAGCCCGCTCTTCATGGAGAGCCGTCTTCGAGCCTGCTCTTCATGGAGAAGCCGTGTTCGAGCCTGCTCTTCATGGAGAAGCCGTGTTCGAGCCTGCTCTTCATGGAGAAGCCGTGTTCGAGCCTGCTCTTCATGGAGAACGTTGTCTGATCCTTCTCTTCATGGAGACCCGTGTCCAAGCCTCTTCTTCATGGAGAGCTGTGTCCRAGCCCGCTCTTCATGGAGAGCCATGTCTGAACCTGCTCTTCAGGGAGAAGCCGTGTTTGAGCCTGCTCTTCAGGGAGAGCCATGTCTGAGCCTGCTCTTCATGGAGACCTGTGTTTGAGCCTCCTCTTCATGGAGACCCGTGTCCAAGCCTGCTCTTCATGGAGACCCGTGTTTGAGCCTGCTCCTCATGGAGAGCCGTGTCCAAGTCTGCTCTTCATGGAGACCTGTGTTTGAGCCTGCTCCTCATGGAGACTCGTGTCCAAGCCTGCTCCTCATGGAGACTCGTGTCCGAGCCTGCTCTTCATGGAGACTCATGTCCAAGTCTGCTCTTCATGGAGACTCGTGTTTGAGCCTGCTCTTCATGGAGACTCATGTCCAAGTCTGCTCTTCATGGAGACCTGTGTTTGAGCCTGCTCTCCATGGAGACTCATGTCCAAGCCTGCTCTTCATGGAGACTCGTGTTTGAGCCTGCTCCTCATGGAGAGCCTGCTCTGCTCTGTGCCCCAGACCCGGGAGTCAGTGCGAGTCCCTCCGCACGCCCCGCTGGAGCCCTGCACCTCKCCTCCTTCGCCAGCCTGCTTGCTTTGGCTGAGATCAGCGCCACGTACAACAGCAGCAGGTAGTCTGAGCTACAGTCCGAATTCACAGGGATTTTTTTTCATGTTCAGTTTGCAATTTTGTTAGCAGATCCTAATTAAGACCTTCAGTTTTTGCCTTCCTAGTACAAACTCGTCAAAGACTTGCACGCTGTCCAGGGCTAAGAGTGACTGCATCCAGCCCTAAACAGCACCGGGCACACATTTTGTACTGCAAGAATAAATCCTGAAAAGTGGATATTGAAATAAACCCGTTATTTTTCTGCAGACTGAGCTAAATTTGGGACTCTCAGAAGCTGGTATGCATTTCTCATCACGAGCTCTGTGAAGTCAAAGAGCAGTGAAGTCTTCTCCAGCAAGGACTAAGCAGCATCTTTGACAGAAGGTTGGTAACTTGACAGTCGTGCACCTTCGGAAAGGAGTCTACCCTGCACCTCGTTTCGCTGGGAGCTGGGGCTTGCTGCTTAGTTAATCATTTGCAGAAGGTTGAGCTCAAAGTGGGAAAGCATTCACTCTGGAAAACCAGCACCTTTCCCTACGGCTAACTGATGTGGGAGGGAGCTCTAAAAACAACAGCATGGACCTTGGGATGGAGCCACGGTCCTGCAGCCGTGCAGCTCCTGCTCCTCTCCGTCTACAGACTCCACCGGCCACGCTCCAGCTGATGAACACATGCAGACTTCTTTTGGAAGGACATCCCACACCGCTGCAATCACTTTGGTTTGCACTGATTTCCTTTAGGTCTGAAGACCCCTTTGGAAGCCACAGCGGTTGATACTTCCCGGCAAGGCCAGAGATAGACAGGAAATCTAGAAACTCCAGAAACCAACAAGGTTTCTTCCTTCTATAAGGAAGTTCGTCTCGGAGCTGCTGAGAAGGGTGTGSGGATGTGACCTATGGTTTGAGGCACCAGGGAAAACCCAGCAAGACGTGTGACAGGAGAGGGATCCGCAGTTCTTTTGGGGGAGCTCTGGATGCTGCGCACACAGCAGGCGCAGCAGGCACAGCCGAGCGCCGTGCTCTGCTGCAGGCAGAGGTGCCGGGAGGCCCCGAGCCGAGCGGCCGGCCCCTCACCTGGTAGAAGGTCTCCTGGCCSAGGAGCTGCCTGGCGCTCTCCCAGCCCGGCTCCCTCCTGAACATGCGGCACAGGACGTCGGTGACGCGGACGAGGGGCTCCGGCGGYGCGCGGTAGCTGCGCAGCTCCTCGATGTGGTTCACGGTGAGCTCGGCGCGCGCAGCCTGGTAGTCTGTGGTCATCTGAGGAAGAGGAGGAAGGTGAGTGCAGCAGCCTGGGTGACACCCCGAGCTGCCACCCAGGCTGTGCACGCAGCGGGAGCGGCGCAGCCCCGCGGCGAGGATGAGGATGAGGACGAGGACGAGCCACCACGGATACCTGCTGCAGGGCAGCCTCCTTGGTGTGCATGAGCGCATCCAGCTCCCGCGTGAGGACCTCCATGCGGGCCTTGTGGTCCTGGCAGTCCTGCTCCTCCTGCGCCAGCACTGCCTTCTTGTGCCCCGCGCACTGCCGGTACCAGCCCAGGCTCTGCGGAGAGAGGGCGGCGCGAGCCTCGCGGCAGCCCCGGCGCCCGACCGGCCGCGCGGAGGAGCTGCCGACACCCTCTGGCTGCACGTGGCCCCCCGGGAGCCCCAGTTTGCACAGCCCTGCCCATTTCACCAGTTCCACCTCAAGAACAACTACAGAAAACACTTCAGCGCTGCACAGGGAGGTGAGAAGTGTTGCAACTTGGCATAATACCCCYGCCGGATAAATACCAAAGTAAAAAGTATATATATAAAAAACGCAAACTACAGAAGTGAAAGGTAAGCACAAAAGGCAAGCAGGCTAGTGGACAACAGYGCCGGAGGCAGCAGGGAGGAGCAAGGGGCCTTCCGGGTCCCCAGTTCTGCCAGGACCGACACGAGGGCAGTGGGACCTCGGCAGCTGCCCTGCCCTGCACCAGCGACCCAGCTGACCACCAAGAAGAGCTGCTGCCTTCACCGCCATCCCGCAGCGCTCCCTGGGGACACTGGAGACAGCAGGGGATCCCAGAGTGACCCGGGAGCCTTCCCACAGCAGGGTGCCCCATAGCGACACCCTAGGGCACAGGGGCCAGCCCTGGCCTTCAGGGGTGATTTCTTCTTCCYGGGTGAGCTCTTGCCCCACAAAACTCTCAAGAGTCATCCTGGACCACTGATGGCAAAGGAAAACCCCTCGGGTGCTCCCTAGCAGTGTCCCAGCACAGACACAGGCACCCAAAGTGTCTCTCCTGGCTCTTTCCCCATGCTGCAGCACGGTACAGGTACCCGGGCCCTGCTCCGAGCAGCCCACCTCCTTGATCTGGATCAGCTCCCGCTGCACGTCTGCGATGTGCTGGCTGCACGTTTCCTGCTTCTGACTCACTTCCTTCATCCTGGCTAAGGCTTGCTTCACCCTGCCCCAAGGGAAGAGCCCCAAGGAGCACAGCCGTCCCCTTGCAATCCAGCACGATGTGGCTCCAACGAGCAGGTCCACCAGCAGTGCCCAGATGGTCACAGGTCTGGGAATGCCAACCCCAGTTCCAGCAGTGTCAGATGAAGGGACAGGTCTCTGAACCCATAATCACCCTTGAGGGCTCCTTCCTCACAGTCAGACCCTTCCGCTGTATTTACTGGTGTTGAACAGGAGAAGACAGGAGGAAGGGAACTATCACTCCTGGATCCCAGACAACATTGTTTTTGTGCAYCCAGGTGAAGGGGAATGTGGAGCAACTGCTACGGCATCCGTCCCCACCACGGGACTCTTACTCATGGCAGGCACATGCATGAGACACAGGCACCGGTCTGACCCCACTGAGGTGCAGGTTTCCACCGTCACCCTGTCCTCCAGTCAACCCAGTGTGCGCAGCCAGGGTGCAAGGCTTGGGGAGGAAGAAAAGCTGTCGAATGAGGAGCAAGGAGAGCAYGAGCATAAATGGGCTGGAGCGCAATAAGGGCAGGCAGTCCCTTAGGGTCAGAGCCAGAAAGGCCTGGAAAAGCACYGGGGACACAAGCTCTGGGCTAGACAGGAGGCTGGGCCCATTCAAGGAGGTGCTCCGGGGATGCAGCGGGTCTCACCGCAGGGGTGAGGCTTGCTAGCAGCAAAGGGTCCTTCTGACCCTGCCGCCTGCTCACCCCATGCAAGGGGAATGGGGGGTTTGCTTGGGCCTGGGGGCATTAGGTGATTGCACTCGGCTCTGGTGTCTACTCACCGATCCATCCGCTGACGAAACCTCCTGTGGAACTGTGCTGACACCAGGAGGAAGATGTCGAGGAACTCCAGGAAGGTCTTTGGTGTGACGAGGGGCACATCAGATACCAGGTACTCAGCATAGCATCGAGCGGAGCAGTGAATCGAGGCCATGACAGCAGCAATGTTAACGAGGGACTTGTCCAGGTCGTGCAGCGACCCTGCAGCTGACGCAGGCACGGACAGGTAAGTAGGTATGTGCAGCATTACACACGTGCAGCAACGATCCCCACGCAACGTTAGCAGTGGGGATCCAGAGCCGGAACTGTGTAAACTCAATGCCTGGACACCCTCCGTCCTCGGCTGGGACGCCGGGCGCAGCCTGGGCCCTGGCAGAGCTGGAGGGCACCTCACCTTGGCGCTGCAGATGGGGCTGGCCCAGCGCTTCCTCCAGGCGCTGGGCAGCTATCTGCTGCAGCATGGCGTGGCTCCAGGGCCAGTACAGCTCCGTGCTGCACGACATGCTCAGCAGAGCCCAGGCTGTAGCCGCGGGGAAGCCGAAGGGCTGCCAGCTCTGCGGCTGCCCGCTGCGACCATCCAGCAGCAGCAGCACGTGCAGATTGCTTTTCACGAGCTGGTGGAACCTGGAGGAGGGATCATGCAGCGGCAGTGACACACAGCACGGGCTCTTGCACGGGACCATCCCATCCCGTCACCCGGGCATGGCCTTCCAGAGCCAGGCAGGGCAGCGCTGCGCACGGAGACCCCTCYGAGGCAGGAGGGACCCACTGGTGAAGCAGAGCCCCAGGCTGCCCGTCTGTACGTCCCTACCTTCTGATAACCACGTCAGACTGCGTCGCCTTTCTCGCGCCCTGGTTCTCCGGCTGCAGTGCCGTTACAATGGACACCACGTCCTCCGGGCCGTGCAGGTCGGGGTAGGTGCCCTCCCTCATCAGCATCAGCACCTTCTGCACGGTGTCCACATCGACGCCCTGGTGCACCAGCAGCACGGTCTGTCTGCCCTGGACCCCGGCCTCCCAGCAGGCTTTCCTGACCAGCTCCCTCACCGCTGCTTCTCCTGCTTGCTTGTTCAGCTCCACGAGTTGGGCAGCCATGACGTGGGCCGCCAGCGCCACCAGGGACCTCCTCCCCGTGCAAAGGTGGAAGGAAATTAGGGCCCCGTGCCTCTCCGGGCCCGAGAGCACCCGCAGCAGGTGCACCAAGTGCTCGGTGACCTCCCTGCCCAGCTCCACGTCCCCGGGGAGGACGGCGCTGAGCTGCTGCTGCATGGTGTCCCACCGCCTCTCCTGATACAAGGTGTCCTGGCTGGAGGCCAGCGCAGGGAGCCTGCTGAACAGGACGTCACGCACGTCCTCCCCGGGCAGCAGCAGCAGGTGGGGGGGCAGCAGAGGTCGGGCAGCGTCTCGCCTTGTGCAGGGCCTGAGCTGGCTTCTYGGCGCGTTGGTTCTGCTGTGCTGGTCCACAGCCAAATGTGCAGGAGCATTGCCGCCCGTCTCCGACACGTCAGGCACCAGCAGCCTCAAGAGGGACCCTTGGAAAGCAGAGAAGTTTTCTGGGTCCAGAGCCAGGGCAGGGGCCTGTTCCACAGGGTCCCAGGCGTCGTCCACGCAGTCAGAGTCGCTGCTGCTCTCCGAGCTGGGCTCCTCCTCGCTCTCAGGCTCAGTGTCCTCCTCAGCGCCGGCTTCCCCGCGTGCTTGACCACCACCRCCACTCTCGCTGCCCTGGGACCCGTGTCCCCTGCCAGCGAGGCCCTTGAGGACGCGCCGCTCAGCGCAGAACGCGTTCTTGGCCACGTCCAGCACCAGCTGCCTGCACTGCTGCTGCTCCTCTGCCGTGGCCAGAGGGTCGCAGAACGTGCGCAGAGACTCGTGCAGCCAGAGGCGGACAACGAGCCGCGTGCTCAACACCATGCTGAAATTCACGTCTGGTAGGCTGCTCTTTGCTGCCACGCTGCTGCTGGGGTCTTCCAAGGGGCTGGAGAGATGAACCCTGGGACCGGGCTGCAGCATCAGCATGCTCTTGAGGACCTTCTCTATGTGGTGGAAGGAGAAATGCAAGGGGCAGCGGGCGGGTGAAGCGCAGAACCTCGCCCGCACGGCCTCGTACAGGTCCACGGTGGCCCCGACCACGGCAGCGGCCAGCTCGTGCTGCCTGCAGAGCAAGGGGAACTTCTCCAGCCAGCCCTGGAGCGGAGGCGCGTGGCAGCCGAGCAGGGACTSCCTGGTGACCGCCGGCAGCGAGAGAACGCTGAAGAGCCTCACGAGGCGAGCGCAGAGAGGCTGCACATCGGCCACCGGCGCGGCCACTGTGGCGAGGAAGTTGATCTGTGCGGAGCAGACACGCTGGAGCTCCAGGCTCGTGGCGCTGTGGACCTCCTGGTGGGACAGGGCTTGACGCAAAGTCTCGGCTACGGGATGACTGGCCCGCTTGGGATCTGCGGGGAAGAACCCAAACACATCACCCACGCTGCAGACAGTCATGTAGAGGAGGCTCCAAGAGGGGTAAAGAAACGGGCCTAATTCAAGGCTGAATTCATACACCTCCTCTAAGATTTACCTCTCGTGGGGCCGGCTCAGCTGACCCCGGGGACAGTCTAGGGCTTGGCTCCAGTGAGGGGCGCCCAGACTGGCAGGGCACCGGTCACCACATGAAATGACCCACCAGCAGAGACAAAATTAACAAAAGGATTTTTTTTTTTTTTCCTAACAGCACCCACTTAACTCTCAAAGTGGAACCCACTCCTATGAGACTGAGTGGAAGCAAAAAGTGTTAATCTGGTGCAAAAAATAACTAGGCGGATACATGGGAAAATGTCCATTAAAGGCTAACAGCAATCAGAGGTACAAAGCCTGGCTAACAATATTGCTCAGGCTCAATTTTCTGAAACTCGGGGGGTAAGTGGGGGCAGTCACTGTAAGTGACTGGGGTAAGTGTCACTGTATATTTCCTTGTTCTTATATATATTTTTTCTTATATATATTTTTTTCTGGGCAACTGAAGCTTGCTTCTGAGAGACCGGACAGGGCGCAGGATGGAGCCGGGTCTGTACAGCCATTCTGCTGCCAGTCGCAAGCCCGTCCTCGAGGCAAATCGGTGTGCCCAAACACAATGACTGCGACTTTCAGCCCTGCTGCCCGCAGCCCTGTCCAGGCCGGCGGGACGGACACAGCACAACAGCAGGGAAGACTCCCCGGAGCAGCAGCCTGGGTCCCTCTGGATGGGCAGGGTCCAAGAGAGACCCGCTCTGCGACCCCCTCCCGGGCGGGGGGGATCCTTCGGCCGCCAGCCCCACGGGGCGGCTGCGCCACGCCGCCTGCCCGCAGCTCCCGCGTGCSCAGGGGGGCACCCGGCTGCTCCGTGTGCCCGTCCAGCACCGCGCGCCGTGCGTGAGGGCTCAGCACGCGCCACCGCGCCGCGGGCTGCGGCACCATCGCCACGCAGGGCTTGAGGAGCCCGGGCAGTGCGGCCAGGCATCTCCATGCATCACAGTGCGTCTGCACGCGCTGTGCGTCAGGGGTCCCGCATCAGGCTCGGGGGGTGCTCAGGCGCCCCAGGCAGACCCCATCTCGAGCAGCGGCTCCGTCCACGAGTGCCGGGAGGTGCTCACCAAACGCTGCCGTGTGCAGGTCCTCCAGGAGCAGGAGGCAGGCGCTCCTGCTGCCGCGGGAAAGGGAGGCGCGGTGCTGGGCCAGCCGGGGCGCCTGGCCCCCGATCCTGCTCTCCAGGATGTGGCGGAGGTGTCCGGCGCCGAGCAGCGGCGAGACCGCGGTGCGCTGGAAGGGGTGCACGGGCGCCACGAGCGCCTCCGCGAAGGCCGACTTGCCGCAGCCGGGCTCGCCGGCCAGCAGCACGGGCTGCTGCGAGCCCAGCAGCAGGTCCACCACGTAGAGCGTCCGCTCGTGCTGCGGGGAAGCGGAGCTCCAGAACCCAGCGCCTCCCGCCACGCTGCCCTCGCGGACCGGCCGGGAACGTTCCCYTGGACAGGCCGGAGGGAGGGCATGGCCTCCAGCGGCCCTACAGCGTGACGCGATCCCGGGAATATCCGGGATCCAGCTGTGTCTGGGACTAACTAGGGGAACCTCCGGCCCAGCCGTGCCCCTGCTGCGCTGGGGGACCCGCAGGACCCGTGGGAAGCGCCGGCTGTGCAGCCAGCCGGRCGGTACCTGCGGCAGCACCGAGAAGGACATGGGGATCCCCTTGACTCTGCTGTGCAGGTAGGTCCCGTCAAAGGTCCTCAAGCTGCCGTCGCCAGGATGAGGGTAGAGATCAAAGGCCGAGCAGGCCGGCGGCAGCTCCACTCGGTGCCGGCTGTTGTAGAGCGCCCTGCGGGCGAAGTGCCCAAAGAGCTCCCGGCACCTGAGCGGGAGCAGGAAGGAGAACAGAGCTAAGTGACAGCTGTGCAGGAGAACACAGCTCAGCGGCACCTGAGCAGGAGCACGGAGCTAAGAGCTCCTGGCACCTGAGCAGGAGCACGGAGCTAAGGGGAACTTGTGCAGGAGCGCAGAGCTAAGAGCTCCTGGCACCTGAGCAGGAGCAGGCAGGAGAAAAGAGCTCAGCGGCACCTGTGCAGGAGCACAGAGCTAAGTGGAACCTGTGCAGGAGCACAGAGCTCAGCGGCAGCCGCTCCCCACCTTCTTGGCAGACCCCAGCACCCACCTCAAGCTAGGGCTGCACCCCAAGTCCCGACACCCCCCTCTTCCCCTTGCCCTCATGGTGCGTCCCTCTCTCCAAACCCCGCGCTCCCGCTGGAGCCGGGACCAAGCGCAAGGAGAGCTGTCCTGCTGTGTCCTGCTGTGGCAGTCACGGGCAAGCAGGACGTGGGGCCAGGGYGAGAACAGCTCTGAGAGACACGAGGGACCACGTCCCAGCAGTGCCGTCCTACCCGGGCACCCCGCTTGTACCTGGGCTGCAGGTGGCCTCCGAAGCCCCAGACGTAGGCAACCACAAAGATGCTCTGGGCGAGCTGGTGGTGATGGGCAGGGACAGAGTCATCCAAAAACTGGCAGGAAAAGGCATCTCCCACTATGGAGCAGATGCTGGCTCGCACTGAAAGAGAAGGAGGAAGCACAAGGGAGATGGGGAGACGCTGGCGTGGCAGGGGGAGCAACGCCGAGGGCTCGCTGCTCACTGCTGTGACCTGCTCCTCGGGTGATCGGGGCGCAGCCCTCCCGTCCCCAGACACACGAGGGACACGCAGCACAACGGCGATCCCAGAGGAGGGGCCCGCCCGCCTGGGACACCCAYGCCAGGACCTGAGCTCGTGTCCTGCGTCTAACCCCGAGGCAGAYGGACCAGAGGACCCAAATACTTGGTGCTCAAAGCCTGGCCCATGAGCACAGGAGGACGCTCCTGGCTTCTCCTCGTGCCAGCGCTTCCCTTACCATGCAGGCTCTCTGCGCTGAGAGGCTGGCGCTCCCCGTCCCGCCGCAGAAGCTGGTCCAGCAAGGCCTTCAGGATCCTGGTAAAGGCCGCGACCTCTGCCATGCCGTGAGCCACCGTCCTGCGCAGCTCGGGGTGCGCGTGCAGCGCCGAGCAGCAGTTCTGCTGCAGGAAGGCGAGCGTGGCGGGGAAGACATCCTCGGCGAGGCCGCGCAGCGCGGCCACGCTCCGCCGCTCCACGCTGTACAGGCTGCTCATGGGGTCCAGCACAGAGGCGAGCAGCGCCTGCCAGAGCCCCGAGCCACCGAAGTGCAGCAGGGCGCAGCGCGTGAGCACGGAGGGCGAGACGCCGGAGAGGTCGGGCAGCTCGAAAAGGAGCCGCGCGCTCGCGGGGCACTGCAGCCGCCGGCCGTCGGGGAGGCCCAGGGCTCCCCCGCCGCTCAGCAGCGACGAGACGGGCTCCAGCCACTCGGAGCAGGCGCTGCCGTCCACCACGAGCCACTGCTGGGCGCCCRGAGCCGCCGCGGCCGCCAGCTTCTGCAGCGTCCTGGGGAGGACTCCGTCCTTCCCGGCGCCGTGGCCGCCCAGGAGCTCGGCCGTGCTGAGGCTGTGCGGGCAGAGGCAGAGCGCGCTCACGGCCGGGAACGCTCGTCCCTCCGCGGCACACTGCCGGCCCGCGCGCGGCGCCGCCTCGCAGGGCCTGCTCCTGGCCAGSCGGCCCAGGAGCCGCGCCAGGCTCCTCCACGCCGTGGTCTTGCCGCTGCCCGCCGGGCCCACCAGGAGCACCGCCGTGGACACGAGCAGCGCTTGGTGCAGCTCGCTCACCAGCCCCGCCAAGTCCGCGTCTGCACCGAGTCCGTCCTCCTGCAGCTGGGCAGCCGCGGCCCCCAGCAGCTCCGGCGGCTCCTGCTCCTCACCGAGCCCGGAGCAGGAGGCTGGAAAGATCCCTCGGAGCAGCTCCCACACGCTGCTCTCCTTAGCCCTCACGTGGCCGTGAAGGAGAGGGGAGAAGCAGAGGGCTTGTACGAGCGCTTGCTCCTCCGTCAGGTGCTTGAACACGGGGAGCTGAAACGGGTCCCCCTCCTTCGCCTGAAGGCCGGTGGCCTCTGGCGCGGCCCCATGGGACAAGAGGTCCCCGGCCACGGTGACCGCCTGCTGCAGCATGGCCAGGCGGCTGGCGCCCGTCCCCGTCCCCGTCCCCGCAGGCTGCAGGAAGGCGGCGAGCTTGTCGGCCAGGCGCGCGGCCGCCTGGAAGCCGCTGGCCAGCAGCGCGGCCTCGAGCACGCGGCGCGGCTCCGGCGCCAGCACGGCCACGGGGCGCACGGCCAGCTGCAGCGRCTCGGGCACGCGCCGCAGCGTGGCCAGGCAGCCGTAGGTCTCCCTGACGCCGACCAGGCTTCCSTCCAGGAGGATCTTGCCCAGCTCGCCCGGCTGCAGCGCCCCGGCCCCCTCGCTGCGCGGGGCGCCCTTGCCCCCCGTTTCCTCCGCTCCGGGGCTGCCGCTGCGCTCGGCTGCCGCGTTGGGCGCCGGGGGGCCCTGCCTGCTGGCRAGGGCGGCGCAGCCGGCCTGCACGTCGGCCAGGAGCCGGCCGAGCCCCGACAGCGTGCCGGCCTCCAGCCGCTCCACGGCCTCCAGCAGCAGCCAGGCGCCGGCCTGCGCGGCGCCGCGCACGAAGCGGCGCAGGGAGCTCAGCGGCACCCGCGCCGAGCACTGCAGGACGACGAGGTGCCGGCCCAGCGCCCGCGACAGCCCCTGCACCGTGGCCGCGTTGGCGGCGCCGCAGCGGCCCAGGGCGCCGGCGCAGCGGAAGTCCTCGAGGGCCAGGAGGAGCCCCAGCACGGTGCGCTCCAGCTGCGGGCTGCCCGCGAGCCGCGCGCCGGGCCCCACGTACTCGTAGCCGTAGGGCACGCGGGCGGCGAGGATCTCCGCCCAGCAGCCGGGCGGACCGGCGGCCCACGCAGCCGCCGGCGCCTGCGCCGCCGCGGCCCGTTCAGGGTGCAGGGCAACCCGGTACTTGAGCAGCGCGGCCCACTCGAAGGCGGCGGGCGAGCGGACGCGGTGCCGCAGCAGGCGGGCGAGCACGTCGCGCTGGTACGTGGCGCCGGTGAGC
>NW_020455859.1:35079-40515 GCF_003342845.1 Nothoprocta perdicaria
GCCGCCTGGGCCCCGCGCAGGCGCCCGGCCAGGGCTTCCACGTGGAGCTGGAGCTTCAGCTGGAGGGCGGGCTGCGGCTCGGCGCCGAGCAGCTGCCCCTCGAGCTCCCAGCACCAGAGCGCCTCGTCGGCCAGCAGCACGCACTGCGCCGGGAAGGCGCCCGCCAGCCGCCCCCAGTGCTCGGCCAGCAGCCGCAGCGGGAGCTGGCGGCCGGCCCCGCGCCGCTCCAAGCTCTTGTGGAGCAGGGGGCGCAGGGCCAGGCTGGCGGCCACGCACTCCTGCAGCAGGCTGCTCAGCGTGTCCCTCACGCAGCTCTCCAGGGCGCACAGCCAGCCGTCCACCCTCGGCGCCAGCGGCAGCGGCGGATCCAAGGGCACCGTCTCCCCGTAGGCGCCCACCAGGCTCGTGGCTTGTGCCGGCGGCTGCAGGGTGAGCAGCTCGGCGTGGTCGGCGACGGAGGGCTTGTGGAAGAGGAGGCTGCGCACGCCGGGGAAGCAGCGGCAGGCCCAGGCCGTCGCCTCCGCCGGCTCGGAGGCCGCCGCTACCACGGCCACCGCCTCGGCGTCGCTGAGGAAGAAGAGGCGCGGGAAGCTGACGCGCGCCGCCTCCAAAACGTACTGCACGCTGTCCACCAGCGACTGCAGGGCTCTGGCACCCTCGCTCAGCGCGGCGTGCAGGGCAGCGCCGACGAGCTGGCCGTCCCGTCGAGACGTGGGCGCGGGCATCACGCTGGAAAGCACCAGCGGGTCCCTGTACGTCACCTGCATGAGCTCCCGGAACCAGCCGTCCTGCTGCTGGAACAGGCCGTCCTAGCACAGAGGAGACAGCGTGAGACCCCGAGAAGCAGGGGACGGGCAGAGGGTGCCCTGCAGAGCAGAGGAGGAGGAATGGATTCAGGACAGCCCCGCTCGGAAGAACTGCTCCGCTCCCGTTTGGAAGAACTGCCCAGAACGTGACAGCTAATGCAATGCGAGGAGCTCCACGCTCCAGGGCTGGGGCATGTTGTGCGGGAGAAAGAAAATCACCCGGGTTGGGAATGAATGTCCTATTGGAAKGTCCTATTGGAGATGTGGGAGGTGTGACAGAGAAGAGGGAGAGGATCCCTGCCCTGGGGCTGGAACGTGTGTAGGGAATCACAGAATGCCAGGATGGTTGAGGTTGGAAGGGACCTCTAGGGATCATCCAGTCCAACCTTCCTGCTCCAGCAGGGCCACCCAGAGCAGGTGGCACAGGGTGGTATCYGGGCGGGAAGGGAACCTCTTAGCTCTGCTGGGATGCAGAAATGAAGGCAGGAGGAGACCGCCTAGGTCTAGGGAGCAGAGCAAGACGTGTACATAGGGCACAGACATGCACGTCCTCTGGAGGGGAGGACAAAGCCGTCCGGACAAGCAGAGATGAAGGTCCTTACCAGCTCACTGCTGGGCAGGATGATGTCCATCTCATACAGAACTTTGTTCAGAAATATCCACTTCTGCTGGAAACTGATCCACGCGTCCAGAATAGTATCTGGGGAGACAGGAGAGGGGCTGAGCACTCTGAGGGAGCCTCCAGGGCCAGCTCCTTTCTGGGGSCTCCCAGGGCACCAGTCCAAAGATCTGAGCTCTCACCAAAGGTCCTCAGGGCAAAAATCCAGGTGTCCACCTCATCCTGGATCTGTGCAGCGTGCAGAGAGGAGCCGATGTTCTGCAGCGTTAACAGGCTTCTCTCCGTCAGGGCTTTGAGCTCTGTGGTGTCTGGAACGAGGGGGAGACTGGCTGAAGTTCTGGGCACCCAAAGGCAGACAGGGGCATTGGCTGAGTAGCACGGTGGCGGATGCAGAAGCTGCCCAAGGTTCATCCTAACCAGCAGCTTGAGCAGCCCGGCTCAGAACGCTCCCTCGGTCCCGTGTGCCTGGGCTGGGACAGGCGGTGAGGACGCAGCAGGGACGTGGGCTCGCAGAACCTCTTGTGAGGCCGGTGCCGGGCCCGCGGGAACTGCCAGAGCTACCCAGAAATGCTCCCTCGGCGGGCAAGCAGAAACCCCAGCGACACTTCACCTGGCACCTCCGCTCAATAGCTCTCATTCTTCCCAGTCACATTCCCTCCCCTAGTCTTGGCTCTCCTGGACAGTATTTTTGTCCTCTTTACAACACCAGCTCCCCACTGCCCCGGCCGTTCTCTTTTAATGTAGTTTATGTTCTTGTTCCTTGGTCTTCAGTGGCACAACTCTGCCTGAGATGAGYTTTCATCAACACTTTGCACTTTCCTGTCCCTTCAGAAATCCCACGCTAGGACGGCATTTCTCAGTAATCTACCTCCCTACAGTCACCAACAGCACAACCAAGGCTTTTCTCTTCTATTCTTCCATAGTCTCTAGTTTCAAGGAGAAAAGATGATGATTGCTAATAACTGGAAGGTATCCAAAAGACTGTGACAGCAGGAAGTGTAATGACAGCGAAGAAGCCTGAAAATCCCCATACAAATRTCACCTCACCCTGCGATGCCAGGAGCAGAATTCCAGGTACAATTACTGCCTGTTGTGGAACAGGGAGCTGGCAGGAGCTGCATCGGTCTTGACTTGACGCTGAAGAGCAAGGACAACCTCATTCAAAATGCTAAGGTAAAGAACCACGCTGTAAGGACCATAACACAGTTACAATATCCTTACAGGGATGAGAAATGTCAAAACCCATCACAGGGGGACTTGTTTCAAGAAGGGAAGCTGCATAAAATGATGAAACTGGTTTTAAACAATCAACAACAACAGCAGCAGCAGCAAGCAGAGCATCCTAGGGGTTAGACCCTTTCCGATGGCCCGGCAATGCTGAGGGGTCAAAGCAAAGGCTTGAGGAGAGGCAAAGGGAATCCGGCCTGGTTAAAAGCAGAGAGGATCGAAGAGCAAGGAGATGTCATTCAAAAAGCTGCAGGTATTTATAGCAAGGAAAAAAAGGTGTCAGAATAATTTAAGCCACACACAAAACAAAATAAGAACGTGAGGAACAACTTGTGAGTGCAGGTGACTGATTYGTGCAGCATGATAAGGATCAAAGACGTCTATAAAGATGACAAAGAAGAGAATGAGGGCRGACAGCGAGGAGCTGAGTATTTGCTCTCTGAGTACAAGCGCCAAGGGGCATCAGAACAAGCTGGTGCAAATAATGGGTTAAATCCATCTAAGACTGTTGCCTCAGCATCACACAGTTTAACTGGCAGCCAGTCACCAGTGTCTCCTAAGGACTGACACCGGGACCAACGGTGGTTAACGTCCCTAGGGACGGCCTGCAAGAGGGGATACCGTGCACAGCCCGCGAGTCTGCGGAGGACAAGGAGCTGGGGAGAGTGGACGGCGTGCTGGGGGACACGACTGCGTTCACAGCGACCGAAGCAACAGCGGGGCTCTAACTCGAAGCATCAGCTTCCTCTTCCCTAAGGACAGGCTCCAAGGTCAAACCGGCTATTTCCATCTGCAAGGAGGAGATGGGAGGAACACCTCGGTGAGGAAGGAGCATCTGCAGAGCCCCGTGTTGGCACGGACGCCTTTGACAGGAGGAGCCAGCTGAGCGATGGGGAGCAGTGAAACCAGACACGCTTTTGGACTGGGGAGCCCAGTGAAACGTCTCCACGCTGGCGCCGTAACTGGGACAGTTCCTGGGAGGGCAGGGGACGGAGAGCCTGGTATTTCTTCCCTTCGCCCAGATTATCTCGGCTGGTATGACTGCTGCAAGGGGGTCCAAGCTATTATAAGCCACCCCGGGTCCTTCTGCAGTGCAAAGGTGATGTGTGCTGACGGGCAGGCGTGGGCATCAGCCTCATCTGCGCGAGGAGAACGCGGCTYTGCTCCCGGCCGGCACGCAGCCTTCCTCCGCAGAAGCCAGTCCTGGCCTCAATGCACTCCCACCGCCCCTGGGCCCCTCCTGTGCTCCCRACAGGACTCACCAGACAGGACGTACGTGCCGCTGTCCTTGGAAAGGTATTCTTGCTCGAGGGGCTGGGTGGCTGGATGCGAGGAGCACTCGGGAGCTTTTGTTTTCAGGATGAAGTTGACCAGGCGGAAGCTCTTCTCCCTCCAGATCCTCTGCAGCTGGTGCCACATGTCTCGGGAGCTGTGACGTGCCTGCTCGTTTGACCAGATCTGCAGGCACCAAACACAAGGTGGGGAGAGCACCCGGAGAGGGGCACGGTCACGGCCACCCCCGCGGCAGCACGGGCGTCCTGCGGGACTCGGCCAGGCCAGGATCGCTGTTCTGCAGACAGCTCCAGGCTCCCATGGAGTCTCTGCATCCTTCATAACGCTTCCACCCTGCTACGCCACACACTTGGAAACGGACAGGGAATCTCACGTCGCATTTGGCTTCTGCAGCTGCCTACTGTGGTGCCCGGCAGCACTGCCCAGGGAGGAACCGAGCGCAACGTGTGCCAGGCTGAGCTCAAAGTCCCCCTGAAGCCCACACACACACCAAGCTGCACAAAGGCACGGGCAGCATCGCGCCCTGCCGCAGCCCCTGGCAGAACCCCCGCGTGCCGGAGGGATTACCGCAGCTCTCTCCCGCAAGGCTCAGGAACCAGCAGCTGGAAGTGCCGCTTACCCTGCAGATCGTGCCGTGGTGCTCCAGCAGCGGATAGGACATCAGCTGGCCTACAGTGAAGTGCAGGCTGATGGGGCACGTGAGGCCCATCGCTGAAAAAGAGCACAAGGAAGCGCTGCGGCATTCCTTGACGGTCTACATGCAAGTACAAGGAGGCTCTGCAGGGACTACAAGAGAACACAGACCTCCAGTAGCTGCACACAAAATGCACGATCAGCACAAAATGYAATATTGAATAAGGTTTAAATGTGATGTTAAGGACAGAGACTCCACAACCTCTCTGGCCCCTGATCCACAGTTTGACAGACCTTACTGTAAAACACTTTTTTTTTTTCTTATGCTTAAATGGCATTTCATGGATTTCAGTTTCACAGAATCACATAACGGTGGAGGTCGGCAAGGACCTCTGCAGATCTAGTCCAACCTGCCTGCTCCAGCAGGGACACCCTGAGCCTGGGGCACAGGGCGGCATCCAGACGGGTTTGGAGACCTCCAGAGAAGGAGACTCCACAGCCTCCCTGGGCAGCCTGTGCCAGGGCACTGTCACCCTCACAGTGAAGAAGATCTTACTCATGTGGATATGGAACTGCCTGGGTTTTAATCTGTACCCACTGCCCCTTGTCCTGTCACTGGCSACCACTGAGAAGAGCYTGGCCCCTTCCWCCCTACATTCCCCCTTCATGAACTTATCCATGTTAATCAGATCTCCTCTCAGCCTTCTCTTCTCCAAGCTGAACAGGCCCAACTCACTCAGTCTCTCTGACTTCAGCCTTGCTGAGGTCAAGGTAGACAACATCCACAGCTCTCCCATCATCTATCTAGCTCGTCATCCCATCGTAGAAGGCTACGGGGCAGCCCATCAGGTTGGTCAG
>NW_020455859.1:40759-42505 GCF_003342845.1 Nothoprocta perdicaria
GCCTGTAATTGCCCGGCTCCTCCCTCTTGCCCTTTTTGCAGACTGGAGTGACGTTGGCTCTCTTCCAGTCCTCGGGCACCTCCCCTGCTCTCCAGGACMTCTCRARGATGATGGAGAGAGGCTGAGCRATAACCTCGGCCAGTTCCCTCAGCACTCTTGGGTGCATCCCCTCTGGGCCCATAGATTTATGGGTGGCCAGTTTGCCTAAGYGATCCCTAACCCAATCCTCCTCGGCCAGTGGAAGGTCTTCCTCTCGCCCATTTCTCTCTTTTACCTGGATTCTGTAGTTCTTGGGGACCAGCCTTAGCAGTAAAGACAGAGGCAAAGAAGGCATTTAGTAGCACTGCCTTCTCTGTATCCCCCATCACCAAGGCATCCACCCCATTCCTCAGTGCGTCCACATCTTCCCTAGTCTTCCTCTTGCTGCTGATGTATTTGTAGAAGACCTTCCTGCTGTCCCTGACATCTCTTGCTAACTCTAATTCCAAACAGGCCCTGGCCTCTTTTGTTGCATCTCTGCGTTCTCTGACAATGTTCCTATATTCTACCCATGTGCTCTGGCCCTTCTTCCACACGACGTATGCTCTCTTTTTCTCATTAAGTTTCCCCAACAGCTCATTGCCCATCCACACAGATCTCCTGCTCCTCTTGCTCAAGTTCTTTCTTGTAGGAATGCACTGATCCTGAGCTTGGAGAAAGTGCTGCTTGAATATTAGCCAACTCTCCTGGACACCTTTTCCTTCGAGGACCCTGGCCCAGGGGATTCCTCTGGTAGGTCCCCAAAGAGGTCAAAGTTGGCTCTCTTAAAGTCCAGGGTTGCAATCCTACTTCTTGCCCAGCTTCCTCCABRCAGGATTGTGCATTCCTACATCTCATGGTCACTGCAGCCCAGACKGCCCCCAACCCTCACATTTCCAAGTAGACCATCTCTGCTTGTTAGCATCAGGTCTAGCAGCACCCTCTCCTTGTTGGCTCATGTACCACCTGCATCAAGAAGTTATCTGCAGTGTTCTGCAGGAGCCTCCTGSACTGTCCATTCCTGGCTGGAACACTAGTAATGCCCAGTGACAGSATAAGCTGCAATGAACACTTTGTGTCCTGTCACTGGGCATTACTGAGGACAGTTGGCCCCATCCTCTTTACTCCCTCTTATCAGATATTTTAACATGTACACAAATATACCCATATATGAACACAAACATATATATGCTCATACATATCAGCATATGTGTAAGATCACCCCGAGTTTTCTCGGAGAATGTCTAGTCTGCAGGGCTCACCCAAGAAGATCTCCTTCCAGGAGCTGGTTTTTATGAGYGGACTGCTCAGCTTCTGGATGAGGGGCACGAAGTCCTGGAAGTCGGCGATCATCCTGGCGCAGGCCTGGCAGACGGCGTGCTCGGCGCTCAGGGACGCTGCCGCGAGCGCCAGCTCCCTCTGCCACTCCGACATCTTCTCCATTGCCAAGGCGCAATTGAGCTGTTGGGAGAGAGGGACCGAGTAGACGCAACCCGGGCAGAAAGGGATGGTCTCCAGATCAAACCCGTCCACAGCACGGCTGTGCTGTGCCAGAGGAGATATTAACTTAATCACAGAATGTTCAAGGTTGGAAGGGACCTCTAGAGATCTAGTCCAACCTTCCTGCTCAAGCACAATACCCTGGCGATGTCACAGAATCACAGAAGGGCTGAGGGTGGAAGCCACTAAAGATCCCCCAGTCCAACCTCCCTGCTCCAGCAGGGACAC
>NW_020455859.1:42864-44316 GCF_003342845.1 Nothoprocta perdicaria
GAAGGTCTCCAGAGCAGGAGCCTCCGCAGCCTCCCTGGGCAGCCTCAACCAGGGCTCGGGCACCCTCCCACCAAACAAGTTCTTCCCCACGGCCACATGGAGCTGCCCGGCCTCCAACCTGCACCCACTGCCCCTTGGCCTGCCCCTGGCCACCACCCACAAGAGCKTGGCCCCTTCCTGCCTCCATCCTCCCCTCGGRTGTTGATCAGATCTGCCCTCAGCCTTCTCTTCTCGTGTCGTGCAGCGTGTGCTTAGGAAAGAGCTCAGGAGCAAAGCAGCTCCCTGCTGCTCTCTGCCAAGTCCTAGCTCTGAGGGCCCAGGGACTTCCTGAACTGCAAATTATATCTGTGCCGTTGTGCTTAATGCCACCTTGTAAAACCTCCATTTTTGGACGTGTCTGGGCTGGTTTTCYGCGCTCACTTATACGTTGAACCTCGCACGTGGCAGATCTTTTCCAAGCGGTATAAGGGATACTCGGTCATTCCTTTCCTGAGCACATCCCAGAAGTGCTACCAAGGTTGTTCTCCACCGCCAAGCAGCGTCCAGCTCTGCAATACCCCTCACAGAAAGGGGCTCGGCGCTGCCAGGAGCAGCCAGCGTGCCGATGTGCAGTGCATTTTTAGGGCAGCAACACTGTTTTCCAGATTGCTCCTTGTCCCGTTCTGTTTTGCAGCACTGCATCAGTGTTTTTGCCTGCTGCCGCGCACAGAACTGGTGTCTGGGGAAGGGTTGTCCACAGGGACTCCCGACCTCTTTCATTGCTGGTAAAGGAAATTCAGAGCCTGTCCCCGGGTAGTTCAGCAGGGCTGTTTTTTCTCAATGCTTTGTGTTTAATAAAAGAGCTCCATCTCTCATTACATTGCCAGTTACTCAGCATTGTAAGATCTGGTTTGACAATCGGGTTCCACTTCCTTAAATAAATACGCATTGCCAGGAAGCTTTTGAACTCACTTTTACAGCTCATTTATGAACACGTTGAACAGCACATAGCCTAAAGACCTCAGGAGTTCTAACCTAAGAGGTCTTCTCTCTCGCCTTTGGACAGTGCAGGAGCTTTCAAAGCTTCCYGTGAGAGACAGTGTCAGAAAGCCATGGAAAATCAAGCCTATCAAACCCTTCGGGCCTTCTTCACTCACAAGACCTTCCCAAAACACCGTCAGATTTGCAGACCGTGATGTCTCTCTGCAAGAGCCATGGTGCCACCACCCCATTTAACGCACTCACTGCCAGGGAATCCACACAGAAATGTCAGGATTGGCCTGAATGGAGAATGAACAGGAACGATGAAATGCGGGAGAAGGAGCAGGGACAAAGGGCAGGAGAGGGGCTGTAAGAGCGGACGCGCTGGCAGCAGCGGTGTGGGCAGGTCAGCAACATCCCAGCACAAGCCCAAATGCCACTTGCCAGGACACCCCCACGAGGGACAAAGGACAGCGAGGACACCCTGCTGAG
>NW_020455859.1:44886-48274 GCF_003342845.1 Nothoprocta perdicaria
GTGGGTGGATGGATGGATGGGTGGGTGGGTGGATGAATGGATGGATGGGTGGGTGGGGGGGTGGATGGATGTGTAGGTGGGTAGATGGGTGGGTAGATGGGTGGGTGGATGGATGGATGGATGGATGGATGGATGGATGGATGAGTGGGTGGATGGATGGATGGAGATATGGGTCCCTGTCAGCTGTGACAAGGACTGAAGTGGAATGTCCAAGCATAGGATGTGGCCACCAGCCTAAGAAGAACCCAAGAAACCTGAGGAGCACTCAAGAGTCGTCACCCCCATGCCCTGTGTGCAAGGAAACCTGGGCACACAGAGGAGCATCTTGGTGCCTCACTGCTGGGATGCACCCGTGTCTGTGCTGGTGACCCTATGGAAAGAGTCCGTAAGTCAGTGAAATTCCTCTGCTTCTAAATAAAATCAATTCCGCTTCTAGCTTGTCTCCCGTTGAACTTTGCCACATTATTGCTGAACGTTTCCAGCATGGCAATCTTCTATTACATTTTTCTATCTGCGTGCCCAGAGCTAAAGTCAAATTTCCTAGTCTACAGTTTCCAGGATCCTCTTGGAGTACTTTCAAAAATAGGCACCACCTTCCACGACCATAGCACTGAGACCAGTTTAAAATGGTAATGCAATGTGAGTAGTTTGGATAGTTTGCATTTAAATTTCTTCATAAAAATTACATTCTACTAGAATCTAGATATTTGTGGCAGTTTWTCAATTTTCCTCAAATATCTACTGCTGATAGAGATAGTACTTCTGAATCATTCATCATTAAAAAAAAGGTGGAGGTTGTATGGAAGAAGCCTTAAAATATCCGATGGTGAATCCTAATGAAATAACTTATTGGAAATTCCCRCCAATGATTGTTTCCTTAGAGAGCACGACCTCTCACACTACCAACTCACACCACCTCTCACAGCTACCCAAAGCCCTGCAGATCCTCCAATAGGATTTCACATTCTACTATGTTTCTAAAATGATTAATTTTTATGTGTATATTTTTATCAAATTAGCCTTCTGAATGATTTTGAACTGCTTTTTTTGATAAATGTTATTCAGAATAAATAAATATTTATTCTGAGTATCTAATAGAGTGCTTGTCTCCGGGTGACCTGCAAGCAGTTCACTCAGTTCACTCTCCTCGGTCCTCCTAGAAACCTCATTTTAACATTTTTCTGTTCTCACTGCCCCAAAAAGGATGGCTGTGTGCATGGAGTCCCGTGTGAGCACAGCCTCAAGAGTCGCCCCTTCCATTACTTCTCTCTCGTGAGCTCTGACGAGCAACGATTTATCCCATTTAAGAGTAAAGCCGCGGTTTAGCATTGAGGAACGGGCTACAAAGAGGCTGCAGTCTGGGACTGASGGACACTGAGAAACAAGGACAAAAAGTGGAAGAGAATTCCAAGTTGGAAGAGCAGCTTCCAGCCGGAGCTGGATCAGGATGGAAGTCGCGGTGAGGACACCGTGCAATGGAAGAGCGCGGCGCAGCTGAGGGTGGTTCCGATGGAGGGACGGTCCTCACCTTGGTGAACCTGAGGCACTTCCAGTCCCGGATCTGCTCGGAGATGACGTGGAGCAGCCGCCACACGCGTCCGGACGCGTCGATGACCGCGCGAGTCTCRGCCACGAGGGACACGTCGGTGCAGTCACCTGCAGACACGAGACATCAGAATCAGGGGGCTCCGGGCAAGTCTTGGCCCCGYTTCCAGCCCTGTCTATTAAACACCACAAAGAGCCCCTAGAGCAGAAGCACGGGACGTAAGCGTAGGGAGGTGGAACTCGTGTTCCTGCACAGGGCAAGGTGCCACCAGCCACGCAAGACGAGGAGGTGCCGGAGCCCCTCGCCCTCTTGCCTGTGAGGATCATCTGGGAGCGACGCAGCTCGGCCACGCGCACGTCCGTGCTCTGCAGGGAGCACTGCAGCTCCTGCAGCTCCTTCTCAACAGCGCAGGGGTTCTGCGCGGGATCCACGAAGCGTCCGGACGTCACCGTCGCCAGCAGCTCCTGCAGCTCCTGCTCGCTCTTCTGCAGTGACGCGCCGAGCTCCTCAACGATGGTGAGGCGCCGGGAAGTGATGAAGTCTGACACCTTCTGTTGCTGGCTCACAAAAGCCTCCCAAGTGTCCAGAAGCTGAGAAGACATAAAAACACACCTGAGAAAGGCGTAGAGGAGGAGCACGGACAGGAGAAAGGCACCGTGAGAGAATGGACCGCACAGCGCAGGACTGCGAGCACAGGGCGACTCTCCTCARGACTGCAGACATCCCTCTCGCTTGGGAAGGTGGGAAGAAGGAATCCTAGGGCCAGCGCAGCACTCCCTTGTGCAGTGCTGCATTCCGACCTCAACTCAGCTCTACCAACGTGATCCAAGAGGAGAAGCTGGGAGGTGATTCGCGCTTCGCGCCTGCATTTGGGCCAGACCAGGTCACCGCACTTGAAGGGATCGTGCAGGTGTCGGTCCCTTGGAGGTTTACTCCATCTGTGGTGACTTCCACGTCTCTGGCTTGGYACAAGGCAGGAAAAAACCCAAGACAAAAAAAAAGTGTATAAACCCCTTTGAATTAGACGGAAAACGGAGTCTCGGTTCRGGGGAGGTGGGAAAGCAAATACACCTACTCAAAACTGTGGGAGAAGGCTCTGGTTTTAGAACATGAAATGGGTGTTCAGAAAAAGCCGGACCTACATAAGCTTTGATGAGAAAGAGGAAAACAAGGCTGTGTTTGCAGTCCTTTGTGCTAGCTCTACCTTGACACGCGTTTTTGGCCTTGTAGGGCAGTCAGAGCTGCTAAACAGGGTTGACAAGAAGACTGACGCATCCGTATGGAGAGGAAAGCCCCTGAAAAATGTCCCAACGCCGACAAAATTCATCTTTCTCCCTCCTACCATGTAGCTCGCCATCGGAAGAGCCTGCTGGCAATACCTGGACAACTGGGCTCCCGTGGACTCATCCTGTGAATCCCGAGTGCTAAAGATGACGTTCCCGTGGCCGGCCACGCAGGACACGGCATTTGAGATCAACACACACAGGTTCCCTTTCTGCTCGACCAGCGCCTGGCCAGGGGCCTCGGTCGCCCCTCTGTAGTTGATAAAACACCCCAGGACGTTGGAGGAGAGCGGAGATATCTCGTGATAGACCCAAAGAAGCAAACCTGAGGCCTGCTCAGATCTGCGCTGCTCACTCAGTGCAGAAGGATCTGCCTGGAGCTTCCTGCAAGGAATGTCATTCCCGCTTCCTCCCTCCCTGCAGCACCTGGTTAGTGCCGACCTTGTTCCCAAGTCAGCAGGGAAGGAAGGGCTCATTCCCAAAAGAAAGGGCGATGGGATCCGGCTCATTCCCAAATGAAAGGGTTGCGGGATCCGACTCATTCCCAAAAGAAAGGGCG
>NW_020455859.1:48741-49808 GCF_003342845.1 Nothoprocta perdicaria
TGGGATCTGGCTCATTCCCAAATGAAAGGGTTGTGGGATCCGACTCATTCCCAAATGGAAGGGCGGTGGAATCCAACTCATTCCCAAAAGAAAGGGCTGTGAGATCCGACTCATTCCTGAACAGAAGAGCGGTGGGATTCGACTCATTCCCAAACAGAAGGGCGGTGGGATCCGGCTCATTCCCAAATGAAAGGGTTGCGGGATCCGGCTCATTCCCAAATGGAAGGGCGGTGGGATCCGGCTCATTCCCAAACGGAAGGGCGGTGGGATCCGACTCATTCCCAAACGGAAGGGCGGTGGGATCCGGCTCATTCCCAAACGGAAGGGCGGTGGGATCCACGCGGTTCGCGTCTCTGATCTTCTGCAGTGGACGAGTGCTCAGAGCTCCTCTCATTTCTCCACCTCCGCTTCAGCCCAGCCAGACCGACGCTTCCCGGAGAACGGAAGCACTGGCAAATATCTAATTTTCTCATCTCCRCAAGCGTTATCCTCTTCTTCCCATCATCCCTCTGGGATTACTCAGGTGGGACACTGTCCCTGCAGCTGCAGTCTGAACCAACAGCAGCAGAAACCCTTCCAAGAGCTCGGCCTGGTGTCTGCACCGTGCAAGGCTCAGGAAAGCGGCGCAGGAATCTCTCCCACGGCAAAAACCTGCCCGCTTGACCCTCTCCTGTTGCGGTCCRCTCTGACATGATGGGTTTGCTCCTTTCTGACATGACGTTTTGGCCGATGGTGCGCCTGGAAAACCCATCCTTCGGAGGCATTGCTCTAACTCTCGCTCATTGCATAAACTCTAGCTCTATTCCTAGCCACGGTCGACAACAGAAAGAGCACGCAGCCAAACGAAACCTGCTCCCTGCCAAAGGCACAACAAGTTCAATACACCAGYGCTGGTCTAAGCAGCCGCCCGTGTGCTCCGCCACCAAATCGTACCCTGTGTTGGAGAGCGGAGACACCGGCTCCTAGGGGATTTAGAACAGCCCCACTGAGCCTGGATGGAGGAGGCACCAGGGCAGCTGGGCCCACGGTCACCGAGAGCGGACACGAAACACGAGTGTCACCTGCAG
>NW_020455859.1:50501-55193 GCF_003342845.1 Nothoprocta perdicaria
CACAGAAGGATCTTGAACTGTGTCCCAGGAAGAGCAGGATCCTGCACCTCAGGGAAAGAGGGGCCAGAGGGGACACGGGCAGCATGGGAGCAGCACGGGCGCACATCCCGGAGCCATCCGGGCTGCGAGGGGAYGGGGATGGGGATCGGGACAGGACGGGGAAGGGGACGGGGACGGGACAGGCCAAGCATCCCCTTGCGGGGCCTGCAGCAGAGCTGGGGTCTGGGGAAGGGTCCCCGGTCCCAACCCGCCGCTTGGCAGCGCAGCCCCTCAGCGGCCACGTGCCAGGGGCCACCKCAGCCCAGCCGGGATGCTGCAGAGCTGGGAACACAGGAAGGGGCTGGGAACGCTGGGGCTGCAGGAAAACCCTGGGCACGGGACACAGCGAGGGTGACACGGTGACGTGCAGCTCTGCAGGGACCCTGGTGGGGACAGGGCCTCTCCAAGGCGCGGGGACACGCGCGGGCGCGAAGGACGGCGGCTCTTCCTCACCGTGCTCTCCAGGTCCTGCTCCTGCGCGCTCAGCGGACGGAAGCAGCGCCGGACGGCCGCGTTCAGCGCCTGCACGTGCTGCACCTGCTGCTGCAGCTCCTCCGTGCGGCCCCGGAACTGCTGCAGCTGCAGGYGGAGAGAGCGGCGCTCGCTGCATCGGAGCGCCCGGAGCGCCCGGCCCCGTGCCCGGCCGCCCCACGCTGCGCACTGCTGCCCCGTTCGCTCTTCCATCCCTCCCGTTCTCCCCTTGTGAAACTCGGGGCCACCTGAGGCACCGTCACAGCGTCACCTTCCTGGGGCGCCCTTCCCAGGCCCCCCTTCCCGGGGAGCCCTTCCTGGGGTGCCCTTTCCGGGGAGCCCTTCCCGGGGTGCCCTTCCTGGGGAGCCCTTCCCAGGGAGCCCTTCCCGGGGAGCCCTTCCCGGGGCGCCCTTCCCAGGGAGCCCTTCCCGGGGAGCCCTTCCCAGGCCCCCCTTCCCGGAGAGCCCTTCCTGGGGAGCCCTTCCCAGGGAGCCCTTCCCGGGGAGCCCTTCCCAGGCCCCCCTTCCCGGGGAGCCCTTCCTGGGGTGCCCTTCCCAGGGAGCCCTTCCCGGGGAGCCCTTCCCAGGCCCCCCTTCCCAGGGAGCCCTTCCTGGGGAGCCCTTCCCGGGGCGCCCTTCCCGGGGAGCCCTTCCCAGGGAGCCCTTCCTGGGGAGCCCTTCCCGGGGAGCCCTTCCTGGGGAGCCCTTCCCGGGGTGCCCTTTCCGGGGAGTGCTTCCCAGGGAGCCCTTCCCAGGGAGCCCTTCCCGGGGAGCCCTTCCTGGGGAGCCCTTCCCGGGGCGCCCTTCCCGGGGAGCCCTTCCTGGGGAGTCCTTCCCGGGGCGCCCTTCCTGGAGTGCCCTTCCCAGGGAGCCCTTCCCGGGGCCCCCTTCCCGGGGCGCCCTTCCCGGCTCCCTCCTGCCCTGCGCGCAGCACCGGCGGATGCTGCCCCGACACGCAGGAAACCCCGGGGTTCCCAGGTCGCTCTGCACCCGCAGGACCTCAACTCTGTCCACAGCAGAGCCCTCGCACGCTGGGACCGCGAGGGGAGATGGGAGAGGGCCAGGCACCAACGCGGCCGCAGACACTGACTGCGGCACCAAAACTTCCCTGGGAATCTRAACCAACTGCTCTCCCCTTCCCAGGGCAGGGGGAAATATATTTGCACGTGTTTTTATACTCAGTATTTCCGTATTTCCCACTTAGTGAGTGTATTCCACTAGGAGAAAAGAYTAAATGCCTGGAATTCACTCAGAGAAGTGAAAGAAGCAGGTACACCTCACTGCTTAGACTGGGACTGCCTTGCAGAGAGCTGCAACCCGAGCAGAAACAGCCGGAGGCTGCGCCCAGACCCACGGAATCRCAGTCCCAGCAGGGCTGAGGCYGGAGGGGATCCCTAGGGATCATCCGGTGCAGCCCCTGCACACGCAGGGACACCCGGAGCACGGGGCACAGGCTGCACCCAGGCGGGTTTGGAGACCTCCAGGGCCGGAGGCTCCGCAGCCTCCCCGGGCAGCCCGGGCCAGGGCTCGGGCACCCTCAYGGGAAAGCTGTTCCTCCTCACATGGAGATGGAWCTGCCTCYGTTCTAATTTATACTCATTACCCCTGTCTGCCCTCAGGGAAAACAGGTGGTAAAACGTGAGGTCCAACTTGGAGCCCAGCTGGCCACGGCACACTGGGAACTTCCAGCCCGAAGAGCAGGAGAGTCGCGGCGAATGCCAAAATCTGCCAAAATCACCACTGCTCTTGGGGGGAGCAGAGTCCTTGGGAACTGAAACTGGATTTCCAGACCCCTGCCCCTGCCGCTGACAAGTTAACCTCCCTGCGCAGGGCCCTCTGATGTCTATAGCAGCCAATTTCCGATGTTAAATCAGCTTTACGGAAGTGTCTTTGGGGACGGTGGCATCTGGACCTGGGTCAGAAGAACCAGCCATTCGCGCTGTTTCGGAGCTAAGGGGCAGCTAGAGACTGGGAATCTCCATCTGGCCATGCCCGAAGCAGTTACTGGCTCCAAAGGCTGCAGCTCGGAGCCCGGCTGGCAGCAGCTCCACGGGAAAGGGGCCAGCGGCGTGGCTGGCACGGAGCGGACGCGCTCGGCGGAGCCGAACCACAAACCAGGCAAACGGGAGCTCCTGTCCGCGCCAGGCGCAGYGGGTCCCGCTGCGGGCAGGGGCGCCCGCGGGGACCCCCGTACCCGGTGCGAGCACTTGGCCACGGTGACGATGTCGGTGCCCACGCTGCGGTAGAGCTGCACGACGGCGCCCAGCTCCGCCAGCAGCCGCCGGCTGCGGCGCGCGGCCTCGCTCAGCAGCAGCGCCAGGATCTCCTCGGTGATGAGCAGCAGCGAGGGGCCTGGGCGCCGGGCACCGGGAAGGAAACCGGGGAGCTGCACCCGCGGGGACCCCACGAGCCCTCCTGCCTCCTCCCATTAGCCGGCACCCGAGTGTCGTCACCCCCAGCCCGCGGGACCTGCCGCTCATCCCGCCGTTTCCACTGCCTCCCACTCCCGCGTCGGGAATCGCTCTCCGATCGGATCTCACCGATCTCGGCCCGGATGCGGCTGCAGTCCAGCAGGAGCAGCCGGTTGCGGGTGACGATGCCGGCGGGCAGCGCGTCGGCGCGCGCTGCCCACGCGCGCAGCTGCGCCACGCGGCGCGCGCAGTCCTCGGCCGGCCAGCCCCTCATGCGCTCGCGCTCCGCGGCGCCCCAGCTGCGCGCCACGCGGTGCATCTCGCCCAGCCACGCGTGCTCCCGGCACATCTCCTGCACCTCCGTCAGTGCCGCCTGCCGGGACGGCGCCTGGGGCTCGCTCAGCCCTCCAAACACGGCTCCCCTCTTCAGAGCCCCTTACCCGCGCGGCCCCGGCCAAAGGAGAAGGGTTTCTCGCTGCTGACCCTCCCCGCCGCCAGCCCCAAGGCTTGCTAAGAACCTCCACGCGATGCTGCGCGCTGCCTCGTGCTCCAGAACCCACAGAGCCCTTTCGCATCCATCCTTAYGGGGCTTTCCCAAACGGGAATGTCTGACCAGGGAAGCGGAGGCATCACAGAGCCCCAGACTGACTCAGCCCCGAGTCTGTCACTGCCTTTCCCTGCAAGCACGTCACGCAGGAAGCAGACTTGTGCTCGAAACGGTGGGAACTGACGGTCTGGATATAGCTGATAAAAGCAGGGCGGGCACACAGAAGAAGCTCTGAGAAGAGCCTCAGGGAAGAGGCTTCCAAAGGGCCGTTGTGGGGACGAGRATCAGCCTCTTTTGGAGCTCTGTCCCGGGCAGAAAAGCGCTCCCCCACCTGCTGCCGCGTCCACACGGAGCAGCACGCGTCCACACGTGCAGCCCCGGCTCCCCGCTCACCTCCAGCAAAGCCCGCTGCTCCTCAGCGGCTTCCTGGATGCACTTGTCCTTGCGCAGGTCCTCAGCGAGCTGCTCCCACGACGGCAGCGGATAGTGGCTCCGCACCTGGTGGCCAGTCACCCTCAGGCCCGCGGCGGCCCTCGTGTCTACGGGCAGAACCAGCCGTGGCTCCGGCTCACGCGCGAACTCCGCAGGCGGAGCCCAGGGCAGCCCGCTGCCGGGCTGAAATTCCAGGTTTTCAACATTTCTCTTATTGGCTCTCCCGGGACCTGTGCAAACGGACACAAAGCTCCAGCAGGTGCCAAGGAGATGACCCTTCTTCCCCCGGTTTGACATCCACCCTCAAATAAAGCCCCCTGTGCTCAGGACTGCTGTGCCAGCAGGGAGGGTGCAGGACAGAGCCCCGCGCCCCGGGCACGGAGCACCCACCGCCCGCCACGCGCTGCTCCTCGGGACCCTCTCGGGCTGCACCGGCCTGCTCTGCGCGCGTCTCTGGGTTCTCGCCCGTATTTTGGGTCACCTGCAGGGAAGGAAGAGCTGGAAGTCAGCGAGTGCTTGAAGAAAAGCATTCCTCACGGATTACTTTTCCTGAGTGAGGAGTTACCCCTCTCCAGCACACAGAATGGCATGACAGAAATTGCTGTTTTTCATGCAAAGTTGTGTGGACGCCCTCCAGCTGGGAGGCAGGACCGGCCCTTCTGCACGCTCCCAACCACGAGGGCAATGACATGGGAGCAACGACTGTCACCCTTCCCCAAGAGCCCTGCCGCTGTCCCGGCACGGCATGGGGCAGCCGGTCGCAAGCACCCATCTCTTCCAGATCTTTCTCCA
>NW_020455859.1:55826-56303 GCF_003342845.1 Nothoprocta perdicaria
GCAGCGGCTCCCACTCCCGAGCCCTGCGCCCCACTGCCTGATCCGCAGCGCCTGGATGCAGCTGGAACCATGGAGGACGACACCATGGGAATGAATCCTGCTTTTGGCCGCGGACGCTGGCACGGGACACCCCGCGGCACAGGGCACCTCTGCTAATGAGTGCAATTAGCGCAGGCAAGGAGGTAAGGAGCAGCGCGAGCGCGGACCTGCAGGACGGAGTCCACGACGCGGCGCAGGGCGCCCGAGAGGCAGCTCCGCAGCTGCTCGCTCGAGGGGTGCGGGACCAGGCGGCCGTCGGCGTCGAACACCAGCAGCACCCGCAGAACAGCCTCTCGCCTGACGCCGTCGGCCTGCGCGGGACACGGCACAGAGCAACGCGGGCCAGGGGACGCGCTGCGGCTGGGAACGTAGGGACAGCGGCCCTGGAACGGGAGCAGGATCGGGCACCGTGTCCCAGCACACGGGAGGATCCTGCAC
>NW_020455859.1:59078-60536 GCF_003342845.1 Nothoprocta perdicaria
GCACCTGCGGGCAGCGAACGGGACGCGCTTGGGAGGCACCTTCCTACCAAGCACCCTGAGGGGAACCCCCCGCTCCGTATTTGAACCCCGCACCACCGGAGAGACCCAAAGGGGTTCGAGCTCTCTGCAGCGACTGGGGAAAAGGGGGAGCAGAGGAGACAGCGGAGCAGCTCGCTAAACACCTCTTTCCTTAAACACYAGGCACACTGGAGGCAGAGCCCACAGACACCAAATGTCCACCCTGACTCTGTGGACCTCACCTCCGAGAAAGGAGGTGCCCCGCACCCTTACAGGTTATGGGGAGCACGGGGGGAGCACSCCGCTCACCCCAGGGCGCCGGCTGGCGCTTACCAGCTCCAGGATGGATGAGCAGAGGAGCAAGAACCTGCGGAGCAGGCGCTGGGCCCGGCTGCTCTCCTGCGCGAGCCGCAGCTGCAGCGCGGGGAAGGAGAGGCACGCGGCGGCGTCCTGCGGCAGCCAGTGCACGGCGCGCAGCTCCTGCAGCAGCCTGCGGGGAGACGGCCGGGGACGGGCGAGGAGGAGGAGGATGGGGAGGAGGCAGGCTGCGCGAGGAGCCCTGCGCCTGCTGCGGCCCGGGGCGGGCGGGCAGCGCGCGGCACTGCAGGGCAGTGTGGGGCAGTGCAGGGCGGTGTAGGGCAGTGCAGGGCACTGCAGTGAAGTATGGGACGGTGCAGGGCTCTGCAGGGCAGGGCAGGGCAGTGTGGGGCAGTGCAGAGCAGTATGGGGCAGTGCAGCGCGGGGCAGTGCAGTGTGGGGCAGGGCAGCACAACACAGGGCAGGGAAGTGCAGTGCAGTGCAGGATAGTGCAGCACAGCACAGTGCAGTATGGGGCAGTGCAGGGCAGCGCAGCGCAGTGTGGGGCAGTGCAATGCAGGGCAGGGCAGTGCAGGGCAGGACAGTGCAGTGTGGGGCAGGGCAGTGTGGGGCAGTGCAGCACAGTGCAGTATGGGGCAGTGCAGGGCAGTGCAGCGCAGTGCGGGGCAGTGCAGGGCAGCGCAGCGCAGGGCAGTGTGGGGCAGTGCAGCACAGTGCAGTGTGGGGCAGTGCAGGGCAGCGCAGTGTGGGGCAGTGCAGCGCAGCGCAGTGTGGGGCAGTGCAGCACAGCGCAGTGTGGGGCAGTGCAATGCAGGGCAGGGCAGTGCAGGGCAGCGCAGTGTGGGGCAGTGCAGCACAGTGCAGTGTGGGGCAGTGCAGTGCAGGGCAGCGCGGTGTGGGGCAGTGCAGCGCGGGGCAGTGCAGCGCAGGGCAGGGCAGCGCAGGGCAGCACGCGCACCTCGAGATGTGCAGCAGCGCTGCCGCGAAGTGCGGCACGGCCAGGGGCAGCCGGCGGGCCAGGGCCTCGCGCCGCTTCTGCAGCCGGCGCCGCTTCACGGCCCTCCTCCAGCTGCAGGGAGAGACGGGCGCAGCTCAGAGCCCTGGCGACGCGGGGAGGGAGCA
>NW_020455860.1:0-6819 GCF_003342845.1 Nothoprocta perdicaria
GATGTGGAGATGCTCCAGGCTGTGGGGATGCTCCGGGATGTGGAGATGCCCCAGGATGTGGGGATGCTCCGGGATGTGGAGATGCTCCAGGACGTGGGGATGCTCCGGGATGTGGAGATGCTCCAGGACGTGGGGATGCTCCGGGATGTGGAGATGCTCCAGGCTGTGGGGATGCTCCGGGATGTGGAGATCCCCCAGGCCGTGGGGATGCTTTGTGCTGTGGGGATGCTCCACAGCTCAGGGACGCTCTGCAGCACGGGGATGCTCCAGGAGGTGGGAATGCTCCAGGATGTGGAGATGCTCCAGGCCGTGGGGATGCTCCGCCGCTCAGCGCCGCTCCGCCGAGCGCTGCCGGGCGCAGGGGCAGCCTCCCCGCGCGCAGCCTCTCCCGCCAGGAATGCAAGGGAWGGAGGGGGAAGAGGCAGCTTGATCCCAATCCGAGATTCCTGATCCCGATCTGGAATTCCCAATCAGGGAGCAGCCCGGGGCGCTGCAGGAGCCGCCGGAGCGATGGGAGCCGCGGGCAGCCGGTGCAGGGGGCTCCTCCTTGGCCTCCTCCCCACGCCGGGCGCGCGGAGCCGGTGCCAGGCGGGCGCAGGTGCCAGGCGGGCGCGGAGCCGCCGCAGAGGCCGGTTGTGTTTCCAGGCGGTGAATTATTGATCCCGCGCCGCAGCCGCGGGCGCTGCGCTCGCCCGGCGGCCCCGCGCGCCGGCTGCACCGATGCAATTACCGTAATGGAGAGCGGGCAGCGGCCGCGGAGCGGTGTCCCGTTGGAGGCGCGCGGGGAAGCGCCGGGGGGAGAGCTCCGAGCGCCTGCGGCCCCGGGGGATCCCCGCAGCACCCCGGGATCCCCAGGGCGGGAGCGGGGAGCCCCGCGGGCAGGAAGGGCCCTTTGCCCTGGGCAGCAGCGCCGTGGGCAGCAGGAGCGGCCCCGTGGGCAGCAGGAGCGGCTCCGTGGGGAGCAGGACCCCCGTGGGGCAGCAGGAGTGGCTCCGTGGGGAGCAGGAGAGGCCCTGTGGGGCAGCAGGAGCGGCTCCGTGGGGAGCAGGAGAGGCCCTGTGGGGCAGCAGGAGCGGCTCCGTGGGGAGCAGGACCTGCCCTGTGGGGAGCAGGAGCAGCCCTGTGGGCAGCAGGAGCGGCTCCGTGGGGAGCAGGAGCGGCTCCGTGGGGAGCAGGACTGTCCCTGTGGGTGTCAGGAGCAGCCCCGTGGGCAGCAGGAGCGGCTCCGTGGGGAGCAGGAGCAGCCCCGTGGGGCAGCAGGAGCGGCTCTGTGGGGAGCAGGACTGTCCCTGTGGGTGTCAGGAGCAGCCCCGTGGGGCAGCAGGACCCCCATGGGCAGCAGGAGTGGTCCCGTGGGGAGCAGGACCAGCTTGGTGGGCAGCAGGACCTGCCCCATGGGGAGCAGGAGCAGCTCCGTGGGGAGCAGGAGAGGCCCTGTGGGGAGCAGGAGTGGATCCGTGGGGAGCAGGACCTGCCCTGTGGGGAGCAGGAGCAGCCCCGTGGGCAGCAGGAGCGGCTCCGTGGGGAGCAGGAGCGGCTCCGTGGGGAGCAGGACTGTCCCTGTGGGTGTCAGGAGCAGCCCCGTGGGGCAGCAGGACCCCCATGGGCAGCAGGAGTGGTCCCGTGGGGAGCAGGACCAGCTTGGTGGGCAGCAGGACCTGCCCCATGGGGAGCAGGAGCAGCCCCGTGGGGCAGCAGGAGCGGCTCCGTGGGGAGCAGGAGCGGCCCCGTGGGGCAGCAGGAGCGGCTCCGTGGGGAGGACTGTCCCTGTGGGTGTCAGGAGCAGCCCCGTGGGGGAGCAGGACTGGCCCCATGGAGCAGCAGGACCCCCGTGGGCAGCAGGACTGGCCCCATGGGCAGCAGGACCCCCGTGGGCAGCAGGACCATCCCCACGGCGGCTGCAGCCCCAGGCAGGACCCAGGATCTCTCCTCCCGGCTCCGTCCCGTTCCCGGGCACAAGGCAGAGGCTCCACGCGCTCCCTGGGGACACCCTTCGCCCCAAGGGAAAACTCTTCCTCAGCGGGAAGCCTTTTCTACGGAACAGCAGTTTTTAGAAAGCAAGGAGAACTGTGGGAATACTATAAACATTTTATTTATTGTTCTTTTTTTTTTCAAAAAGACAGGAAAATAATCTAGAGCATTTATTTATATTTTTAATAAAAACCTTTACATAATCCTCATGCATCAAGACCCGCACGGCGCCGAGGCGGAGCAGGGACGGGCAGAGCCGCCGGCGGAGCCGCGTGCGGGGCAGGGGCCGGGACAGCCCTGCTCCTCCTTCCAAAACGAGCCCCTTCCCGGGCAGCGCTGGGCATGGGGAGCCGGGCACTCGGTGGCCCTGGGGGGTGGCACCGGTGCCCACGTGTGACACGAGAGCTGGAGAAAGCACCGGTGCTGCCCGGGGGTGCAGGACGCGGCCGGGGCGGCCACCCGGGGCACCCTAAGGCACGCGGTGCGCGGGCAGCGCCCCGGGCGGCTTCGTTTTGGGGAGGAAAGATGGAGAAACGAGCAACAAGAGACTCACGCGGTGCAAGGCGGCTGGGGAAGAGGCTGCTGCAGACGGGGGCTCTCGGCCCCTGTCCCCAGGGCAAACTTTTAAACCAAGCTGCACTCGAGTCGCGCCGCGTCCCGGCTCGGGCGCCGCGCACGGGGGACCCCCGGCCGCGTCCCCGAGCGCCGCGGGAAGGAGGCGGCGGGCGCGCGGGCACCACGTCACCCGCAGGCGTTCTGCAAGAGGCGCTTTATTGATGGCAGCACGGAGCGGGGCCGCGGGCGCCCGCCGCAGAGGTGGCACCGGGGCGCCGGCCGAGGCGCTGCAGCCACCAAAGCCCTCGGCGGGACGGGCCCCRCGCGCGAGGGTGAGTGTGGGCGGCGGGGAGGAGGAAGGGCGCGGGCGCCTCAGGGCACGGCGAGCTCCCGCAGGTAGGACTGCGTGAGGCTGCGCAGCTCCTCCAGCGCGTAGTCCTCGGGCAGCGGCAGGCGGCCGATGTGGGGTGCCAGGAGGCGCAGGGGCACGCGCTGCGCGGCGGCGCTGGCGGCGTCGGCCGCGGGCTCCGGCGCGTGCTGCACGCTCAGCACCACGCGCAGCAGGTTGGCCGTGCGCTTGGCCATGTCTGCGGAGAGGCGGCGTCAGCAGCGGGCACGGCGCCACGCGGTGCCGGCCACGAGCTCGGCCCGAGCAGGGACCCGGGGAGCGTCACCACGTGGTGCCATCCAGGAGCTCTGCCCTTGTGGGGCAGGAACCCAACCCGGGACCCAGGGGAGCATCACCACGCGGTGCCAGCCACAAGCTCTGCCCAACCAGGGACCAAGGGGACCGTCACCACGCGGTGCCAGCCACAAGCTCTGCCCAACCAGGGACCAAGGGGACCGTCACCACAAGGTGCCAGCCACAAGCTCTGCCCAACCAGGGACCAAGCGGACCGTCACCACACAGTGCCAGCCACAAGCTCTGCCCAACCAGGGACCAAGGGGACCGTCACCACGCGGTGCCAGCCACAAGCTCTGCCCAACCAGGGACCCAGGGGAGCATCACCATGCGGTGCCAGCCACAAGCTCTGCCCAAGCAGGGACCCAGGGCAGAGTCACCACGTGGTGCTGGCCACGAGCTCTGCCCTTGTGGGGCAGGAACCCAACCTGGGACCCAGGGGAGCGTCACCACGCAGTGCCATCCCCAAACTCTGTCCATGTGGGGCAGGAACCCGAGCAGGGACCCAGGGGAACATCACCACGCGGTGCCAGCCACAAGCTCTGCCCGAGCAGGGACCCGGGGCAGTGTCACCAGGCGGTGCCGGCCACGAGCTCTGCCCTTGCGGGGCAGGAACCCAACCAGGGACCTAGGGGAGCGTCACACGGTGCCATCCACAAGCTCTGCCCAACCAGGGACCCGGGGAAGCGTCACTAGACGGTGCCGTCCCCAAGCTCTGCCCATGAGGGGCAGGAACTTGAGCAGGGACCCGGAGAGCAGCACTGGACGGTGCCATCCACAAGCTCTGCCCGTGTGGGGCAGGAACCCAACCAGGGACCCGGGGAGAATGTCACCAAACAGTGCCATCCACAAGCTCTGCCCAACCAGGGACCAGGGGGGAGTGTCACCAGACGGTGCCGTCCCCAAGCTCTGCCCGTGTGGGGCAGGAACCCGAGCAGGGACCCAAGGGGGGCTCTGGACACCCCCAAGCCTTGGTCTTGTGTGTGCACACAGACCTCCTCTAGGAGGGCCATCAACATCTGGGCTCCCTCCTTGGAGCCGGTGCCCTCCTGCTCACACGGAGCCGTGCCACCGTGCAGGGACGAGGCACCTCCGTGCTGAGCACGGGGCAGTTGTGACAGAGCGGCCACCGACGGCAACAGAGCTGCCCGGGCTGCCCTCCTGCTCCGGTGGGCACGAGGAGCAGCAGCGGCTGCCACCGGGGGCAACAGTGGGGTGAGGTTATGGGCCTGGCCTCCCCGGAGCCGCGCGGGCACCCGTGTCACCCTACCTGACTGAGCCAGGCGGTCCTTGGCGTTGTGACACTGGATCTGCTCGATCCGGTTGCACAGCGACGTCACCGTGGTGTGCAGCCGCTCCAGCTCGTACGTGGAGCAATCCAGCTGGAAGCACAGGGAGGACGGTGAGGCTGAGGGTGCCCTGCGCAGGGGGGACCTGGGGGCTGCCCATGGCCACRAGGACGGATCCATATGGCCCAGGGCGACACGATAGGGTTGGCTTGGTGCTCGTGTGTGACGCGTGTGGTGCCAAGCGTGGAGCACCCACGCTTTGCACAAACCGCATTAAAGGAGGGGAGGATGTTCATGAAGGGAGAATGCAGGGAAGAAGGGGACAAGCTCTTCTCATTGGTGGCCAGTGACAGGACAAGGGGAAATGGGTGCAAGCTGAAACACRGGCAGTTCCATCTCCAGGTGAGGAGGAACCTGCTGGAGGACCTGCTGGAAAGCAGCTCCACGGAGAGGGACCTGGGAGTCCTGGTTGACACCAAGTTAACCATGAGTGAGCAGTGTGCCCTCGTGGCCAAGAAGGCCAATGGGATCCTGGCCTGCATCAGGAGGAGTGTTGCCAGCAGGTCAAGGGAGGTGATTCTGCCCCTCTACTCAGCTCTGGGGAGGCCGCACCTGGAGTACTGTGTTCAGTTCTGGGCACCCCAGTATAGGAGGGACGTGGAGCTTCTGGAGAGGGTCCAGAGAAGGGCAACCAGGATGATTAAGGGAATGGAACATCTCTCGTATGAAGAGAGGCTGAGTGAGCTGGGCCTGTTTTCTCTGGAGAAGAGACGGCTCAGAGGGGATATGATTAATATGGATAAGTTCAGGAAGGGAGAATGCAGGGAGGAAGGGGACAGGCTGTTCTCACTGGTGGCCAGCGATAGGACGAGGGGTAATGGCCACAAGCTGGAGCACAGGAAGTTCCGTCTCCAGGTGAGGAGCAACTTCTTTACTGTGAGGGTGACAGAGCAGTGGAACAGGCTGCCCAGGGAGGTTGTGGAGTCTCCTMCTCTGGAGGTCTTCAAAACCCGCCTGGATGCCACCCTGTGCCACATGCTSTAGGTGTGCCTGCTTGAGCAGGAAGGTTGGACTAGATGATCTGTAGAGGTCCCTTCCAACCTTAAATATTCTGTGAATCTGTGAATTCTGTGAATCTGTGAACTTCTTCATTGTGAGGGTGCCAGAGCCCTGGCACAGGCTGCCCAGGGAGGTTGTGGAGTCTCCTGCTCTGGAGGTCTCCAAAACCAACCTGGATGCCAACCCGTGACCCGTGCTCTGGGTGTCCCTGCTGGAGCAGGAAGGTTGGACCAGAAGATCCCTTCCAACCTTGAACATTCGGTGATTCTGTGATTGAGCACAAAGAACCACGACAACGAGCACCAAACAGCGAGTAAAGGGTCGCTCTGAAAACACGAGCCAAGTTTCCAAGCTGCAGGGAAGGACACAGAACCGATCCGGGCCGCTACCTGTTGAATCCTGTCGAGCATCTCGGTAACACGGATGTAGTCGAGATAGACCAGCCCGGCCACCTCCCAGTCCTGGATGAGCGCGCTGCGTTCCGGAGCGGACAGCTCCTCCAGGAAGCCTTTCAGGTATTTGTAGTTCTCGTTAATAATGGCATCTAAAAAGAGAGGAAACGGGTGAAAATCCTCTTTTGCTCCCAAATGTTGACACACCAGCCATCCTGACCGCTAATGGCCTGTACCCACAGGGGCGTTTGCAGCTCTGGGGCTCTAGTGGAAACGTTTGTCCATCCATGACCTAGTTGTCCCCCAAGACCCCACTTCCTAAGCAGGGAGAGCAACAGGAGGGGGAATCAGGGAACCCTTGTCCCTCGAGGCCACTCTGGCACGGAGAGGTGGCTGTGAAGAAGGTTAAGACTCTCCACACACGCAGTGAGGAACCTTCCAAGTGGGCAACACAAAGCCATCCTGAGCGGCCAGCAGCTTTTGTCSCCCTTCTCTTGATGGCTGCTGTGCAGGGGACAGGGCAGGGGGCAAGGCCCAGTCTCACCTGAGGCCAAGTGCCTGACGACCAGCTTGTGACACTGGTTCCAGTGGCCGGCCTTGAAGAGGAAGAGGGCTTCCTTGTGCTGGTCGCCCTCGGCCCGCGCTCGCACCGCCTTGGCCTCGTGCAGCCACTCGGGGGGCACGCGGAGCCTCTGCGTCAGGAAGGCCTCCTTGTTCCACGATTCGGGCGTCTCCTGGAGGCTGCAGTGCCGGCTCAGGAGCTCGCGCACGGCCCTCTCCCGGGTGCTGTGGAGGAGCAGGGAGAAGGTGTCACCGCGGCGGCGAAGTGCCCGCTCCCAAACGCTCCAAATGTCCTTGCCTGCTCCAAAAC
>NW_020455860.1:7586-11808 GCF_003342845.1 Nothoprocta perdicaria
TCCCAAATGTCCTTGCCCGCTCCTAAATGCTCCAAAATGATCCCAAATGCCCTTTTCTGCTCCTAAATGCTCCAAAATGCCCTTTTCTGCTCYTAAATGCTCCCAAATGCCCACRCCTGCTCCAAAACGCTGCTCCCAAATGCCCTTTTCCGCTCCTGAATGCTCCCAAATGCCCTCGCCTGCTCCAAAACGCTGCTCCCAAATGCCCTCGCCCGCTYCTGAATGCTCCAAAATGCTCCCAAATGCCCTTGCCCTCTCCAAAACGCTGCTCCCAAAAGCCCTTTTCTGCTCCTAAATGCTCCAAAATGATCCCAAATGCCCTTTTCYRCTCCTAAATGCTCCCAAATGCCCTCGCCCGCTCCAAAACRYTGCTCCCAAATGCCCTTTTCCACTCCTAAATGCTCCAAAATGCTCCCAAATGCCCTCGCCCACTCCTAAATGCTCCCAAATGCCCTTGCCCGCTCCAAAACGCTGCTCCCAAATGCCCTTTAGTCTGCTCCAAAATGCCACCCTGTGGAGCTTCAGGAAAAGCTCTGGAATAAACTGCCTCACTTCAGCAAACATCACCCTCAAAGGAAGAGGCTGATTTTGGTATCTGGTCASTGTGTGCAAGCAGCCGAGGGGAGGATGGAGGCAGGAAGGGGCCAAGCTCTTGTGGGTGGTGGCCAGGGGCAGGCCAAGGGGCAGTGGGTGCAGGTTGGAGGCCGGGCAGCTCCATGTGGCCGTGGGGAAGAACTTGTTTGGTGGGAGGGTGCCCGAGCCCTGCTTGAGGCTGCCCAGGGAGGCTGCGGAGGCTCCTGCTCTGGAGACCTTCCCAACGCGCCGGGCTGGAGCGGGTGCCCCGTGCTCCGGGTGTCCCTGCTGCACTGGGTGATCCCTAGGGATCCCTCCCAACCTCAACCATGCTGGGAATTCTATGATTCCATGAAGAGGTCATCACTAAACTTTTGAGTATTTTAAGCATTATAGTCCATATTAGGTTAAAATCGATTCAGGTCCCTAACGAGCCCTACAACCTCACTCATTTTTGTCCAGTTCTGGCCCAAAAGGAACAGTTGGGGTATCCTGTCTTAATAATGCTATCAGGATCACTGCTCAACGTGAGCTTGCTGGATATCAAAATAAGTAAAAGATCTCCTTTTGTAGCACAGTTCAGGCGTTCAAAAACAACACAATGATAATTAAGCTAAATCACTCGCGCCACTTTGCAATCCTGGCGTAAAATTTATAAACACTTAAAAATATTTCCAACTGTGAGTATAGGATGACAGAAGCCATAGGAGTATATGCAGCAGGTGTATAAACTATGGAAAATACTTTCTCTATGTGGCAAGGAGGAGGGAAAAMCGTGTGTGCTGTACTCACTGGGCATCAGGCTCATGCAGCAGGACGAAGACGGCCCATTCCCAGAGGCCCTGGCTTTCGAGCTGCGCYGCGTAGCTGGCGTTCAGCACCCCCTGGCTCTGCCTCAAGAGGTGGGTGTAGTTGAGGGCTCTGAGCACCTCCCACAAGTGCCAGCTGAGACGATAGTCCAGGGGGTCGGCGGTGACGCTCCTGGGGTCGAGCAGCTGGTTGAGGTCGTAGTGCCTGCAGAAAAGGAGAGGAAAAGTCACTAGAGAGCTAGTCGTGGCCACAGAAGGAAACCCGAAACTGCTGCCACTTGGTTCCCGTTCTTATCTCCATGCACGTGACTCGGGAAGCTAAGCTTACTAAGCAGGAAGCTAAGCTTAAAGTCCTTCTGCTTCTCTTTTGAGTTTACACCTCAGACGGTCTCGTTTCTCTCACGATGTTCCTCCTGCAGGATCCTCACGCCCTCACTGTGCAAACGCACCCTTGAGGCACAGAAATCATGCAAAAAAAACCCTCATGCTGGACAGCTTAACTTGAAGRTAACATCTATGTCTGCACCTTAAACTCAAGTCAAAATCTGTAAGGCAGCCCCAGAGCTCTGTGCCTCTCGCCAGCCTTCAGGCACGCCGGGCTGCTCCCACTCTGAACCAAACTGCCCCTGAAGATGCGTCTATTTTGCATCCCTTCCCTCGGGATCGGCAGCTTAGTGCCCAGACAGAGGCAGATTTCATAGCACTGGCTCGGCAACCCTACCTGCAAGACACTCCAGATCTGCAATGCAACAAGACAGATGGACCAAAATTTTCCCAAAATGGCCCAAATCCCACTTACCTGTCGCTGTAGAGCTTTAACAGGTGGAAACAGACATCCCTCAGCGGTCTCCCCATGTTGTCGTCTTCCTCAATTACGCAGCCAGAATCTTCCAGGTAGGGAGGCAGGGGACAGCAGGCGTATTTTTCACACTCTGGTGTGTTCTGAAGAATAATTTTAGTAGCGGGTTTAAAGACAACATCCTGAACAAAAACGAACTGCTGCTACAAAAAGCATTTAGAATCTCACTTAGGAGCATGATCTCTGCTTCTGAGGAGGGCACTTGCATTTAAAACATCCCCTGGAGCTGCACAGCAGGACGGTGCTAAAGGGATAAAACCACAAGCCCAAAGCGCTTTGGCAGGTTTATTTAATTGCACACTGAGCTCTTAAGTATCTGAGGGGAAATACAGTCGGGTTTCACATAAAGCTTGTGTTCCTGAATACTTTTGCAGCTGGGAAAAAAAAAAACAGAACAAAACACTGTGTTCAACTTTTCCTATTCACCAGGCTGCAGTAAAACCACCCAGCAATCCAGCCTAGGGGAACAGCAATGTTTTAAGTCCACATCACGATAAAACTGAAACTCAAGTATTTTCAAGTAAGGAACTCTGACACTCTACATGCCAGGAGCACACTGAAAACATTCCTGTAGAGTGTTACGTGCTCATGTATTTGAACTCCCTAGAACCACGGCTGTGCTCAAGGCTGCCTTCAGAGCCAGAGACCAAGAGCTAAGTTATTTTTGTTGCGTAAAGACTATTTTTATTTCAGGAGAAGCCCTGGCGTGYCGGTACACAGGGCTTGCCTGCAAGGCTCGTGTAACGCTCGCATCCACTCGCTGCCTGCAGGACAGCTGGAACTGTTGGAGCAATGGTAAATTAAACAGGTAGAGGGTGGGTATTACGAGAAGAGGACATTGTACAACTCAGGAAGCTGAAGATGAGTCACAAGGGGAAATACTGTGTCCCTCAGCTGCCTGGTGCTGGTTAACCCTGTCAAGCAGCTTCTGTGGTTGGTGGCCACCACGTGTCTCCCTAATTTTGGCTACTCCAAGTCCACCTGGGATTCCAGAGCAGTGAAGAGGGGCTTTCGCRCGGGCAATGCAATGGAATTCCCTACCTGGAATGCCGACTCGTACATGGCAAGCGCTTTGGAAATAGAGGCTGTTGGTGGAAGCAGGTACCACAGGTGGACGGCCACGCAACGCTTCCAGTCCAGCTGCGAGCACACGTTGACGCTTCTTCTTTCAGATAACTGCCACACCTGGAGAAAGAGTCAGGTCTGTAACCATCACACCAAGAGCAGGGGTCACCACAGAGCGACAGGAGAGCACAACACTCAACACTGATGGGTTCCATCARCGGGTGGGTGAGAGAGCAAGTCAACACCTTGGGCTTCACTGGGAACCACGCGCTGAAACTACACATTTGGCCTTGGCAACTCACTGCTTTCAGCAGAAGTCAAATAAATGACAAGAGAGCAGCAGAACGTACTGGTTTTCCTGCAAGCAGGGCGAAGATGCGCAGCCTGTCTTCCTGGATGAAGCTGTCAGCCTGCAGCCTGTGCCAGTCCACCAGCTGCATGGTGAGGAGGTCTCGACTGGGCTGGCTGCCCGCCAGCTGGGACAGGAGCAGAGCGAGCCTGTGATCACCTGCAACGGGCAACAGGAGCACATCAGGCAAAGCAAAAACTTGAAGAAGTGAGTTAACATATAAAAATAGAAACTAGTCATCAGCTCKGAAGAGATATATGAACACATGCTCTAGGTGTGCCTGCTTGAGCGGGAAGGTTGGACTAGATGATCTGTAGAGGTCTCTTCCAACCTTGAATATTCTGTGATTCTGTGATTAACAGCAGCTTATTTCAGTCAATACTCGAGGGAGGTGACATGGAAAAGGCCAGTTCCAAAGSTCTTTGAGAAGGCCTTTGCTCAAGGATACCTGAACAGAAGTGGACGGGCTGCCCCGCTGCTAATAACCACCTCACATGGGAAACCCAGCACGTGGGGCGGCTAATTATAGAGGATAGAGCCTGGCCAAAGTCTAAGAATTAGAGAGCC
>NW_020455860.1:12227-31604 GCF_003342845.1 Nothoprocta perdicaria
CCTGGCCAAAGTCTAAGAATTAGAGAGCCTGGCCAAAGTCTAAGTCTAAGAATTAGAGAGTCTGGCCAAAGTCTAAGTCTCCTGAACCACGTTCCCCACGGTGCCCTAGACCCAAGGGACAGCCCGAGGGGCGCCSCGCGCCGCTCACCCGCCTGCTGCGCCAGCCTGCAAGCCTCCCCGATCCTCCTGCCCGTCAGGCAGCTGAAGACGGCGTCGACGGGGCTGTCGTGGCGGGCCAGGGACACCTCGTCGTCGACGCGCGCCGCCGCCGTGCGCGCGAGCCAGCGGGAGAAGGCCCTCCGGCGCTCCAGCGCCAGCACGTACTCGCTGGGCTCCTCCAGGCTGGCCTCCAGCTCCCGCAGGTTCCCCCAGATGGCTTCGCATAACGTCCACGTCAGGCACCAGGGCTTCACCACAGCTGCTGGGGCAGAGTGAGGCACGTGGGGTACAAAGAGAAGAACAGAGCACTCGTATTATAGAATGCTTAAGGTGGGAAGGGCCTCAGAGATCATCTAGTGCAACCCCCCTGCTCATGCAGGGTCACCTAGAGCACAGGGCTGCGTCCAAGCAGGTTTTAAAGATCTCCAAAGAAGGAGACTCCACCACCGCTCTGGACAGCCTGTTCCAGTGCTCTGTCACCCACCCTGTCAAGAAGAATATCAGAGTATCAGAGCATCCTGGTCGTGTATCACAGCATAGAAGGATATCCTATTGTTAGGGAGATTCCTCTCTTGGGCAGAGAGGAATGATGTTCCTCTCTTGGGCAGAGAGGAACCTCATGAGGTTCAATGAGGACAAGTGCAGGGTCCTGCACCTGGGCAGGAATAGCCACAGGCACCAGCACAGATTGGGGGTTGACCTGCCTGGGAGTCCTGGGGACACCAAGGTGACCATGAGTGAGCAGTGGGCCCTCGTGGCCAAGGAGGCCAATGGGATCCTGGCTGCATCAGGAGGACGTTGCCAGCAGGTCAAGGGAGGGGATCCTGCCCCTCTGCTCAGCCCTGGGGAGGCCGCACCTGGAGTACTGCGGGCAGCTCTGGGCTCCCCASTATAAGAGGGACGTGGAGCTTCTCGAGAGGGTCCAGAGAAGGGCAACCAGGATGATTAAGGGAATGGAACATCTCTCGTACGAGGAGAGACTGAGTGAAGTGGGCCTGTTCTCTCTGGGGAAGAGAAGGCTGAGAGGGGATCTGATGAACATGTATAAGTTCAGGAAGGGAGAATGCAGTGAAGAAGGGGACAAGTTCTTTTCATTGGTGGCCAGCAATAGGACAAGGGGTAATGGGTGCAAGCTGCAACGCAGGAGGTTCCATCTCCAGGTGAGGAGGAACTTCTTCACTGTGAGGGTGCCCGAGCCCTGGAACAGGCTGCCCAGGAAGGCTGTGGAGTCTTCTGCTCTGGAGGTCTCCAAAACCCACCTGGATGCCACCCTGTGCCACCTGCTCTGGGTGTCCCTGCTGGAGCAGGAAGGTTGGACTAGATGATCTCTAGAGGTCCCTTCCAATCTCAAAAATTCTGTGATTCTTTAATTCACATTTCACGGCCCTGATGCAACCTGAAGTTGAACTGAACTGGACGGTTCTACAGCTTCCCAGTAGGAAAAGGATTATTCAGTACTCACTTTCCGTTTCGGCAAGGTAAAGAGACGCCTCTCTGACCCAATCGACATAGTCATGAATAACAGAAACTCCYGGATTGGGTGCTAGAAGAGGACACTCTTCATCCATATGGACAGTGCTGTGTTTCAGCTTGATCTCCAGGGGAAAGAGATACAGATGTTTGTCTCTGCCTATCTTCCTTTGTTCTAAGCTCAGCTTCTCCACGTGAACCTTGAAAGAAGATTCTGTGAGTCTGGAGATAAAAGGAAAAAAAAATCAAATCAAGAGAAGTTCTGGATTATTTTCCATGCAAGGGAACGGCACCCACAGTGCCAGTATCCKGCAGCTTGTCCTAGATGTTAACAAAATGACAGTAAGACATGTGATCCAAGGAGCAGCAGCTGGGACTAAAGGATCTGTTTACCTAGTCGGGGATCCAGAACCAGACTTTAGCAAACAGATCTCCCAGGATTGGGTCCTTCCAGGACCCTGAAGGTGCCAGCAAACCTCACCAACCCCTAACCCATTCTGTGAGCAAACCTTGTTCCTGCCCAAACCAGACGTGCTGGGAAACATCTACTGAACAGGCACCTAGGAGACCTGAAGATGAAACACCTAAATAAATTCCAGTCAAGCCCAGGTACACACAGCTCAGGAGAACTTTGCTGTAGCAAAACTGAAGGCATCAGAGAACTCAAAAGTTAAGCAAGAAGTTTCCTGGGTAGTAAAGATACCGGCAGCTGAGTAGAAGCTTCCAGGAAAACTGTTACCAGATTTCGCTTCAACCCTGTGCTGAATCATGTGGCTATTTCCTTATTCTATAAAACTGCTCTATATCCACGGATATTCCTGTTATGACATGTGGATTGTTTTATAAAACAGCAGCCTGAAGGAGGTTGTGGAGCCTCCTGCTCTGGAGGTCACCAAAACCCAGCTGGACGCCACCCTGTGCCAGGTGCTCCATGTGTCCCTGCTGGAGCAGGAAGGTTGGACTAGATGATCCCTAGAGGTCCCTTCCAACCTCAACCATCCTGGGATTCCGTGAGATCTCCCTGGCTAAATCTAACACCCTGCAGCACTTCTGCCTATCTGAAAGAACATCAAAGTGACTCTCCAAACCAAACCAACAGCGGCAACGTCATCAGGATTCCTTGCAAGGCAAGCATGGAGCCGAGCCCTCCGGTCATCCCGAGGGAAAACACCACTCACGATTTGGGTGCAACAGGAGTCGGCAGGAATCCGTATTCCACAGGCTCGCACTGAAGGTCATCGGCTGCGCTCGCGCCGCTCAACTGATCCCCGCTATGAACCAGCGTCCAGTTGGGGCCCCAACCGACACGAAACGAGCGCCCCATGAAGAGCGCCATGTCCATGAGCATCTTCCCCTTCCCGAAGGTGACGGATCTTTCCAGCGGGACCAGCCCCTGCTGCCGGCGGACGCCCACTGTTTTCATGGGCACCTCGGGAGCCGCGGAAGGCACCGAGAAGGCGGGCGCCAGCGGGGAAGTCACCGACCAGGGCGCAGCAGAAGGGCTGCTCAGAGCCTGGGGCCCTCGGAAGTCCTGAGGAGGGCTCGGCTGGCGGGAAAACACGCTGGCGAATTTTGACTGCAACAGACCGCCGACTGGAAGGGAAAAGAACGAAGAATATATTTAAATCAACAGGCTACTCAGTTTGCAGCAATGTATTCTGAAAATATTTCAGTATTTCTGAAGCAAGCAGTGAAATACTCGCTACGGACCACGATGGTCATTCCAAGCCCATCGTGCACGTCCTATGCTGCGCTGTCCACGCTAAGTGCGTGGCGTTGCATCAACAACAACGCACGTGTGAGAACCACCCCCAAATCTGCCATTTCCAAAGTGAAAACCCATTCAACCGGTGCTCGTGGAGGTACCGTTAGAACCGAGACATCTCAGGGCTGAAACTGTTCCCGTGGAAATCTCTCCTATCTGCCCTTTTAGTCCAGCGTATATAAATATACATATATATATATGTGGGATAATATATATATATTATTGGAGTTGAAAGCAGTCAGCACACAACTGTATATTTTGGTATATAGTTTTATATCAATACTGGGCCAGTTCTATACCAATACCCTGGCCCAGTATCCAGCCAAAGACAGGATCTTCCCTATGAGTGCTGGAATTCAACTCTTTCTTCACACTCCATGTGGTTTCTCACGATACCTGAGTGTTTCTTGTGTCCTTGCGACGCTGAAATAGGGAGCCTGGGCGAGCAAATCTCCTGAGAGGTATCCGTTTTTGTGAGCTGCTTCCCAGGATAAGGATCCAGGATCAAGTCCATATCGTCGTCATCAGCAAGCAAGGAGGCTTTCATGATCTAGAGAGATGAAGCCTGCTCGTTAACCATCACTAACAGCTCTTTTCCCAACAAARATAACTTCCAAACGTTGTGTGGGACCAAATCACGCCATGAAGCCCAGGCAACAGCTAAGGTACGTGATTCCAGAGAACTGGAAGCGAGCTTATCTCTTCGACAAGCTAACAGTTAAGCCAGGACTACTTCCAACTCATCCCAATGCCACGATAGGAAAAGTTAAGATCTTACTTAGTTCTGCCGCTCTGTCTACCTACCTTTTTGAGTAATGGTTGAAAACTCCAAGTTTATGTTTTCTTACAAATTAAAAGTGGAGGCAGAAGCACACAAATGTTCAAACTGCTGTTCTTCCCCACAAAAAAAGGAAACCCCAAACAAACCCAGTCATCCTGCTGCTACGTGAGCCCGCACAAACTTCCTAGTCTTGCAGTTTAATTATCCCTACAATCCAGGCAGTTCTGACTCGTTCTGGCTAATTATCTGTTTAGTTCTCACGTTTCCCATGCTCCATGGGATTTTAAAACCTGGCTTCTGGTTTTAAGATATGTTTTATTTCTGCATTGAGCTTTATGACTATAAAGGCTTCCCAAAGAAGAAATTTAATGCTCAAGGCAATGACACCATAGCGATAACGCAGGTTGGAAGAAGCTGGAACATACACAGCCCCGTGAAGACAAATTGAGGACTTAGCGACAGGAAGGTCCAAGTTCCTTTGGAGGAGGGAAGTGCCGCTCACCTGCAGGACGTGCGGGTTGATGCCCAGCGTGGAGGCTATGTGAGTGGAGGCCGGCAGCGCCTCGGGCTCCTCCGGCGCGGCGCCCGCGCGCGGCGCCGCCGGCTCCGGCAGCTCCTGGGTGATGTCTGCCATGTCGCTGTCCAGCTCCAGCACCCGGCCCAGCTGCTCCACTTCTGGGGGCTGCGGACACAGGCAGAAGCCGCGTGAGCCGAGAGGCTCCAGTGCTTGGCCGGGCGAGGCTGTTGAGCAGCTTCAACAACCGCCTGCAGAACAAACTCCCTCGTTGACGCCAAAATCCTACGCTCAATTTACAGATTAACGACCCTACTCAAGTTTTCTTTGGAACTGAAACGTAACAGTGCAGGCTGAAGTCCAACAGAAGGAAGAATTAGGTAGTTTTGCCCTCATAGTTTGCCAACCACCCTACTCAGCTACCCATTCTGACGTGCCCAACAAGAGCCTGTGCTTACTGCCTTCCTCCCCTCCTTCCTCATGATATTATTACATAAAGTCCAAGTTATCCCGTGCCCAAGCTCATGCTGGGACATTTACATGAGGGAGCGACCACTTTACAGGCAGCAGAGCTGGTGGCACCAGTGGTGCCACTCTCCACAGAGCTGGTGGCACCAGTGGTGGCCAAGAGCCAGGTGAGTGGCACGGAGCTACCAGCCTTGACCATCTTCTGCTCAGCGAACGCCCTGAACATCAACCATGGGGAAGGAGCAGCTCGGTGAGGTTGTGCCCTGCTCACCTGGGTGACACTGGGTGCACACAGGCACCTGCGAGCAGCTCTGCTTTGCTCTTAACCAGGAAGATGGAACTTTGATTACTTGAATACCAGGATACTCGAAGCTATGGGATTTCTAGGGATATTCTGCTGACCTCCAGCCCAAGAGCAGTTAGAAAGCTAAATATTGTCTTAATCCAAGATTAAGTTTCTCATCTGTACTGCTAGTTCAAGGCAGGAGAAAAGCTCATTTTATCATTTTCCCAAAGCCACATAGCAATAAAATAAGCCCTTAAGGAAGGAAATTCTCTTTATTAGAGGTTTGTGTCAACTGGATCATCTTTAGGGTGAAGCTGAGATGCCTCCACACATCTTGAGTAACTTGAGGCTGCAGCTTGGACACAAATCCCCTGCAGGAGCAGGGAACGTGGGAGCTCTTGCCATGAATGTGGAGCTTGGGTTGCTGGGACCCTCCCGTCCATCCCACTGCTCCATAACCCCTGGTTTGTGGTTACTGGGGTGGCTCTGGTGGGTGCTGAGCCCGGTGCTTTGGGACGGGGGTCCCGCGGAGGGGTCGCGGGTGCTGCTCGTTTGGGTTCTGGTGGCCACGGCTTGCAGACTGCTCTGGGGTGAGCATGGAACTGCAGCACAGGGGGCTTCAAAGGAGCTTCTGCRGCTTGCCTGGAGCTCCAACAGTGGAGACTCGTCAAGCCAAGAAGTTTTCAGATGATCAGAGAATGGCTGAGGGTGACAGGGATCCCTAGGGATCAYCCMGYCCAGCAGGGACACCCRGAGCACGGGGCACCCGCTCCAKCCCGGCGCGGTGGGAAGGTCTCCAGAGCAGGAGCCTCYGCAGCCTCCCTGGGCAGCCTCAASCAGGGCTCGGGCACCCTCCCACCAAACAAGTTCTTCCCCACGGCCACATGGAGCTGCCCGGCCTCCAACCTGCACCCACTGCCCCTTGGCCTGCCCCTGGCCACCACCCACAAGAGCTTGGCCCCTTCCTGCCTCCATCCTCCCCTCGGSTGCTTGCACACACTGACCAGSTSCCCTCTCGGCCWCCTCTTCTCCRGCCTCAACAGGCCCCGCTCGCTCGGGCTCTCCTCACACAAGAGCTGCTCCAGTCCATCATCTTCWTCATCCTTGCTCTCTTTTGCTCAGCAAGAGCATCCTGGGCTCTGGCGTGCGCCTGCTGCCTCTCCTTCTGTCAATGGCCATCACGGAGAAGATCCTGCCTTTGTCTTCTTCGCACCCTCTCACAACATGGGTAAGATCCACACTCTCCAGCCCCATCTTCCGCACTGGTCCATGGGTTGCTTCTCTTCAAGAGGGGGACTTTGCAGCTCCCTGTGCTGCATCTCACCAGGTTCTGCTCTACTCATGTCTCCCAACTGCCAGGATCCCTCTGAAGGGCAATGCAACCAGCCAGTGCAAGGGCCACCCCTCCCTAGCTCCCATCTTCTGCCCACTTGCTGAGGGTGCATCCAGTCCAGGTCATCACTCTCAATAGCATCGGCCCCAGTACTGAGCCCTGAGGGACACCACGCGTCCCCCAGCGGGACCTTGTGTCACTAATCATGACTCAAACCCAGTGGTTCAGCCRGCTTTCCAACCCTACTGACCAGCTAGCCTGCAATGCATCGATTTGCCTGGGAGGATGGGACAGAAGACCCTGTCAAAAGCCCTACTGAAGTCACCACAAGCACCATCATCACTCTGGGAACCTCCCAGGCTGCTTGTGCCCTGCTGTGTTCCTCTCCAGCAGAGACCCAAGAGGCTGAAGCCCCTGTGAAGAACAGGGCCTGTGAAGCTTCTCGCTGTTCCTTGAAGGCCTTGCCTGATGCTTGTGCTGACCTAGCATCAGGTCAGGTCTAACACCACCTGGTTCCTCAGCAGGTTCCACAACAGACATCCACTGCAGCGCTACCCCATCTGCTCACACATGTGGACATGCATCTCAGCAAGGAAGGCAGGCCCTTGGAAATCATGCTAAGGAAGTTAAATCCACTAAATTTCTCTTCATTTTTCATGAGAAGTGGCCAAGAAACATGATAAAGGATATCAAGATTAGGCAGATAAAATTAAAGCAGGAGATCCAAGAAGACTGAGCTTACCGCCAGGCTTGCARACAAAGTCAACCCGTGGTCTCTCCATGTGTTTACAGCGCACAAGCCAAATTTACAAGTCAAACACGGTCATCCTCAACAGTTCCCTGCTTCCCTCATTGTGCTTTAATGCAGCAAGGTCCCTGGTGTAACCTTGCCCCCCTAACAAATTCATTAGCGCTCCAGTTAGGGAGGGAGGAAAACCACCCTAGATCCTCAACACCTCCCTCAGACCCAGGAATACGATTTCCAAGCGCTTTACGTGCCAAGATTTTGGCAGGCTTCCAAGCCAAGCTCCCTTGTTTCCCAGTGTTTATGGAAACAGAGCTAGATGCTTGCTGCATTTGCAGAATCAAACCTCTGCCTGCCTGGATGCGTTTTGGCCAAGCGTATTGCAGCCTACAAGAGAAACCGAGGTGAGCCCTGTGTGTTCCTAGTATTTTTTTTCCTGCTGGAAACATCAGCTCTGGTCCCCACAACCTCAGCAAGAAGATGGTGAGGACGTACAGACACACAAGCCTGTTAGATGTGTTCCAATCTAAGAAATACTTAAGGAATCTAGTTTTACACACCAGCTTGAAATAGCAAGTTTAATAACTCGCTATCGAATTAGTGAATAATCAACCACCGTAGCAGCAAAACTGATGGCAGTGCAGCAGTTGTACGTGTCTAGTTAGTATTTGCGGATTCCCYACCACAAAGGAGGTGGGAATTCACTGGGATGCTCCCCAGCAGGCGCTCTGCTAAGCGCAGCCTGTGCTGGCACCGGCTTCCCATCAACTCGGTGACCCAGCCCCTGCCACCCGAATCCTGTGGCTGCACTGAAATATCTCAGGAAGCTGCTGCGAGCAGAGCCCTTCGTCCTGAGCCCAGTCCTAAATGCTCCATCCCACCTTGCTTGCAGGAATAAGATAAGGATGATAACGGGAGTGTTTCCTGTGGCACTGTGAGCAGCCCTGTCCGGGGCTGTAAAGGCTGCACGAGGCAGCACAGGAACACGGTAGTGCCGCTCTCGAGGAGGCACCAGCCCAGGAAGGAGGACGAGGATCCCACAATCCTGCCTTGGAAGCGGCTGCTTGTCCTGCTTTGCCTCTGCAGATCCAGAAATGGATCTGTCCTGCCCTGCTTCCGTGGCTCCTCGGTCGGTCCACACTGCAGCGTGCTCGAGGATCTCATTTCACTGCACTCACAGGTTACTGGAGGGTAGAACGGAAAGGCTGCTTGGAAACAGGAACAAAAGCCTCCCTGCAAACACTGCGTGGCTGTTAAATACCCTTCTGCTCAGCCCTCCTGCACACGGCRACTGCTCGGGCTGCCACCACTAGACAGAAAATAACCTGCTTTTTCTGGGTAGAAAAAGGCTTCTGCTCCCTGGATTTGCATCCTTCTGCTCTCTGCATTTGCATCCTGCTTGATAACGAGTAATTTCAACAAGGTATARGTAGTTTGAAGGATGTTTACCAGGAATGCTATTGTAAGGGATATGTTCCCTCCTGTAAGTGCCACTGTTTTCCTGCCCACGGCAAAGCAGGTCCCGATTTAACCGACGGCGTCTGTACCAACTAAATTTGGAAACGGGAGTGTATTGGCTGCAATTAGATTCCCCCTTAAACACATGGGGGGRAAAAAAAAGTCCAACTAAAACGAGTAAACACTAGTAATGAAGGGGTTACTGGTGAAAGGAGGAASCTTCCCTCTAAGGCTGAAACGTTCTCTCACAAAATACCTGTCGTGAAAGTTTTCCAAAGCTCCAGAGCTTCCAAGCACACTCCACCTCGATGCGCTTAACCTACTCTAAGGCTGGTCATATGCTGGATTTTTAATTAAAAATAGAGCACGTTCTCAAAATAGCATGCAAGACCGTATGCTTTATAAGTCATGTATTGAGTCATGTTATTGCACAAAGTCATTTTCAACGTAGGCAGAGCAMGGGGTCATAGTTATATAGCGTATAATCAATCATCAACATTCACAAGAGCAGGTTTTCTTCCACAGGTGATGTAAATATGCCAGATTCTATCTAGTCCCCACTCTAAACAAGAAACAAGGGTTTAAAGTCTTCCCCCGTCCCCACCTTATATCCTCAGGACGAAGTTTCAAGTAATTAATGAGAAAGAACATGCAAACACTTATTTAAGAGCCCGAAGAGCGACCCAGGCTGAAGTTTATGTGAGGTTTTGCTCTTCTGCTTCCAGGCTACTTGCTGCATTAACAACCCTGCCCTAGGCAACCAGCTAGTCTTCCAACTTGGCTTTAGCAATCTGCTTTTAGTCATCATCCTCCTTCTACCTGGGATGGAGGTGTTGGCTTGCCGTTTAGGGTCATTTGCTGGGGCTGCAGATGTCCCGGGGGTGGCACGGGAGCCGTTTTCAACTTCTTGGCGTCCGCCTTGGAAGGCTGCTCCTCCTCTTCCTCGTCGGAATCTTGCAAGCCGTACTTGGAGAAGTGGGCCACCTGCGTGGTGAGAAGGGCAAGGCTGTCACTGCTGGGGGACGGGACATCAGGTGCCGTAAGCRCGACACTTGGGACACAATTTCAACCTAGTGCAGACCAAGGATAGCTGCTGCAGGCAGGTTTTGGAGCCAAAGAGGTTTCTGCTGCTCTGGTTAGCGCGGTCTGCACTGCAGTTGAAGTTGACTTGAAAAACATTTAACATAAATTTAGTTGACTTAAAAATATTCAACAAACTTAGTAATTTTTTGGAATTGCAAGTTCTCAGGAGAGTCCCACATGCAGAAAATACCAGTAGCCTGAAGTCAATTCACAGCTAGGAGAACAGAAGTTACCTTAAACACCCATGATCCGGTCTCTGGGCGGTATTCCTTGAAGCGAGCTCCCTGTTTTCGGGACACGGCCTCTAGTCTGCCTTCGTAATTCATCTCCGCTAACCGTTCGGGGCTTTTTATCAAGCAACGAGATGTTTTATCCGTAGGCCAGACTCCATCTAACGTAACTTCAGCTCGCCTGGGAAACAGAGGAACACAAAACTGAGGTGAAGCTACTAGAACACACATATGGGAGCTAAGAACTGAATAGGGGGGCTCAAATATTTTGAGTTTCACTTCAAAAACTGCAATAATTCTGCTGCAAAACCTGCARAAACTCTGCAGTGTCGTAATCTGAAAATATGCCCCCCAAAGCTGCTTTATTCATAGCTTTCTGGAAACACAGGTGGTAAGATACTCTTACCCCGTCTAGGCAGTATATTAAATAAAAGAACACCCCCAAAACCCCCACAACTCTAGGTTACCTATTTAATCCTTCACCAATGGGTGGCTTCCTCTCATCGTCAGGGTAAACAATCACTTCTTTCCTACGGATATGCACTATGTCATCCAAATTCAGGTTTGTTAGGTTCACTTCTCCTTCAAAGTAAATTGAGCCGTAACCTGAAATAAGAAAAAAGTGAAATTTGGCCAAAAGTCACAGTCTGCACCTCGAGAACCCGAGTTCCTGCTGTACTCGTCCCCAGCTGACCAGCCAGCTTGGTCATGTCTCCAGCGCAGGGTACAAGGTGCGGACTCCTTCAGTGTGAAAATACTGAAGATTTAGCAACTATTTTACTATTTGTACTAAAGAATTGAGTGTAACAAAAAGCTATTTGGTTATTCACGTGAGCAACGTAACTAGAGAGCTATACCCTCAGTTTTACAACGCTTTTAGAGAATGTGCTTTAAAAACCAGTATATATAACATGAGTTTTTAAAATCCCAATAAAGTAAAAGCAATGAAGAACACTGTTCAGGTTGAGCCCAGCAAGCTCAAATAAAGCTGAGAGGAAACAACTACCATCAGTCCAGCACCCATGCTCCAGCAGGCTTCACTTGCACAATTTCCCTGCTTGACAACATCTTAAGAGCTGCAGAAGCCTCTGAAAAGCTCAGGGAGAGCAACACGTGAGCCCCTAACAGAGGTAGTTAAGGCGAGGGCTCTGCAGAATTATGGGTCTTGGATGCAAGTTGTTCCCAGTGCAGGGAGCTGCTTCCAGCCCTGCTGGAGGTAGGAAGCAGATGCAGTTTGCAGGGGTTTATACGCAGGGAAGGTACGGGCGGCGCGGCTACCTTTGCGGCCGATGGTGAAGTCGCTGACGATGCACTCGTTGCGGTCGCTGGTGAGGCGGGCCAGCTCCTCCAGGGACGGGATGGTGTAGTAGCCAGCTCTCGTCAGAACGATTCCTGCAAGAGGGGACATTCGGAACGGCTGAGAACTCCACGGCTGCAAAACTACCAGCTTTGGCCATGAAAAAAATCTCATTCCCTTCCTTTCACACACTGGACAGCTGAAGACTCCAAATGCACTGAGAATTAGTGCAGGGGAAGCCAAGCCTATTAACTACACAGCTGCCTTTGCAAACTGCAAACCCAAGTGTGGGGTCAGGCTGTTGCAGATGAGCACAACCACGACCCTGTCATGCTCAGAGGCAGCAGGAAACCCTACTACGGTGTCCAGCTATTGCAGACAAGCACGACCACAATTCTGTCGTGCTCAGAGGCAGCAAATGTGCAGCACGGAGCTCTCACAGCAACACTCAACACAATTACTCTCCCAGTTTTAACAGCTGGAAGCTCGGGCACCTGCTGACTACCATGTAGCATCTTTTCCCTTTACCAGGCTCCAAAGCTTCCTCATCCGTTCATTTGATGAATGATCTAATGATTTGATTAATAATTTAAAATATAATTAAGCTTTTTACATCCACAACTTGTCACCAGGGCAGCTAGGTTAGGTGACATTCRTGAAGAGAGATGTCTTTTGAACGTGACACTTGATAACCCACTCCAGTCACCTGCTCCCGACGGGCACGTGGCCTCAGCTCTCTCCTGCTCTAAAAGCCTTAGATAAACTAAGTTATTCAGAYCCCTCATCACCTTTTCACACTTCTCTATTCCAATTTCACTATACCCTGAGACTAGAATTGAGGAAATACCGAGGAAYGGGTCTGTACAGTGGCAAAACCCTCATCTCTATTCCATTTCTTTTTTTAGGAATCTCTGATGTGTTGAGAACGAGCAAGCAGTACAATTTTAAGGGAGTCATAACCCTAAGATTGTGGTCTTAGCTGGTAATCAACTCTGCCCACTACTAGAGCACAATTACACACTGGTTCCTCTTCCTCTCCCCATCTCCCATACAGTGGGCAATGCAACAGAAGAGCAGCTGACGAATTTGGATTGCTCTGCTCCRGTAAAAGGATTTTCTGCACTAAGTAAGAGACTGGGAAGCAAGATACGGGCTCTGAAGACAAGGAGAAAAGGGAAATAACCCCAGGCCAACCTGCAGGATGCAGGTGATGCACAGTTTCTGCCTCCTCCTCACGCTCGTCCTGCAGGGAATCATCGTGAAAGGAGGCGTCCTCGCTGCTGCCTTCCAGGCCGTTGCGCAGGGCCACCCGCATGTTGAGCGCCACGAGGGTGTCGTCCACGCTGTTCTGGTGCCGGTGCGCGGCGCTCTCGGGCGTCTGCGGGATGGGCTTGGCAATGGGGTTCGTGTAGAACCTCGTCACCTCGTGCTGATCCTCCTCTTCCTCGCGTTCGCCGTCTTGCCTGTGGTTTTCATCAGGAGGCACCGACAAGAAGAACCTACAGAAGGACGAAGCTTAGCTAGTTGGGAGACTGAAGACTCAGGGGRACTAAGACTGGTCTAAACCCCAAATTTCTTTCCATATAAGCAGCAGACAGCACCACCACCTAAGGCGCAGTGCCAGGGAAGCAGTTATTCCCCTTTACTCTGCACCTGTCAAAACACCTCTGGAATTCTGCATCTAACCTGGGATTCCCAATACAAGCCGCTGAAAAACCCGGGGAAGGACTCAAACACTTGGTTTCTTGCTTGGGCAATGGAGAGCGCGGAAAAGAAAAACATCCCTCTGAATTCCTGGGTTTGGAGGAAAAGGACTCGCTTCCGAGCTCACAGGAAGAGCAGAGGGCTAGTTTAAGGGAAGGGAATCTCCAGCAATAAGTGAGCTCATCTTTAATGAGCAGCTAAGACGACATTCCTTAGAAAAAAAGACTACCTACTTCACTCAAAACGTGCTGGAAAACATGCTGGAAAACCATAACYAGCTTGCATTTCTCATGAGCATGAATCAACATACCGGTCTCCGTTCTCGGGATACTCTGACGGAGAAGCCAGGTCTTCGTTTTCACGACTGACAGGTGAAAACAGGTTGCTATTGTTGAGGTTTTTCAAAACCAACTTTTTGATGCTTTTCCTTAAAAAAACAGGAAAGAGGAGTTTAGTTAGATCCACTGTTTAAATACATGCTGCATGGTTAATTCGACAGATCCAGTTACTGGGAGCTGTGTAAGATCTGTTCCCACCATCATGACGGATGAAGTCTTCTATTTGAGCACTGCAATAGCTGCCTTACTAATAGAAAATACATATATTTTCAGAATGCCATTCAAGGCACCGGTTTCTAAATGGGTATAACAGAGGCAAACRTATGAAGAACCAGTGTTAGGTTATGAAAATATCAGAAACTGCCTTCATGCTAAGCTACATTAACAAACCTGATGAGATTTGGTTTCAGAAACAAGTGTTATAGTGTCTTCATTCCTCCTAATAATTTATAGCTGACCTTATAGGCAGTTTCATTCCAGTCACAGGATGAGCTCAATCAACAGATTAACTGAAGCCACCAATTAAGGCCGACCATTTGCATCCTCTCTGCAATAACCACTCGCCTCCAAATGACACAGACCCAATTTTACTGTTCATGTTTGAACCAGGTCACCCACTCCCTTGCAGTCAGGGGAGGTAGTAAAGGAATTTACTTCAGGTGGTCAGAGCCTTAGAAGAGGACATCCAACCTGCCCAAAAGCTTCAGGCGAAGCTGTAACTTTTGGCCGTACCCCTTTTCAAACAAAGGTATCAGGAGGTTATTTGTTACGCTGATATGGCCAAGGAAAACAAAGGAGGATATTGTGGAAAGGCACTTTTCAGGAGGTCATTTTCTTCTTGCGCCGCCCTTTCCCTCCAAGGGACACAAAAGGGACTAACTTGGGCATGAAGGCCCCGTTGGACAAGGAGGGCTCGTCGTCATCGAGGCCGTCGAAGAGGTGGGACTTGGCAGAGCCGGCCGTCTGCAGAGCCTTCGGTCGCACCCTGGTCGCGGGGCGAGGGGTCAGTTTGTAGTGCGTGGGCGTCGTTAAGGCCTTCTGGGCTGCCGGGTTGGTTGGCTTCAGCCTCTGAAAGAGTGAGATATAGAAGTGAATTTTCCCACCATTTGAAATAAAAAAAAAATTAAAAAGAAAAAAAAAGGAACTTGTTTTCTCTAAACTGGCAGGACAAAACGTGTCTTTGTCATAATCAAAGCTCACATGAATTACCAAAATAATTCCACGTTAATATCTACAATTGCACCCCTTTATTCCCAACTGGCAGCAGGAAACCCAAGAACTCAAAAGCTCAGGCTTCCAAACTGCCAAAAGCAGCAGAGGAAGCCACTCTGAATGCAGTTTTAGGGTCCTGCAAGGCACAAGCAGCCACTAGATACGACAGAGATCCCAACACAGGAACATCCCTTCAAATCCCGACCCACCAGTTCCATGGGCACCCACCTCTTCCTTTTTCTTTGGATCTGACATGGGGTTTCGGAAGAGCGGGGAGTCGCCGAAGGGCGAGTAGGTCAAGCTGTTGAGGTGCTGCTGAAGCACTGCCTGCTGCGCCGCCGACGCGTTCGGGTCCGTCAATGCTGCGGGAGGAACGACAGCTTTCATACAAACTCCAGAATTCATTTTAATAYAACCCACCTTGGTTCTATTAGTAGAGCTATCTTCCCCAAAGACCTCCTTAATGAATTCTGATTTACACACAGACTTCAGGATTCCTTCCCTGGCACTTCAGTGACCATTTCCTACATGGCACTGGAGGAGGAGGGAAGTCCTTGCACTCCTCTTGGGCATCAAAATCTACAACTGTGCTCAACAGGACCTGAGTGAAGAGCAGCAGCAGAGCAAGTCTGGGCAAGCAAGGGGGTAGTTCTGGGGTGTTGCTCCTGCCTTTAGAAATCGTTCCCCTGACAGAAGAGCCTCCGAGCTGGAGCAACAAGTCTACACACMCCATTCCAAGTGTCCAGATGTGCCCCAAAAGAAGATTGGGACAGCTGGAGGGGCACACATTGCAGTTGGCAGAACTGCAGGAGAGCCTCAAATTAAAGGCCACTCATTTGGCCAAGGGAAGAGCTTTGTTGAGCCAATCCCTCTAACTCACCTAGTTGGAACTATTTAAGAAGCTACCAGCACAGTGCCCTTCATTTTTTCTTGGTAAGCCTTTTCTTTTGCTGCCCCACACACAGCGTRGGGAAATATCTTTGTGATTTTGAAGATGCAGCTCTAAAACAGATGCAGCTATTGATGTTAGACAGACACCACTGAACTACTTAAAGGACAATCAGCCTGAAGAGGCTTTTCCGAACACGGTCCATGTTGCTGCAGACAACAGAGACCTGCTCAGACATTTTGCCTTCCTCCCTAGAGGATTTGGGGTGATGCTCAGGCACATCTCAAGGCAGGAGGCAGCAGMGACACTTGGGTCAGCACACACTTACCCACAGCAGGCTGGGGAGCTCCAAACCCCAGAGTAGCTGTTGACGTGTTGAATCCTGGGGCTCCGAACGCTCCCGTTCCCAGCGTTCCACCCAGTTTCGGCTGCGTATTCCCAAATAAAGAAGTCTGCCCAGCCCCGAGAGCTAAGGGGAAAAAGACAAGTGTTATTTACCAYAGAACTGTAGAGAAGTTTAGAAGGCAATTCATATCACAAAGGAAATCATCTGCTAGTTGCAAGGATGGTTCAACCTGYCCGTGAATGCTACAGCACTGAGGTTAGAGGAACAGATTCCCCAAAATGGGATCACTGGGGAGCCTGCAGGCACACAGGGGATGCCACGAGGTTTCTGAAGCATCAGCCCCACCGCCAGCAATGCTGCTCTTGCTGCTCTCGATGGCAGCAGGACCCATTGGCACAGAGTCCAGCTTAAGACCATCAGCTTTCTGAGCTGATATAAGATTCACGAGCTCACCCCAAGAAGAGCCACCGCCCCGGCTGCCAGCCTGCTCACCTGTGCCAAAGCCTGTCCCCAGGCCTGTCCCCAGCGTCCCCGTCGCGGGCTTATTTCCAAACAAACTATTGCCAGCAGTGTTGGCGCCGAAGCCTGCGAGGACAGAAGCAGCTCGTTAATCTAAAGACGTGACAAGAGGGAAAAGGGGGAAAGTTATCTAGAGCAAGAAAGAATCCCCTGCTCGCAGAGAGCTCTACCGTGATTAAGGCCATATTTCATGCACCATTTCCAACAACTGAGGTTAAATTCTAACAAATAAGAGATCTTCAAGGGTATTACAACACATYTGGACCTATGAATGTAGTATTGAATAAACAAGCACAGAAAAACACTTTCTTGCCTTTTTAGATACTTAAGACTTCAGTATTTTATTGAAGGTCAGAAAGGACCCCACGGGTCTGCGTTTGGTGACAAATAAGATGCAGGAAAGTTTCTCAAACTGGAACAAACCCCATTTTACACTGCTTATACCACACAGATATGTCTGACTCTTACTGACAAAGCAGACTGGCAGGTGCACACAGTTCAGTGCCATATTTAGTGGTAAGAAAGTACAATGCTCATCTAATGCTAGACAAATTGCTTAAATTTAAGATTGGGAAACCATCCAATTAAAGCACTGATTAGYACACACACAAATAAGACTAAATAAAGCTAGGAAACTGCAGTCCTGAACTGAGATGAGAAATACCTTTGGGTAAGCTGTTGCACCACTGCAAGCAGTGCAGGGAAATTAAGACACTGGCATCAGCATCRTTCACTGCTCAAAGGTGCCAGGGCTGCCTGTAACGTGGCTACCTAGTCTCAGTCAACAGCAGAATATGGGACCTACAAGTGATTTTTCTCAAATAAAAAGGGTCATGATGGACTGTTTGTCCAAGCTTGGACACCACAAAATAACATCTCTGCAAAGATGCTGCCAGAGAGAACAAATCAGTTCCTTCCCTTCTTTCATAGGAGGCTGCTATAGCAGGATAGCTGCTTTTTAGACTTTGAGATACCYAAACGGATGTCAATGCCTTAAATATTCAAAAAAAGAGCTTTCAAAAGAAGCTTTTAAGCACATCACTGACTTGAGCCATCAGTGCCCGCTTGTTCTGCTTGACCACGTTCGTTCCCTAACACCAGGGCTGGGGGCAACAGAACACCACACGGTTCCTGAGGAGCTTCTGCTTYATCGTGTTCTTGGGAAAGAGGATGGCTACCGGCTAAAAATTACACAGGCAGCTCCATTTGCCCCAGAGCAAGATCTCCTCATGCTCTGTCGTTGAGTTACAGGCACCATTCTGACTGTTTCTAGCCCATTTCCTTCAGGGTTCCTCTGTGACCACAACATATCGGTTGTGGCTTCAACACTTTGCAATTGCAGGTTGGAATTTCTTCAGCACTACCCCAAAACGATGGTATTTTTACCCATTTACCTTCCAATCCAGGGTGCACCAGCAGGAGGGAAGGTACAACCAGCACCAGAGCCACTCTCAGGCGTCTTACCTGAGAATCTGAGCATTCGTAACCCTTTGCTGTACCATATTCAGCAGCCTGCTGTGTGGYATATGCAGTGTAATTCTAAGTGATCGAATGCCCCTCTTTACGTGTACCAAAACTGGAAGGGTTTGGATTGGTTCCTAAGGTCGGGGTGGGTTGSTTACCAAAGAGGCCGCCGCCAGTGGTTGTGCCGAAGGAGGGAGCGCTGGTCGTGGTGGTCCCAAATCCAGCAGGTTTGTTGCCAAACAGCGTCTGAAAGGAAGAGAGCTCCAGGTCAAAACCAGGTGCACTGAGAGCAAGAATTACAGGATGCTTCTTTGCYGGCAAGAAAGCAGAACTAGAGCAAGCACAAGAGCAATCCCCACTGTGGACACCCTACAGCAGCCACATGCACTAGTCCCACACAACAAACACCTTCCACCAAGGGGTATTTTATCTCCTTGACCCACCTCCACACAGAATACAGCAAAACTAAACAGACTCATGCTGAAGAAAAAAGCCAATTTGGGGTAGTGCAATTTAAACACCTGCATTTCCAGCCCTACAGATGTTTGCTCTCGCTGTCTTCAGTCACTCAAGACAACAGTGTTTGTTATTCTCTATTTCCATACCACCAGTAACTGTATTCGTGACTTTAGCAATACAATTTTTAGCAAACCCTTCTGCACCTTAGACATCTTTATTCTTTCAACACTACTTSAGCAGAGGTCACTACAGAGCACAGGACTCCAGAAGGAGCGGGTTTGCGTGTTTWATTAATCTTAGCTTTCAGCACAAAGGCACGGACGTACCGAACCGCCAACACCAAATCCTCCCGTGTTAGGCTGTCCAAAGAGACCAGTTCCAGTCCCAAATCCAGTCCCAGCATTTGTATTGGCAGCTGTTCCAAACAGACCTCCGGGCTGGGAGGGCTGGGTTGCCCCAAAGAGACCCTACAAACATAAATTGCGTTGAAAAAGGACTGCAATGTTATATATGGTATAGCACGGATGATCTGAACAGGGCCAAGGGTCAGTTAATAAAGTGACAGTTATTTCCTTTTGACATGGGGGGAGGAGGGGGAGAATGATGCTTCAATCAAAGAATTCACTGTTCTGGGAAGGAGCATTTCACAGGATCACAGAAGGGCTGARGKTRACAAGGATCCCTAGGGATCAYCCMGWMCAGCCCCTGCTCCAGCAGGGACACCCRGAGCAYGGGGCACCCGCTCCAKCCCGGCGCGTTGGGAAGGTCTCCAGAGCAGGAGCCTCCGCAGCCTCCCTGGGCAGCCTCAACCAGGGCTCGGGCACCCTCCCACCAAACAAGTTCTTCCCCACGGCCAC
>NW_020455860.1:31763-39572 GCF_003342845.1 Nothoprocta perdicaria
CCCTCTCGGCCTCCTCTTCTCCAGCCTCAACAGGCCCCGCTCGCTCGGGCTCTCCTCACACGAGAGYTGCTCCAGGCCCTTCCTCAGCCCTGTCGCTCTGCGCTGGCCCCTCTCCAGCAGCTCCACRTSCCYCTYRTCCTGGGGAGCCCAGAGCTGCCCCCAAGGCTCCAGCTTTGGCCTCCCCAGAGCKGARCAGAGGGGCAGGATCCCCTCCCTGCCCTGCTGCCAGCGGYCTCCSRATGCAGCCAGGAGCCCATTGGCCTCCTYGGCCACCGGGGCTGCCCCATGGGCACCTTGGTGTCCCCAGGACCCCCMGGTCCCTCTCTGCAGAGCTGCTCTCCAGCAGGCCAACCCCTSATCTCTGCTGGTGCCTGGGGTTATTCCTRCCCAGGGGCAGGACACAGGGACAAGTGTTTCAGATAGAAGGCACAGAATATTCAGAGAGAACACAGCACGTTTGGAGCTGAAGCCTCTGGCAAGGCAACATTACACGTACCACCTTTTATCAGAACCACCCCAGAATGCTGCTCTTTACCCATAAGAAAGTTCAAAACACTTAATATTAATTCCCACAGAACGTTACTAATTAAGCGATACGAACTGTGTGAATGTGGTTAGGAATACTGAGTTAGAGACAACAGCCTCCTTAGAGAAGGGAATGCAGAACAGGTGCTTGTTAAACAATATATTGCTATCCATTTATCTGATAACTTTTTCCAACTTTTTAGCTTAGTCCCTAGTTTTATGAAGCCCTACTGCAGTGTAAGGGAAATTTCTTAACCACTATATCCAACTTTATCCAGTTGGGACAGTAGCTCTGTCACAGCTGGCACCTCTCAGCAGTTGAGCCATTTCTCTTACCATGGTGCTTGTGTTGGGCTGCCCCAGAGTGCTGGTGTTCCCAAAGGAGAAGCTGGTGTTCTGCGTCGTCGTGGGCTGCCCAAAGGGCTTGTTGAACAGACTGGTCGTTTGGGACGGCTGCCCAAAAAGACTCCCTGTCGTGCCTGTTCCAAAGCCAGTCGTACCTAYGGGGTGGAAACAAATGGGTTATGAGGCCTCGAGCATTTATACAAACTACTCACATCTCCAGTACACCCAAACCTGAAAGAAGATGCTCCAGGCAGTCCACTTAATCAACAGTTGCAATGTGCACAGGGTCACAGACAGCCACACACTGATCTTAGCAAACACACCAGTTGGCTCAATCTGCAAGGGCCTYGAGCAAGGCCAGAGATGGATCCTAGCAGTGCAAGCCTCAGTGCAACCGTTTCACAGAAAAATAGGGGATGTTTCATCTTCTCAGCAAGATCTGCTTCACATTAAGTCCACAAAGGTCCCCTAACTAGTTAGTCCATCTGGCCTGCAACTACCAGACATGCCAGTATTTTATAAGAATTATTTTACATGGGGCGTTTAATCTTGGTCTAAGGATACCGAGATGGTCCAAGGTTTAACAGATCTTTACTGCATCCCTGTCCGACTTGTGAAAGAAGTTCCTGGCAAAGCCAAGCCCGGCTGCTATAAATTATCAGCTCCATTTCCAGGGAATTCATGTCCGCTGTCCTTAGCGGCGGAATCTRGACTTCACCTTTAGGCAGCTGATTCTATCCCTCCAGCAAACAGTAATACAACCTTCCAATGTTGTATTTCAATGGATTTTACTGGCTCACACAACCCTGCTGACTGTCCTGAAAAGCAAGATGCACTAAWGCACCGTTMTCCAGCACGTCCCTTGGGAAACAGSGGATGTATAAATTCAGTACAACTATTAAATGATAAATAAACAGACTTCTCTATGRCAGAGAATCCAATTGCTGAATATTGGYAATACAATGAGGCAAATCATGAGTTGATAGCACTGCTTTTTCACTGAATTTTAAATAAATCACCTATTTGCACTTTCTAAGAATGAGGAACAACAGCAAAGACAACAGAGAGGCACCACTTACTTGTCCCGAAAGCGGCTTTGTTCTGCACGTACGAAAAGCCTGTATTAGTGGTAGAAGAGCCAAAAAGTCCTGTGGCTGTACTTGACGTGGCAGTAGAGGACCCAAACAACCCGGCAGGGGCTCCTGCTCCTACTGGATTCGAAGGTCCCTTCCTATTTGCCTGGTAATCTTCTAAGCGAAGTTCCTAGCAAAGGAAAATCCAGGATAAGGTTAGGAAGTGCTGCTAGCATGTTTACACTAGCTGAAGTTTAGTGTAAACCAAGAAAAGCTGTAACATTCATAAAAAAAGGAGGCTGGGGACACTGTAAACAGGACCCAAAGTTTATGGTGYGTTCCAGACATACTTGGGCTAAGAGCTTTTTCAGATCTTTTCACTCAAAGGCCTCTTTTGTAGCATCCTACAAGCTAAGTTCAACAAAAGGGGTTCAGGGTTATAAATTTATGYTTGTAAGGAACTCCGAGAGCTGCGAGGTTTGGGGTGTGACATTATCCCAGCAATACAGGGTGACTTCCACCAGGACAGCTCTCTCCTAGAGAGTGTCAAAATAAAAATACCAAGTCTCCAGAAAGTGCAGCATTAACCATTAAAAGCAAAACCAATTAACGTAACACTGAATGTTTTAATTGATGCTGCCCCTATTTGGTGAGTGATGCTGATATTGTGCATCCTACTCATACCAACACGCACCAAGAGTGCTCATCACAACAGAAGCTCTGCTAAAATGACGTTAATTAAGAGCCAAGCGAGACAGCCCCGTTTAAACATTTCTTGACTGACCTCGAGAGATTTGCTTTCATATTCCTTCATAGCAGTAATGCACTGATGCTTGGTACTGATGTTGGTGCTAACTCCAGATTTTACCATAGTATCGGACCCAGTTGGTGGCTGCAAGAGAAGAGGTCAAGACAGCAAGTTGACAAGCCCAATTCTCCCGTGAGATACTGCCAAAGCCTAAGTTTAGTGCAGGAATAGTTTCAGCATTATCCACAGAGCTGTGATCTCACCCAGCAGTAAAGCAATCAACAGCGGAATTTACCCTGGTACCACCCAGGGAACAAGGCAGTTTCAGTTTCGAAAGAGATTCCCCAGGTTTGGGATATGAATCYGCCAGCTCTTCAGGGACTTGATTATTATCCCCAGGATCTTTCTTACTATCCCGTGTGTCCACCTCAACGGCCTCYGAGGGGACATCCCAATCCTGCCCACACCCGGCAAGGACAAGCAGGAAATCTCCACCTGCCAAATTATCTCGCACAAGAATCAGCCCCTCTCATTCCAGACTGATCCAGTATTTCAGAAAAACCACCCCTCTCTTCAGCAGTTACCCCATTTCCATGATAGCTCCTTCTCCAAGACATCCTTCGCTTTCAACTGCCAAAGAACCTTCAAGCTTTGCTATTCTACTCTTCCTTAAAGGGAACTCATAGAGCAACCACAAAGGCAACAGGYCTGCAAGCGGCAGTTCGTCTCTCTAGATCTGGGTTAACATATGTGTCCTCACGTAAATCTCAAGCTTAAATGGCTTTAGGCTCTGTTGCTACTCGTATTTATTGAAGCAAAGAGAACAAGCAGCCCTCCAGAGGAGGTTCGATTTTAAGGGCTGGYTGATGGTTGTACTGAAGATGAGGATGAGCGTGACAAGCCTGGCTAGGGCTCTGCTTCGTGGTGTTTGAGCAGCCCACCAAGCTCGGGATAAAGGGCTCCTGTGATCGCGTTCATGATGAGTTAATTCTCCGTGTCACCTCCTCTGGAACAGTTCTGCCACGTTTTCAAGCAATTTTAGAGCCCTGCACRGTTGCATATGAATTATCTGTGTTGTAATTTACCCCAAGGTCTACAAAACTTAATGTTTCCCATAATAAACAGGTTAGATTAAGACAGGCAAAACTTACGTTAAACTTAATAGTGGTGCCAGTTGGAGCAGCTGTAAAACTGGTCGGGCCAAAAAGAGAGCCAGATGTACTCCCAAAAGGATTGGAGGTCGTGTTAGTGGTTCCAAAGAGACCTCCGCTGCTCGTACTAGTTCCGAAGTCTAAAAGAGAAATGTAAAAACAAAAAAAAAAGTGCAAAACTTCAAATATTCTATTCAAATTAGAAAAAAAAAAGATGGAAAAAATGAAAAAAACTGCTCCTAAGGTTTATGGCCATGCAGGAAAGCTAGAGCAGAGCGCTGGATTAGCAGGATGCAGGTGACTGCCCCCCCAGGTCATACGAGCAAGTTGTATGAACCAGGTTTCACTTGGCTCCTGACACCAACACCAAGACAACGATGCAGACACAGGRAAGCAGGGAGATTTCTGTCCTGCTCAGAAGGGTCTGCAAGTCATTGCTTCTGCYTCAGGGAATCACAGGAGGGTTTAAGAGGCATTTCAAACACCCCAGGGCCACAAGCAAGGCAGCTGCAGGATGGAAAGCTCGGATGACCTAGACCCAAAGGCAGTGCTGGCGATGACCACTTGCAATTTATTTTAAAACGCTTTTCTATAATCATTAGCTGCTGATTTTGCACCGCATTGGTTCAGTTTTGCATACTGTGCACAGACAGCAAGTATGGCCAATATATCCTTCAGGGAAGGGGCAKACAGAGGCTCGTGTCAACACCTGTYTCAAATCCACACACATGAAAGCAASCAGAGCTCAAAAACTCCCACTCACTTCCAAAGACGGCCGGCTTATTCTGGGCAAACGCATTATTCTGCGAGGAGAAGAGCCCGCCGCCAGTGCTGGTGGTTCCAAAGAGGCTGTTGGACGTTCCCGTGGATGTTCCGAAGCCAAAGCCGGTGCTCGTGGAGGACGTAGCCGGCTGATTAAACGTAGTGGAACCAAACAGTCCTCCTGAACACAGAAAGAGACTATCAACCATGACCAAGATCCCCTGGCTCGTCTCTTTTTTAGCTTTATGAGCCCCSCCTTGCTCAGCAGGGTGTTCTGCATGAGAGGCGAAGGCGGCCGCACCTGGTTTTGTCTGCGTGCTCCCGAAGAGGCCTCCYGTGTTGTTGTTGGAGCCAAAGGCCGATGTGCCGAACGCGCCTCCGCTTGTGGTACCGAAGCCGGCATCTGAGGAGAGCACCACAGCTTAGAGGACAGCCTGTTTCAAAGGTGTCTGCTAGGAACTAAGCTCTGTTACTGTGTTGTGAGCTTCGCAAAAGGAGTCTGCCCACAACCGTACAGCTCCRACTCGCACGCACGTGAAGCGTGGCATTTAACATCCGCAAAGCTCTTAAAGCAGAGGGCTACAAAGGTTAGTGCCAGCTGCTGCTGCAGAAAGTAAAGACAGTTGTGCTAATCTGCACGGTCTCCAGGACCAGCTACAACACTCAAATATTGGTATTTTTGCCCCTGTTTGGGAACAAGATTAAGAGGAGCAAACACATGCTGTGAAAACCACAGCAAACTTGTACACCGATTTATAGCTAGTCTGCTCTAAGGGYGTCTACCCTAAATATTAAGAACGAAATGCAGCAGTAGGACCCTGACTACATGCTTGTTCCTTCCCTGTCTTCCCAACATATCCCAGTCCTGACTGATAGGATCTTCCCCCAGGACTCCCTTCATTTCGGCACATGAGAGTCTGCTCCTTTTGGGAAGGAAAGATGGGACTAGACGATCTCTAGAGGTCCCTTCCAACCTTAACCATTCTGTGAAAGTTTCACTGGCCTGTGGTAGCAGATAGGCCTGGCACTGCCCAGCCCGACTCACCCGTGCTCCCTGCCATGCTGAGCCTAGCGATGGTTCGGCTGCTGCACCCAAACAGCTTCCCACCCTTTAAGCTGCACCTCTACAAAAAAAATCATTCTGTGCCCTGAAGAAAGCCCCAGGACAAACCTGGAAGCGCTACTTACTTTGTCCAAAAGTGGAAGTTGTCCCAAAGCCAGTGCTGCCTCCAAACGGAGTGCCAAAGGATTTGTTAAACATTTTCAGGATGCGTTAGTTCTTTCTAAACCTAGAAAAATGAATTCAGCGTTTAGGTAAAGCCATTGGAAAAGCCCTTTCTCATCTGCCTCCCTAAGGACACGAGCAACCCGGGTACTTAAAGCACGATAGGCAAGGAAGCGAGATCTAAGCTCACGCAGAGACTCAGGATTAAAGTCAAGGGCACTCGTGCTTTAGCAGCATCAATGTGGATCAATAAGGGCTCAACAGGAACAGGCCTCCCGCCACGTTCCGATTTCACAGAAATCGGATTTCTGTGATTTACTGCTCACACGCCGCCCCAAAACTTCACCAGCCCCTTGGGCCCCTTGAGGTGCCCTCAGCACCTCCCRTTTTATCTACGCGCACGTTTAGGACTGGTACCAACGCTCCCGGCTCCTTCCCGAGCGCAGACATGGCCACAGTGCAATACTGCTTTATCCTTAGCTTGATAGTGGAAACACAAACAAAATCACAGTAGATCCTCAGCCACGACCAAGGCAGTGCCATCGGCAGCCAGAGTTACTGGATGTTTTTAATTACTCCACCACTAAAAATACCAGTATTATCTAGGAAAGTTTCCTCTGCTGGCGGCATTAGCAAAGCTACAGCAGTGCAGAATTACTCTGTTTTGCCCAAAGAAAAACGTAAAACACATCCAGGAAAACTCACCAAGTAACGCTCACTATTTGTATTAGTGCACTGACACGCTAAACTCTCACATCTCAGCTTAATTATAAAAATTCCTTTAAGTTTCTCAGGAGTCATAACAGCCAGGATGGCAATAAAGTGCTTGGAAGCACTCCCTGGGCACCCACAACTGAAATCCCACGCTGAAAACGTGTTTTTATTTCCTTTATAATTTTTAATACAATAGGAATACACCTCCCAGAGCACTCGCTCACTCCAGCACAAGCCCCTGAATGCACCTGCCCGCTCCTGCAGCTCCATGTGCTCTGCACAACACGGTCTACAGCTTGTTTCTCCGGAAGCGTTTTCCTAAAAACCTCTGTCCTGTTTCTGGGAACGGCCGACGGAGACTCGGAGCACCCCGGTACCAGCGGGGACTGCAGCACTTAAGTGCAAAATGTTACCCAAAAACATATTTTGGGTAATCATCAGCTCTTCCAAACACTTGTCAACCCAACAGGACACTAAAGTTCTGCACTGTGGAAAAACTTCCCTTGTTGAAATCCCAATAAAATCCCAATGTTCCCTCTCACACATCTAAAACCTTACTTAAACTATCTCACAAAGGCAGGAAAACGACTGAAATCAGCCCGGATGAAGCTTGTTTACAGAATTTCTAGAAACCCCTCAGGCTAAAGCTGCCCTCCGGGCACAGGGGGCACCTCCTGTTAGGGCAATTAAAGGTTGTACCCATTTCCCTGCACTTCTCGGGTACAAAAAACCCAGGTTCCCAACCAGAACGTGCTCTAGCGCCCTGAATTTCACACCTCCCTCCACTTTCATCTTCCCCCCTCGGACAACATTCCCCATACASAGTATTTTCCCCATTTTTCAGCTCACTTCTCAGTTATTATTGCTCTCAAGCTTATTTCCAGTTCAAAAAGCCCTCCTGCTTTCACCATTTCTCTTATTTTTGCAGTTATTTTTGCAAAGCCCTGCACATCAAGGACCTATTTATTACTCCTTTTCCYGCTTCCCCAAATTCCCTCCACGTCACCCTCCAGAACACGAAACAAGCCTTGAAAATCTTCAGCTTTCCCATCCGGAAACTTCCTCCTTCTCGCCYGGCACCTCCTCCTTCCCGACCCGCAGCTCAGGTACGAGGAGCTCCCACGGAAACCGAGCCCGAATTTCACCAAATCCCAAATTTCACCAAATCCCGACTGCTCCGAACACGGGAGCGACCCCAGGGCCGGCTCCGCACCGGGACAAGGTCCCGCGCAAACAACCGCCCTGGGCACCCGTAAAACACCCGCG
>NW_020455860.1:42357-44604 GCF_003342845.1 Nothoprocta perdicaria
GCTCTTCGGCTTCCTCTTCTGCGTCGCCTGGTCGCTGCTCTTCCACTTCCAGGAGACCACGGCCACGCACTGCGGGGTGAGCCGGGAATGCCCGGGAATGCCGTCCCGTGGGACGGGCGGCTGCTGGGAATGCTCTCCCATGGGACATGGGTGAGCGGCTGCCGGGAATGCCCGGGAACGCTCTCCCATGGGACGGGGGCGGGCGGCTGCCGGGAATGCTCTCCCATGGGACATGGGTGGCGGCTGCTGGGAATGCTCTCCCATGGGACGTGGGTGAGCAGCTCTCGGGAATGCCCGGGAACGCTCTCCCATGGGACACGGGTGAGCGGCTGCTGGGAATGCTCTCCCATGGGACACGGGTGAGCGGCTGCCAGGAATGCCCAGGAATGCCTGGGAATGCTCTCCCATGGGACGTAGGTGAGCGGCTGCCGGGAATGCCCGGGAACGCTCTCCCATGGGACACGGGTGAGCGGCTGCCCGGAATGCCTGGGAATGCCCAGGAACGCTCTCCCGCTCTGGGCTCTCCCGCGGGACGCGGGTGAGCAGCCACTGGGAATGCCCAGGAATGTTTGGGAATGCTCTCTCATGGGATGGGGGTGATCGGCTGCCAGGAATGCCTGGGAATGCTCTCCCATGGGATGCGGGTGAGCGACTGCCGGGAATGCCCAGGAATGCTCTCCCATGGGATGGGTGAGCGGCTGCCGGGAATGCCCGGGAATGCTCTCTCCCATGGGACATGGGTGAGCGGCTGCCAGGAATGCCCAGGAATGCTCTCCCGCTCTGGGTTCTCCTGCGGGACGCGGGTGAGCGGCTGCTGGGAATGGCCGGGAATGCCCAGGAATGCTCTCCTGCTCTGGGTTCTCCTGTGGGACGTGGGTGAGCGGCCGCCTGGGAATGCTATCCCGCTCTGGGCTCTCCTGTGGGATGCGCTGGGTGACACACGGAATGGTTACGGTTGGAAGGGAGCTCTGGAGATCATCGACCCGGGGATGAGGAGAGGGGACCCGATCCCRTCTCCGGGCGCTTGCGGTGGCCGTTGAGGGTCCCCCCTTGGGAATCCGTGCGGAGCCGAGCGGTGCTGCAGGATGAGCCGCCCGGGGCAGGGCTATCCCRGCCCTTGGGAATCCCGCATCCGGGATGCGAGGTGCCTCGGAGCAGGCACATGCCTGGGAACATCTGGGCGAGGGGGGCCGTGGGGGATCCAGGCCACCAGCTCATCCCGTAGGAGCCAGAATCCCTTGGGAATGGGGCCTCCCGAAGGGTTTCCGAGGGAGAGAAGCAGCCGGGGAGGCCGGGTCCCCCCGAGCAGGAGGTGGCCTCGGGGTCCTGGATGTCCCCACGTGGTGTCCGGTGATGGTGACAATGTGGGCGGCGCTGGGGCTGCGTCGGTGAGGATGGAGCTGACCGGGAATGYCCACTCGCAGCCCGGGAGCCCTTGGGAAAAGCAGCGGGAAGCGCGGGGGGCTGTTGGGAATCGAGCGGAGCAGGCGGCGACGGCACGGCTGGGATGCGCGTTGAGCTGCGGAGAGGGGACAAGGGAGCAAAGTGACAAGGAATGAGGGGACAAGGGAGTGAAGTGACAAGGAATGAGGGGACAAGGGAGCAAAGTGACCAAGGGGACACACGGGACAAGGGGACGGAGGGAGGAAGGTGATGGAGTGAGGAGATGAAGGCCCAAAGTGACAGAGGGGACGAGGGAGCAGARGGAACAAGGGAGYRAAGTGACAGGGAATGAGGGGACAAGGGAGTGAAGTGACARGGAATGAGGGGACAAGGGAGTGAAGTGACCGAGGGGACACGGGACAAGGGGACGGAGGGAGGAAGGTGATGAAGGAGCAAGCAGATGAAGGACCAAAGTGACCAAAGGGGCAAGGGAGTCTGGCTTATGGAGGCTGGGACTCATTTGGGGCGGTGCGGCGTGCGGAGGCTGCTCTGCGTGCGGAGGTCGCTCCGTGCACGTGCCTGCTCCGCGTTTAGAGGCTGGTCCGTGTGCCGTGCCGCTCGGTGCGTGATGCCCCGTCCGTGTGTGGAGGCTGCTCCATGAGTGGAGGCCGCTCCGTGCGCGGAGGCTGCTCCGTGCGCGATGCTCCTCCATGTGTGGAGGCTGCCCTATATATGGAGGCCGCTCCGTGCGTGGAGGCCGCTCCATGCGTGGAGGCTGCTCCTTGTGTGATGCCACTCCATGTGCAGAGGCTGCTCCTTGTGTGGAGGCCACTCCGTGGGCGATGCCGCTCTGTGCATGGAGGC
>NW_020455860.1:45659-47029 GCF_003342845.1 Nothoprocta perdicaria
GCGCGGAGGCCGCTCCACGCGCAGAGGCCGTGCGCGGAGGCCGCTCCGTGCGCGGAGGCCGCTCCTGGGGCGAAGGCCGCTCCGCGCCCCTCTCAGCCACCCGCCCTGTCCCCCGCAGGTCCCCAACTACCTCCCGTCCATCAGCGCGGCCATCGGGGGCGAGGCCCCGCAGCGCTACGTGTGGCGCCTCTGCATCGGCCTCCACTCGGCGCCCCGCTTCCTCGTGGCCGTCGCCTACTGGAACCACTACCAGCGCTGCCCCTGCGCCCACCCGCGCTACCCGCGCCTCTGCCACCTCAACCTGCTGCTCAACGTGCTCGAGAACGGCGCCCTCCTCGTCCTCACCTACGTGTCCTCCTCGGAGAACTACAGTAGGTGCCTCCTCGCTCCGCAGGGACGCTTGGGAAGGAGTCGGTTTTGGGGGGAAAACGCCAGGAAAACACCCAGGTTGGGCTCGGTGTTTGTCAGCGGCAGCCGGTGCCGCCGCGGCACAGCTGGTGCTTTGGCCTCCGATGCTCTCGGCTGCTTGGCCCAAACTGGAGGCAGTTTTGGAGTGGAGGCTCAAATGGGAGTTCGGAGCTTGGTCCCCGCGTCCCTGCCCRGCCCTGCTCCTGGCTCCGGGGTGCCCGTGTCCCTCGCGGTTGGCGCCCAGCCTGCGCTGTCCTGGTGGAGCCTCCTGGCACGGAGCTTTCCGGGTGGAATTCCCTGGAGCTGGAGGTTTTGGAGGCCCAGGCACGGCGGGAGCTCGCGGGTGCTCGGCGCTGCTTCCCGGGGCTTGTTGCTCTTCCTGCTCCTTCTCCTCCCCGTTTTTCCTGGGTCAGGGGAGCTGGTGGCCCCAGGGTGCCACGTGCCCGTCGGCTGCAGCACCCTGGGGTGAAGAACAGAGCGTGGGGACCTGCCCACGGCCGCGGTGCCACCCCAGCACCCTGGGAGCTCAGGGTGACCGTGCCCGCTGTCCRTGGCTGAAGGAAGCCCTGGGGTCCAGGCGGCTGCTCCTTGGGGATGTGTCTCCCGGGGCGCTTTGTGCCCATTGAGAAGCCAACGTCCTTTTCTGCTCCCGCTTTGCCAGGAGCCCGGGGGCAGCTATGGGTGCTGGTGCCCTCGGAGCTGGGGTGGCTGCTTGGGAGCCGCGGGTCCCTGCAGTGCCATTTGGGAGCCCCCAGGTCCCTGCGATGCCCTCAGAGCTGGGATGGGTGGATGGGAGCCAGCGGGTCCCTGTGGTACCATTTGGGAGCCCACGGGTCCCTGCGGTGCCGTTTGGGAGCCCCCAGGTCCCTGTGGTGCCCTTGGAGCTGGGCCGGATGGATGGGAGCCCACGGATCCCTGCGGTGCCATTTGGGAGCCCGGGTCCCTGCAGTGCCCTTGGAGCT
>NW_020455860.1:49234-50974 GCF_003342845.1 Nothoprocta perdicaria
TGGTCCTGGTCCTGGCTAGGCTGGGCTCCAGGTTCCTGGTTGCAGTTGGGCTGGGTTCTTGGTACCAGCTGAGCTGGGTTCCTGGGTCCTGGTCCCAGCTAGTCTGGGTTCCAGGTTCCTGGTTGCAGCTGAGCTGGGTTCCTGGTACCAGCTGAGCTGGGTTCCTGGGTCCTGGTCCTGGCTAGTCTGGGCTCCAGGTTCCTGGTACCAGCTGAGCTGGGTTCCTGGGTCCTGGTCCCAGCTAGTCTGGGTTCCAGGTTCCTGGTTGCAGCTGAGCTGGGTTCCTGGATCCTGGTCCTGGCTAGGCTGGGCTCCAGCGTGCGAACGGCTCCGGGCTGCACCACATCCGCCCCACTGCGAGGGGCAGCCCGGAGCCGTCCCCGTCCCCGCCGTGACGGCAGCGGCGCTTGCACAAGCCGGGCGCGCGCGGGGCGCGTGTCGCAAGCGCCTTCCTGCGCGGGGAACCGGGGAACTCGCCCGCCCTGGGGAAGTGCGACCGGCTGCAGGGCGGCAGGAGCCGAGCGCGGCCGCGGGCGCCGCGTGGTTTCGGCCGCGCCACCACCAGCCCTCTTTAAATACCCCGGTGCGTGCCGGGAGCCGCGGGGACGAGGGGCTGCCTGGTGGCACCGTGGGGTGCTGGTGGCACCGTGGGGTGCTGGTGGCACCGTGGGACTGCCTGGTGGCACCGTGTCCCCATTGCATGCGGCTGCGACGTCACCGTCCCGGTGCCGGCAGCCACGTCCCTCCGCTCTCTGCGGCTCCCTTGCGTGCATGGGAGCTGGGCTGCAGCTCTGTCCTGTGACGCTACTGTATATATAAATATATATGTGTGTGTGTGTGTGTATATATATACATATATATATATATATATACACACACACACACGCGAGGAGCCTGCGAGCACTGGGGTGGCTCCTGGGGCCCGGCTCCCTCCTGCCGCACCGGCCACGACGGCTTGTGGTGCAGCGCAGCGGGGTGCACATCCATGCAGCGTCGCACTGAGCTCTGCGATGCCGTGCGGTGCAGCAGCCTGCRAGCAGCAGGGCAGGGTGCAGGGCAGAGCCGTGCAGTGTGGCGCAGAGCAGCGCAGCACAAGGGACAGGGCCAAGCAATGCAGCGCAGTGCAGCACAGAGCGATGCAGGGCGGTGCCGTGCAGTGAAGTGCAGTGCAGTGTGTCAGAGCAGTGCAGTATGAGGTGGTGGAGGGCAGTGCCACGCAAGGTGCAGTGCAGTGCGGTGCAACACGGAGTAATGCAGCGCAGCATGTCACATGGTGCAGTGCAATGCCCAGCGGTGCAGGGGTGCAACACGGTGCAGGGGCCGGAGCCGCTGCCTTCGCTCCTGCAGCCGGGCCCCGCATGCAGCGCGGGGGTTCCCTCCTCCTGCAGCGCGTCTCCATGCACGAGGACGGGGTCCCGCTCTGCACTGGGGCTGCGGCGCTGTGGGGCAGCAGCCGCTGACACCTGTGGGTTGCAGACCCCAGATGCAGACCCCACCGCCCGTCTCTGTGTGCAGGGGGTGCTGCAGCCCCCGCGCAGACCCCACCACCCATCCCCACATGCAGGCAGTGCTGCAGCCCCCGCTGCCCATCCCCATGCAGGGGGGTCTTCAGCCCCCATGCAGCCCCTGCCACCTGTCCCCATGGACAGGGGGGTCTTCAGCCCCCATGCAGCCCCTGCTACCTGTCCCCATGCACAGGGGGGTCTTCAGCCCCCATGCAGCCCCTGCTACCTGTCCCCA
>NW_020455860.1:53065-58324 GCF_003342845.1 Nothoprocta perdicaria
GAGACTGGGAAGCGGGTTGCGAATCCCAGTACGAGGCTGGGAAGYRGGATCCCAGTACGAGACTGGGAAGCGGGTTGCAGATCCTGGCACAAGGCTGGGAAGCGGGTTGCAGATCCCAGCAGGAGGCTGGGAAGCGGATTGTAGATCCCAGTACGAGGCTGGGAAGCAGGATCCCAGTATGAGGCTGGGAAGCGGGTTGCGGATCCCAATACGAGGCTGGGAAGTGGATTGCGGATCCCAGCACCTGGTTGGGAAGCGTGTTGTGGATCCCAGCACGGGGCTGGGGACGTGGCTTGTGGATCCCCATCTCTGGCCCTAGGGATGTGGATCCTGCTGCTGGGGGTTGTGGATCCTGCTCTCTGGGACTGGGAAATGGAGGCAGGATCCAGGACCGGGATGTGAATCTCTGTCCCTGTCCCTGCGCAAAGCCCTGGATGTGGCTCCAGGGACCACGTGCGGTGTCCCCAGGCCATGTCCTGGGATGGGGGACACTGCTCCGGAGCTGCTCTGTCCCTGTCCCTGTGCAAAGCCCTGGATGCAGCTCCAGGGACCGCGTCCAGTGTCCCCAGGCCACCCCCGTGTCCCTGCCCGTGTCCCGCGTCACCCCCAAGGCTGCCCCATGTGGGGACATCCCCGGTGTCCCCGTGCGGCCGCAGCAGAGCTCGTTGCGGGCGGCGCGAGGCTTTTATTGGGGATGAAGCAGCTCGGAACAGCCGGGTCCGGGCAAGCTGCGAGGTCCCCTTGGCACCGCGGTGGGGACGCGGTGGCACCGGCCACCTCCTGGGCACTCGGGTGGTGGGGACAGGTCCCTGCAGTGCCAGGTGCCCTGGTGAGGGGACAGGGGGACACCCGGAGCGATGGTGGCAGGTCCCTGCAGAGCCAAGTGTCCTCGGTGGTGGTGGCAGCTCTCCTGGGCACCCTGGATGACCAGGGCAGTGGTGGCAGGTCCCTGGGGGACACTGGACACCTGGGACAAGGGTGGCCGGTCCCTGCAGAGTCAAGTGTCCAGGATGATGGAGGCAGATCCCTGAGGCACCCTGGGCATTGGTGGCTGGTCCTTGGGGGACACCCAGGGTGCAGGTGGCCGGTCCCTGGGGTCACTTATGGCATGGGTGGCAGGTCGCTGGGTGCGGGTGGCCAGTCCTTGGGGGACACCCCAGGCATGGGTGGCAGGTCCTTGGGGCACCAGGGACAACCAGGGCCCTGGTGGCCTGTCCTTGGGGGACACCCCGGGCTTGGGTGGCCTGTCCTTGGGGGACACCCTGGGCTCAGGTGGCTGGTCCCTGGGGACACCCCGGACACGGGTCGCAGGTCCTTGGGGGACACCCCGGGCGTGGGTGGCCGGTCCCTGGGGACACCCTGGGTGCGGGTCGCAGGTCCTTGGGGGACACCCCAGGTGCGGGTGGCCGGTCCCCGGGGACACCCCGGGCTCAGGTGGCCAGTCCCCGGGGACACCCCGGGCTCAGGTGGCTGGTCCCTGGGGACACCCTGGGCGCGGGTCGCAGGTCCTTGGGGGACACCCCGGGCTTGGGTGGCCGGTCCCCGGGGACACCCCGGGCTTGGGTGGCCTGTCCTTGGGGGACACCCTGGGCTCAGGTGGCTGGTCCCTGGGGACACCCCAGGCACGGGTCGCAGGTCCTTGGGGGACACCCCGGGCTTGGGTGGCCTGTCCTTGGGGGACACCCCGGGCTCAGGTGGCTGGTCCCTGGGGACACCCCGGGCGCGGGTCGCAGGTCCTTGGGGGACACCCCGGGCGCGGGTGGCCGGTCCCTGGAGACACCCTGGGCGCGGGTCGCAGGTCCTTGGGAGACACCCTGGGCTCGGGTGGCTGGTCCCTGGGGACACCCCGGACACGGGTGGCCGGTCCCCGGGGACACCCCGGGCGCGGGTGGCCGGTCCCCGGGGACACCCCGGGCGCGGGTCGCAGGTCCTTGGGGGACACCCCGGGTGCGGGTGGCTGGTCCCTGGAGACACCCTGGGCGCGGGTCAGCAGGTCCTTGGGGGACACCCCGGGCTCAGGTGGCCGGTCCCTGGGGACACCCTGGGCGCGGGTGGCTGGTCCCTGGGGACACCCTGGGAGCGGGTGGCCGGTCCCCGCGGTGCCCGGGCAGCGGGCGGCGGGCAGCGGCAGCGGCGCGGGCGCAGGGGCGGCTGGCAGCACCGCCCGCCTTACAGCAGCACGCAGGGCTTCTTGGGCTTGGCCGGCGCCGGGTTGAGCACGGCCCTCACGGCCTCCGTGAAGACCTCCTTGATGCCCTCCTGGTGCAGCGCCGAGCACTCGAGGTACTTGACGGCGCGGATCTGCTTGGCCAGGCTGGCGCCCTGCTGCGCCGTGATGGGCGCCTGGTTCTGCTCCTTGAGCTTCTTCATGGTCTCCGCGTTGCCCCGCAGATCCTTCTTGGTGCCCACGAGCAGCACGGGCACGCTGGGGCAGTGGTGGCACACCTCGGGGTACCACTTGTGCTTGACGTTCTCGTAGGAGGGCGGGCTGGCGATGGAGAAGCAGATGATGAAGACGTTGGTCTGGGGGTAGGAAAGCGTCCGCAGGCGGTCGTACTCCTCCTGGCCGGCCGTGTCCCACAGGTTGAGGTTAATAGTCCTGCCGTCCACGGTGTTCTGGGCGCTGTAGTTGTCGAACACGGTGGGGATGTACTCCTTGGGGAAGGCGTTGGTGGTGTAGCAGATGAGCAGGCAGGTCTTGCCCACGGCGCCGTCGCCCACCACCACGCACTTGATGCTCTGCATGGCCCTTGGCGCCGCGTCGCCCTCAGCAGCCTGCGGGGACGGAGGCGGTCAGGAGCGGCGCGGGGACGCGGGGGCACCGGGACGCGGGGGCACCGGGACACGGGGGCACCGGGACACGGTGGCACCAGGTCATGGGGGCACCGGGACATGTGCAACTGGGACACGGTGGAACGGGGACGCGGTGGCACCAGGACATGGGGATACCAGGATATGGGGGCACTGGGACACAGTGGCACCGGGATATGGTGGCATGGGGACACGGTGGCACCAGGACATAGGGACATGGTGGCACCAGGACATGGTGGCACCAGGAAACATGGATATGGTGGCACTGGGAAACAGGGACACAGTGGCATTGGGACACAGGGACATGGYGGCACAGGGACATGGTGGCACCAGSACATGTTGGCACCAGGACCCAGGGATATGGCAGCACCAGGAAATAGGGACAGGGCGGCACAGGGACATGGTGGCACCAGGACATGGTGGCACCAGGAAACATGGTTGGCACCAGGAAGCAGGGACATGGTGGCACTGGAACACGGGGACAGGGTGGCACCAGGACATGGTGGCACCAGGAAACATGGATATGGTGGCACTGGGAAACAGGGACACAGTGGCATTGGGACACAGGGACATGGCGGCACAGGGACACGGTGGCACCAGGACATGGTGGCACCAGGACTCAGGGATATGGCAGCACCAGGACACCAGGACATGGTGGCACCAGGAAACATGGATATGGTGGCACTGGGAAACAGGGACACAGTGGCATTGGGACACAGGGACATGGCGGCACAGGGACATGGTGGCACCAGGACATGGTGGCACCAGGAAACATGGTTGGCACCAGGAAGCAGGGACATGGTGGCACTGGAACACGGGGACAGGGTGGCACCAGGACATGGTGGCACCAGGAAACATGGATATGGTGGCACTGGGAAACAGGGACACAGTGGCATTGGGACACAGGGACATGGCGGCACAGGGACACGGTGGCACCAGGACATGGGGGCACCAGGACATAGGGACATGGTGGCACCAGGAAACAGGGACATGGTGGCACCAGGACACAGAGATATGGCAGCACCAGGAAGTATGGATATGGTGGCACTGGGACACAGGGACACGATGGCACTGGGACACATGGATATGGCAGCACCGGGACACAGCAGCACTGGGACACAGGAGCACAGGGACACGGTGGCACTGGGAAACATGGATGTGGTGGCACCGGGACACAGTGGCACAGGGACAGGGCAGCACTGGGAAGCATGGATGTGGTAGCACTGGGACATGGCGCCACCAGGAAACATGGACGTGGTGGCACCAGGACATAGGGACACGGCAGCACCAGGAAATATGGATACGGTGGCACCAGGACACAGGGACATGGTGGCACCAGGAAATATGGATATGGTGGCACTGGGAAACATGGACACGGTGACACCAGGACACAGGGATAGGGTGGGACCGGGAAACATGGACATGGCAGCACCGGGACACGGTGGGACCAGGATGGACGGACAGTGTGGGGCCGGGACGCAGGGACCCACAGCACTGGGACACATGGATGCGGTGGCACCGGGATACATGGACACTGCAGCACCGGGACACATGGATGCGGTGGCATCGGGATACACGGACACTGCAGCACCGGGACACATGGATGCGGTGGCACCGGGATACACGGACACTGCAGCACCGGGACACATGGATGCGGTGGCACCCGGATACACAGACACTGCAGCACCGGGACACATGGATGCGGTGGCACCGGGATACACAGACACTGCAGCACCGGGACACATGGATGCGGTGGCATCGGGATACACGGACACTGCAGCACTGGGATGCACAGCCATGGCAGCCCCAGGGTGGACGGCCACGGTGGGGCCGGGACGCACGGACACCGCGGCCCCACGGAGCTCCCCGGTCACCGGGATGGGGGCACACGGCAGCACCCCTGGCGTGGGGGTCCCCGCAGCAGCAGCAGGCCTCGGTGTGGGGTGTTGCGCTCCGGGGGCGCATCCCGGCGGAACCGGCCCCATGGACACCCTGGAGCTGGGGATGCAGCGAGCGGCGCAGGGCTCAGCGGGAAGGGGCTCGCACCGGCTCCGCTCACACCCCAGTCCCACGCAGGGGCCTTGGGGACACCAGGGCGCAGGGGACATCCCAGCACCCGGCCCCGGGAGGCGTCCGGCTCCGGAGCCATGTGGAAACGCGGCTGGGAACGGGAAGCACCCGGTGAGTCAGGGCTGAGGGACCTGGGGCCGCCTTGTGCCACTTACGGCACCGGTGTCGCGCCGGGGACCTCGCTGGCCCGGCCACCCCCGCACCCACGGGGCCCCTTCCCGGGAACGCCGCTCGCGGGCGGGCCCTGCCGCGGGATTTGCATCCCCGTGTCCGGCTGAGGCGCCTCTTGCACCTCCTCGCTGCACGTTGCGCTGCGCCTCGCGCTGCAGCTGCAGGGCAGGGCCCCGGGGCTCCCCGCAGCACCGCCCTGCTGTTCCC
>NW_020455861.1:0-4134 GCF_003342845.1 Nothoprocta perdicaria
AACACCCCCGCGCCGACACCGCGCACCGACACCCGCCCCGACACCACCCGCCTCTCCGCGCGCGGGACCGCCCCGCGCGACCCCGGGAAGCCGCCGCGCCRCCCCGCGCCCGAGTGTCCCGGCGTGCTCCGCGCGGCGCCTAATCTGCATGGACACACTCATGTCTTCTCTGCGCGCGCCGCGGACCTGAGGCCAGCATCTCTCATCTGCATAGACACGCCCCCTTGTCCCTCGCCCCGTCCCCGCTCCCTCGGCGGGCCCGGTGCTCGCAGCCGTAGCTCGGTTGGAGCCGCCCCCGGCCGCCGCGGCCCCGCCGCCCTCGCTCCGCAGCCCCGGGCAGCCGCTGCCGCAGGTTGGCCGGGCCCCGCGCTCCCTCCCGCTCCGCCGGCACCGCCCTCTGCGCCCAGCCGGGCAGCACCCGCCTGACTCGCTGCCCTATTGTCAGCAGCCCCACGCGGGAATTTCTTGCTGCCCCTGCAGCTTCCTCTGGAGAGGAGCGATAAGGACAGAGGGCAGCTGAGGATGGAGATAAGGGAGCTCGGTATCTTCAAGGGCAACGAGGCCAGAACGTGGCGCCCCAAGCCTGAATGTGGCCATGGATGGAGCTCTGAGTTATCAGAGTTTGTCGAAGGACCCCAAAGACAAGCACCGGGGGGCACAAAAGACCACGAGAGACCCTCGRAGGGAYAGAGCCCCCACGTGCACCAGGCTGGGAGACCTGGAATTAGCACCAGGAAATAGAATGGATATATGTGAGCATTCCAGGGAATTTAATGCATGTAGAGATGCTGCAGTTTGAGGTGGGGCTTGGGGAGAGATGAATCCCCTCGCATCCCAGCATGGATCCTCAAAGGGTAGAGGGATGCAAGCAGCTGAACTTGTCCCGTAACAGGGATACCTAGTACTGTGGGAACACAGCCCGATGCCGGCAGGACCAGATTCACTGTCGGTCCGGTCACCTTCTAAACCATGAATTGCATTCACTGCTGGCACGACTTGTTCCAACGCACCCTTCAGACAGCCGTTTTGGGTGTCCGTGCAGGAATTCCCTGCTCCAGTGGGGGGTCTCAGCCAGCACGTAGTGCAGAGATGGACAACCATCGCTTGGGCAGGGCCATAGGGGGGCTCTCAACCCTGAGGAGCCTCCTGCATCGGCCTCCGACCGAGGGAAGGAAAGGGCATTGGCCCCTGGGCAGGTGCAGGAGTTAGTGCGGGCTCTTTCTTCTCCCTTCTTCCCTCTCCYGTCTCCCTTCTTTCCCGTCTCCCTTCTTCCTGCTCTTTCCCTCCTTAGTTCATCTCGAGCAGAGATAAGGAGCCCGTGTCTCTACAAATGCGTGAAATCTCCACGTTCTTGGGTGAGCAGCACTAGGGAGAGCCGACCGCCTCCACCGGCCCCGCAGCGCGGCGCTTCTGCGCGTGCGCGCCAGCCACTGGCGGGGAGGGGGCGGCGGAGGCGTGTCTATGCAGATGAGAGTCCTGACGGAGGGACGAGAGGAGGTGGCAGCGGCCGAGGGACAGGGGGCGGGACCAGATGCGACGAGGCGGAGCTATGTAGATAAGGGCCCGCGACAGGGACGCCGGGACACGCGCGTGGCCCAAACCCAGCGAGTGGGGCAGGTTCAGGCGGGAGGTGGAGGCGTGTCCATGCAGATTAGGCGCCGCGCGGAGCACGCCGGGACACTCGGGCGCGGGGCGGCGCGGCGGCTTCCCGGGGTCGCGCGGGGCGGTCCCGCGCGCGGAGAGGCGGGTGGTGTCGGGGCGGGTGTCGGTGCGCGGTGTCGGCGCGGGGGTGTTTGCGCGCGGCGTGTCCGTGCGTTGTGAGTGCGTGTGCGTGTTTGTGGBGGTGTGTTGTGGGGGBBGTGTTCATACTTACCTGGCAGGGGAGACACCATGATCAGGCAGGTGGTTTTCCCAGGGCGAGGCTCRTCCCTTGCACTCCGGGTGTGCTGACCCCTGCGATTTCCCCAAATGCGGGAAACTCGACTGCATAATTTGTGGTAGTGGGGGACTGCGTTCGCGCTCTCCCCTGGCTGGCTGGGTGCAAAAACAGAACTGCAGTGATGCTGTGAATACTCCTGCGTTGTTTCGCGGCTGCTCCATCTTTTCGTTGTCCGTTACGTGCTGGCTCTGTGCCCACCGCCCTCGCTCCATCAGCGGCGCCTCCGCATCCGTGTTCAGGATGGAGCCTTCCCGCCATATCCTCCCGCGCGGGGCCCGGACCCGCGGCTCGGGGCGGGGCGGTTGCTCCGCCGTCGGGCCGGGCAGCGCCGAGTCCCGCCGCGGCTCGGAGCGGGGGAGACGCCTTCCGCTCTCCGCAGCAGCGGAACCCGGACCGGGCCCCCCGGGCGGCTGCTCGGGCCCCCAGGTGCGGGAGCCGGGCCCGCCGCGCCCGGTGCCGTCCCGCCTCCCTGCGCCGGGGGCTGGGCCGGCGCGGCCCCGCCCCGGATCCTCCGCGCTGCCGCCGCCGCCGCTCGCGCCTCCTCGGTGCCGCCGCCGGGCCCGCGCGCGCATCCACGTGGAGCCTCCGCCATGGGCTGCCTGGTGCTGCAGGACGGCTCGGTGCTGCGGGGCCGCCTCTTCGGGGCCGCCGCCACCGCCGTCGGGGAAGTGGGTGAGTGCGGCCGGGATGGGCCGCGCCCCCGGCCCCAGCGCGGGTCCCGGCCAGAACGGCCCGTGCGGGCAGGTCTGGGCCCGCCGCGGGGCTACGTGCAGGGGCCCGTCCCGCGGGGCTGCAGCCCCGGGGCCCCGTGGAGCCCCGCGCCCTCTCAGCCGCAGCCCCGGCTGCAGCCGGGGCCGGGCCGGGCCGCTCCGTGCCCTGAGTGCGGCTGTGCGCAGTCTTCCAGACCGGCATGGTCGGATACCCCGAGGCCCTCACGGACCCCTCCTACAAGGCGCAGATCCTGGTGCTCACCTACCCGCTCGTGGGCAACTACGGGGTGCCCCGGGATGAGGAAGACCCCTACGGCCTCAGCAGGGTGAGGGGTGCGCGGAGTGGTGCGCGCCATGCAGATGTGGGGCTGTGCGTGTGTGCACCGYACCATGGGGCAGCAGGACGATGTGGGACACCCAGTGCCAGGGCCGTGCGTGGGCGCAGGGCCTCGCGCGGTGCCCGGCAGGGCGCAGGCAGGAAGGTGGCGCCCCGCAGGGCAGGCGCCCGCAGCCGCGCCGGAGGTGCCGGACAGCACCGTGGCCCGTGTCCTGCCGCGTTCCCGGAGGGAAACCCCGAACGGGGGTTGCATTGCGCGGTGCCGCCTGCAGGGCTGCGCGCGGTGCCCTGCGTGGTGCCATCCGTGGTGCCCTGCGCGGTGCCGCCTGCAGGACCATGCGCGCTGCCACCACGTGCAGCTGCAGCCGCGTGGCCGTCCCCACCTGCGGGCTGCACGGGGGACCCCGGCACTGCACAGGGAGTCCCGGGCAGGCGGCGCTGGCGCCTCCCGACTGGGCTGGCGCCGGGGTCGCTCCGGCCAAAGTCCAGGTGCTGCCGGGAGCAGCCACGTCGGCCGCCCTCGGCCGCAGGGGCTGGGCTGGGGTCCCCCCGCTGGGAGGCGGCACCGCCCCGGCCGTTCATGTCCCCCACCCCCCGTCCCCTCCCGCAGTGGTTCGAGTCCAACAAGATCCACGTGGCCGCCCTGGTGGTGGGCGAGTGCTCCGAGACCCCCAGCCACTGGAGTGCCGCCCGCTCCCTGCACCAGTGGCTCAAGGAGCACAACGTGCCCGGGCTGCAAGGTGGGGCTGGGGGATGTGGGCGGCTGTGGGGCAGGGGCTGGGACGTGCTGGGCAATGGGGCTGGCCCTGGGGGMTGGGGCTGGGGGTGCCCATGGGCCGGCACCCTGGGGATGGGGAGCCCATCATGAGGCTGCTCTCGGTGCGGGGTTGGTCCCGCGGGGCCGCTCCGCTCCGTGTGGGGGGCCGGGGCGACGTCTCTGGGCCCCGCAGGGGTCGACACCCGGGCGCTGACCAAGAAGATCCGCGAGAAGGGGGCACTGCTGGGGAAGCTGCTGCCCGATGGGACCCCTGAGCAGAGTGTCCCCTTCGAGGACCCCAACACGCGGCACCTGGTGCAGGAGGTGTCGCTGCAGGTGCTGCCGGGCGCTGCACCGGACCTGCAGCGGGGGGGGGTGATTGGGGGCGCTG
>NW_020455861.1:4349-21102 GCF_003342845.1 Nothoprocta perdicaria
GTGTGGGGCTGGGGTCTGTGGCACGGGGCTGAGGGGCTGGGGTCCCTGTACTGTGTGTGGGTCTGGGGTCCCTGCATGGTATGGGGCTGGGGTCCCCGCGCTGTGTGTGGGTCTGGGGTTTGCGGTGCGGGGCCGGGGGCTGCAGGGGCCCATGTGGGAGCCGCTGCCTCCCGCCGCAGGCCCCGCGCGTGTTCAACGCGGGTGGGTGGCCGCGCGTCATGGCCGTCGACTGCGGCCTCAAGCACAACCAGGTGCGGTGCCTGTGCGAGCGCGGCGCCGCCGTCACCGTTGTGCCCTGGGACCACCCGCTCGACCCCGCCGGTGCGTGGGAGCCGTGTGGGGCGGCCCCGGGGGGCTGCTGTGTGGGGCAGGGWAGGGGGCTGCCGTGTGGGGTGGCCCTGGGGGGCTGCTCCCCACCCTGGGGGTAGGGGTTGGGCTGCTGCAGGATTCGGTCCTGGAGGACAGTGGGGCTGGGCAGCCGTGGGGCTGGGGCCTGGGATGCCCTGGGGCCCCAGGAAGCCGTGGGGCTGCTGTGGGGTGGAGACCCTGGGGTGCTGTRGGGCTGGGATCCAGGATGCCATGGGCCTATGGGGGTGCCTTGGCGCTCTTAGGATGCTGTGGGGCTGTGGGGACGCTGTGGGGCCGGGCTGACCCTGGTGGGGGTGACCCCCCCCGGTGACCCCGCCGGTGGCCCCACACAGACTTTGACGGGCTGCTGGTGAGCAACGGCCCCGGGGACCCGCGGCAGTGCGGGCAGACGGTGCGYGCCCTGCGGCGCCTGCTGGGCGCCCCCCGCGCCCCCCCGCTGCTCGGCATCTGCCTCGGCCACCAGCTGCTCGCGCTCGCCCTGGGCGCCCGCACCTACAAGATGAAGTGAGCGGGGACGGGGGGCGCGGAGGGCGCGGGGGGCACGGGGTCAGCAGCCCCATCGGGGGGCAGCGGCTCCATGGGGGGCGCGGGGTCAGCRGCTCCATGGGCGCCCGGCCGCCCTGCACAGGTACGGCAACCGTGGGCACAACCAGCCGTGCGTGCACGAGGACACGCGGCGCTGCTTCATGACGGCGCAGAACCACGGCTTCGCCGTGGACACAGCCACGCTGCCGCCCGGCTGGGCGCCGCTCTTCACCAACGCCAACGACGGCTCCAACGAGGGGCTGGTGCACGAGCACAAGCCCTTCTTCAGGTGCCGCCAGCCACGGGGGTGTCCTGTGGGGGGCTGGGGGGTGTCCTCTGGGGGGCTGTGTCCCACCACCCTATAGGGGCCATGTCCTATTGGGGCCATGGGGCCRTTTCCCAGGGGAGCCACAGGAGCCGTGTCCAAGGGGAGCTAKGGGGCTCTCCTAGCGGGGACATGGAGCTGTGACCTATGGGGAGCATGGGGCCATGTCCCATGGGAGCCATGGGGCTGTGTCCCACAGGGCCCTGTCCCAATGGATGGAGGGGTGCTGTGGGGCCGTGTGCTGTGGGGCTGCAGGCAGGGGGGCGCGTGGGGCTGTGGGTCGGGGAGCTGCATCCTATGTGGCCACAGGTTGGGGGCTGCAGGGCCACGTGTGGGGGCTGGGGACAAGGGGACCGTGAGGCCACAAGCTGTGGGGCTGCAAGCGGTGGGGCTGGGGGACCGCATCAGTGCGGGAGGGTCATGGGGACGCATGCAACAGAGCCATGGGGTAGGGGCGCCGTGGGGCCTGGTCCGGTGCAGGGGTGGGGCAGCGTGGGGCGCTGTGGGGCCCATGCTGGTGTGGGGCAGGGCTGCCATGGGGCGCTGTGGGGCAGCAGCGCGTGGCACCCCCGCAGCGTGCAGTTCCACCCCGAGCACCACGCCGGCCCCATGGATCTCGAGGGGCTCTTTGACGTCTTCCTGGAGACCGTGCGGGACCTGCAGCGCGAGGACGGCGGCACCAAGACGGGTGGGGGCCGGGGCGCCCCCGTGGCGTGGGGAGGGGCGGGACCAGCGCCCCACGGCGGGGGCTGCGCGTGGGCCGTGGGACCGGGGGCACCTGTGGGGCTGGGGCTGCGCAGGGGCCGTGCTCAGGGCTGTGGGGCTGGGGCTGAGCGGGGGGCTGTGCTGGGGCCCATAGGGCTGGGGATGCACAGGGGGCTGTGCTGAAAGCTGTGGGGCTGGGCACAAATTGGAGGTCGTGGGGCTGGGGGTGCTCAGGGGCCGCGCTCAGAACTGTGGGGCTGGTGCTGCCCCTGCAGCTGGGGGCTGCTGCGCTCGGGGCCGCCCTGGCTGTGGGGCTGGGTCTGGGGGGCTGTTGGGGGCCCMGCTGACACCGGCGCCCGGCGCCCCRCGCGCCCACCTCGGTGGCCTGTCCCACAGTGCGGCAGCGGCTGCAGGAGCGCCTGGCCCCTGGTCTGGTGCCGGTGCCGGAGGCGCCGCGGCCCCGCAAGGTGCTGATCCTGGGCTCGGGCGGCCTCTCCATCGGCCAGGCCGGCGAGTTCGACTACTCGGGCTCGCAGGTGAGCGGGCGCTGCGGCTGCGTGGTGCACCGTGTCGGGCCGTGTCACACCGCGTTGCACCGCATTGCACCGTGTCACACCGCATTGCAACGTGTCACACCGCATTGCACCATGTGCCTTGGCGCATTGCACCGTGTCACACCGCATTGCACCGTGTCACACCGTGTTGCACCGTGTGCCTTGGCGCATTGCACCATGTCACACCGCATTGCGCCGTGTCACACCGCGTTGCACCGTGCACCTTGGCGCATTGCACCGCGTTGCACCGCATTGCACCCTGCACCTCAGTGTGTTGCACTGTGCAGCTCAGCGCATTGCACCGTATTGCACCACATTGCACCCTGCACCTCAGTGCGTTGCACTGTGCACCTCAGCGCATTGCACTGCATTGCACCGTGTCACACCACATTGCACCGTGCACCTCGGCGCGTTGCACGCATTGCACCACGTTGCACCGCATTGCACCCTGCACCTCAGTGTGTTGCACTGTGCACCTCAGCACATTGCACCGCGTTGCACTGCATTGCACCGTGTCATACCACATTGCACCGTGCGCCTCGGCGCGTTGCACTGTGCACCTCAGCACATTGCACTGCATTGCTCTGTGTCACACCACATTGCACCGTGTCACACCGCGTTGCACCGTGTGCCTCAGTGCATTGCACCGCATTGCAACGTGCACCTCAGTGCATTGCACCGCATTGATCCATGTCACATCGCATTGCACCGCGTTGCACCGCATTGCATTGTACACCTCAGCGCGTTGCACCACATTGCTCTGTACCACACCGCATTGCACCACATTGCACTGTGTGCCTCACCGCATTGCAACGTGCACCTCAGTGCATTGCACCGCATTGACCCATGTCACATCGCATTGCACAGCGTTGCACCGTATTGCATTGTGCACCTCAGCGCGTTGCACCACATTGCTCTGTGCCACACCACATTGCACCACATTGCACTGTGCGCCTCACTGCATTGCACCGCATTGCACCATGCACCTCAGTGCATTGCACCGCATTGACCCATGTCACATCACATTGCACCGCGTTGCACTGTATTGCATTGTACACCTCAGCGCGTTGCACCACATTGCTCTGTGYCACACCACATTGCACCGCGTTGCACTGCGTTGCACCATGCACCTCAGCGCGTTGCACTGCATTGCTCCGTGTCACACCAAATTGCACCATATTGCACCGTGTCACACCGCGTTGCACCGTGTGCCTCAGCGCATTGCACCGTGTCTCCCTGCGCTGCCACATGTTGCACCGCGTCGGGCTGCATATTGCACCGCGTGGCACCGTGTTGCACCACGTTGCACTGTGCACCTCACCRCGTTGCACCGCGTTGCACTGTGCACCTCACCGCGTTGCATTGTGCACCTCAACATGTTGCACAATGTTGCACCGTGCACCTCACTGCATTGCACCACATTGCACCACGTTGCACCGTGCACCTCACCGCGTTGCACCACGTCTCCCTGCGCTGCCACATGTTGCAACACGTTGCACCGCGTTGCAGCATGTTGCACCGTGCGCCTCACCACGTTGCRCCGCGTTGCATTGTGCACCTCACCGCGTTGCACCGTGTTGTACCGTGCACCTCAATGCATTGCACCATGTTGCACCATGCACATCACAACGTTGCACCGCGTTGCACCGCGTTGCACCGTGCATCTCACCGTGTTGCACCGTGTCTCCCTGCACCGCCGCAGGCCATCAAGGCACTCAAGGAGGAGAACATCCAGACAGTGCTCATCAACCCCAACATCGCCACCGTGCAGACCTCCAAGGGGCTGGCCGACAGGGTCTACTTCCTGCCCATCACGCCCGACTATGTCACGCAGGTGGGACGGGGGGCACGGGCGCCGGCCCTGCATCGGCGGGACCCCCRCGGCACCCTGCCCGGCACGGGTGCCCGTGTCCCAGAGCAGGTGTCCATGCCCCAGTGTGGGTGTCCATGTCCCAGAGCGGGTGTCYCTGTCCTGGGGTGGGTATCCATGTCCCAGAGCAGGTTTCTGTTCCCCTGGAGCAGGTGTCTGTGCCCCAGAATGGGTGTCCGTGCCCCTGGAGCAGGTGTCCATTCCCCTGGCGCGGGTGCCCGTGTCCCGGTGCCGTGTCCCGGTGCCCRTGGCGCTGAGCCCGCGGCCTGCAGGTGATCCGCAACGAGCGCCCCGACGGCGTGCTGCTCACCTTCGGCGGGCAGACGGCCCTCAACTGCGGCGTGCAGCTGACGCAGGGCGGCGTGCTGGAGCGCTACCGCGTGCGCGTGCTCGGCACCCCCGTCACCTCCATCGAGATGACCGAGGACCGCAAGGTCTTCGTGCAGAAGATGGAGGAGATYGGGGAGCACGTGGCGCCCAGCGAGGCCGCCGCCTCCCTGGAGCAGGTCCGGGGACACGGGGACAYGGGGGGCKCAGGGAGGGGGCAGCTCCTGGCAGGGACGGGATGGGGTGGGACGGGATGGGATGGGGACGGTTCTTGGAACAGGGTGGGATGAGGGGAGCTCTCGGGACGGATGAAGGGGGCAGCTCCTGGTGCGGGTGGATGGGAGGGATGGGGCAGGATGGATGCGATGGCTGGGGTGGGTGGCATGGATGGGGCAGGATGCAAGGGGTGGATGGTATGCATAGGGTGGGATGGGAGCAGCTCCCGAGGTGGGTTGATTGGGTTGGATGGGGCAGGATGGCTGCGTGCCCGGGTGCAGCTCCCAGTGCGGATGGTGGGTGCCCGGGTGTGTCTCCTGGGCAGCATTCATGGGGCAGGATGGATAGGACAGGATGGATGGTATGGATGGGGTGCCCCGGGTGCAGCTCCCAGGCAGGAGGGATGGGATGGCTGGGATGRTGGGTGCCTGGATGCAGCAGGATAGCTGGGGCAGGATGGCTGGGATGGTGGGTGCCCAGATGTATCTCCTGGGCAGGAGGGGTGGGACGGATGGGGTGGTGGGTGCCCGGGTGCGGCTCCCGGGCAGGAGGGATGGGATGGCTGGGATGGTGGGTGGGATGGATGGGGCAGGATGGATAGCTGGTATGGATGGGGTGCCCAGGTGCAGCTCCTGGGCAGGGCCGCGGCGTGGCTCGCTGCCCACGGCTCGCTGCCCACAGGCGCAGGCGGCGGCCGAGCGCCTGGGCTACCCGGTGCTGGTGCGCTCGGCCTACGCGCTGGGCGGGCTGGGCTCGGGCTTCGCCTCCTCGCGCGAGCAGCTGGCGGCCCTGGTGAGCCAGGCGTTCGCGCACACCTCCCAAGTGCTGGTGGACAAGTCGCTGCAGGGCTGGAAGGAGATCGAGTACGAGGTGGTGCGCGACGCCTACGGCAACTGCGTCACGGTGCGTGCCGGCACCCGGGGCGCCCTGACCCGCGGTGTGCGCCCTGATCCGCATTGTGATCCCTAACCCGCATTGTGCACCGCGATCCGCGTTGTGCACCCTGATCCGCGTTGTGCACCCTGATCTGCATTGTGCACCACAACCTGCGTTGTGTGCCCTGATCCGCATTGGGCGCTGCGACCCGCTTTGTGCACCCTGATCCACATTGTGTGCCCTGACCCGCATTGTGCACCCTGACCCGCATTGTGCACCGCGACCCTCATTGTGCACCCTGATCCGYGTTGTGCACCCTGATCTGCATTGTGCACCACAACCCGCGTTGTGTGCCGTGACCCACAGTGTGCACCACGATCCACATTGTGCGCCCTGACCCGCGTTGTGTGCCCTGACCCATGTTGTGCGCCCTGACCCGCGTTGTGCACCGTGCCCAGGTCTGCAACATGGAGAACCTGGACCCGCTGGGCATCCACACGGGCGAGTCGGTGGTGGTGGCGCCCAGCCAGACGCTCAACGACCGCGAGTACTTCATGCTGCGCCGCACGGCCATCAAGGTGGTGCAGCACCTGGGCATCGTGGGCGAGTGCAACATCCAGTTCGCGCTGAGCCCCGAGTCGGAGCAGGTGTGCGGGGCGCGCGGGGTGCGTGGAGCATGCAGGGCACGGGGCACCCAGGGGGTGCATGGGGCACAATGGGTGCACAGGGTGTGGGGTGCATGGGGTGCATAGAGTGCACAGGGTGCAGTGCGTGCGGGGCACATTGGGTGCATGGGGCGCATGGAGCATGTGGGGTGCATGGGGCACATGGGGTGCATGGGGCGCACAGCGCACATGGAGTACACAGGGCGTGTGGGGTGCCCAAGGCACGTGGGTTGCACAGGGCGCACGGGGTACACAGGGTGCATGGGGCACATGGGGCACACAGGTCACATAGGACACAGGTCCACGGTGCCCATTGTGTCTGCGGTGCCATTGTGAGCGCGGTGCCATTGTGACCACGGTGCCGTTGTGCCTGCGGTGACGTTGTGTCCATGGTGCTGTTGTGACCACGGTGCCCGTTGTGTCCGCGGTGCCGTTGTGTCCGCGGTGCCCGTTGCGACCGCGGTTCCCGTTGTGACCACGGTGCTGTTGTGTCCGCGGTTCCCGTTGTGACCACGTTGCCGCTGTCCCTGCCATGCCCACGGCCGGCGCTGCCCACAGTACTACATCATCGAGGTGAACGCCCGGCTGTCGCGCAGCTCCGCGCTGGCCAGCAAGGCCACCGGCTACCCGCTGGCCTACGTGGCGGCCAAGCTGGCCCTGGGCATCCCCCTGCCCCAGCTCAGGTAGCGGCGGCGCCGCGTGCACCGGGGACGCCCGGCGGGGCGGCCAGGCCCTCAGCGCTGCCGTCCCCAGGAACTCGGTCACCAACTGCACCACGGCCAACTTCGAGCCCAGCCTGGACTACTGCGTGGTGAAGATCCCGCGCTGGGACCTCAGCAAGTTCCTGCGCGTCAGCACCAACATCGGCAGCTCCATGAAGAGCGTGGGTGAGGCGCTGCGGGGRACGGGGTGGTGCGGGTGACGTGTGGGTGGCATGGGTGACGTGGGCATCGTGCGGGTGACGTGCAGGCAGTGCAGGCGACATGCAGRTGACATGCAGGTGGTGTGAGTGATGTGCGGGTAACATGCGGGCGGTGCAGGTGACGTGGGTGATGTGCAGGCAGTGCGGGTGACATGCGGGTGACATGCGGGTAAGTGCGGGTGACGTGGACGACGTGCAGGCGGTGCGGGTGACATGGGCAACGTGTGGGTGACGGGCAAGTGGTGCAGGTAATGTGGGTGACGTGGGTGACGTGTAGGCGGTGCGGGTGACACATGGGTGACATGCAGGTAGTGCGGGTGACGTGCAGGTGACATGCGGGTGGTGTGGGTGACGTGCAGGCGGTGCGGGTGGTGTGGGTGATGCGGGTGACGTGCGGGCGGTGCGGGTGACGTGCAGGCAGTGCGGGTGATGTGGGTGACGTGCGGGTGGTGTGGGTGATGCGGGTGACGTGCCGGTGGTGCGGGTGACGTGCAGGCAGTGCAGGTGATGTGAGTGACGTGCAGGCGGTGTGGGTGGCACGCGGGTGGCGCAGGCAGCACGGCGTGCGCCCTGCTCAGCGCCCCGTCCCGCGCTCGCCGTCCCACAGGAGAGGTCATGGCCATCGGCAGGAGCTTCGAGGAGGCCTTCCAGAAGGCGCTGCGCATGGTGGACGAGAACTGCGTGGGCTTCGACCACACGCTGAAGGCGGCCTCGGACGTGGTGCGTGCGGGTGCAACGGGCGCCGCGGGGGGCCCGCCCGGCCTCGCTCACCGCCCCGTCCCCCAGGAGCTGGAGACGCCCACAGACAAGCGGCTCTTCGTGCTGGCGGCCGCGCTGCGCGCCGGCTACTCCATCGAGCGGCTCTACGAGCTCACCAAGATCGACCGCTGGTTCCTGCACAAGATGAAGAACATCACGGAGCACGCGGCACTGCTGGAGTCGTTCCGCGGCGGGCAGGGCGCCCTGCCGCCYGCCGTGCTGCTGCGTGCCAAGCAGCTCGGCTTCTCCGACAAGCAGGTGGCTCAGGCCGTGCTCAGGTAGGATGGGCAGCACAGGCCGGGCTCAGCTAGGATGGGCGGTCCAGGCCAGGCTCAGCTGGGACAGGGGGCCCAGGCCGGGCTCAGGTAGGATGGGCAGCCCAGGCCAGGCTCAGGTAGGACAGGGGACCTAGGCTGGGCTCAGGTAGGACGGGTGGTCCAGGCCGGGCTCAGCTAGGACGGGCAGTCCAGGCCGGGCTCAGCTGGGACAGGGGGCCCACGCCAGGCTCAGCTGGGACAGGGGGCCCAGGCCGGGCTCAGATAGGACAGGGAGCCCAGGCTGTGCTCAGGTAGGAAAGGGGGCCCAGGTTCAGATGGGATGAGCGGCCCAGGCTCAGATAGGACAAGTGACTCAGGCTGTGCTCAGGTAGAACAGGCAGCCCAGGCTCAGGTAGGACGGGCGGCCCAGGCTCAGGCAGGATGGGGGGCCCAGGCTCAGGTAGGACAGGGRGCCCAGGCCGTGCTCAGGTAGGAAAGGGGGCCCAGGTTCAGATGGGATGAGCGGCCCAGGCTCAGATAGGACAAGTGACTCAGGCTGTGCTCAGGTAGAACRGGCAGCCCAGGCTCAGGTAGAACGGGCGGCCCAGGCTCAGGCAGGATGGGGGGCCCAGGCTCAGGTAGGACAGGGGGCCCAGGCCGTGCTCAGCCAAGCCGGGTGGCCGTGGTGGCGCGGTGCCGGCGCCGGTCGCAGCGCTCRTTCCACCGCCGCAGCACCGAGCTGGCCGTGAGGAAGCTGCGGCGCGACCTGGGCATCCTGCCGGTGGTGAAGCAGATCGACACGGTGGCCGCCGAGTGGCCGGCCCAGACCAACTACCTCTACCTGACCTACAACGGCAGCGAGCACGACCTGGCCTTCCGCGAGCCCCACGTCATGGTCATCGGCTCCGGCGTCTACCGCATCGGCAGCAGCGTCGAGTTTGACTGGTGCGCTGTGGGCTGCATCCAGGAGCTGCGCAAGGTGCGCGGGGGGCACGGGGGGACACAGGGGGCACTGGGGGGCACGGCGGGCACCGGGCCCACCTCGTCCTCGCGCTCCTCGCCCACAGCTGGGCTTCAAGACCATCATGGTGAACTACAACCCGGAGACGGTGAGCACCGACTACGACATGTGTGACCGCCTCTACTTTGACGAGATCTCCTTCGAGGTGYGCGGGGCGGCCCGTGGGGCRGCCGTGGGGCAGCCGTGGGGYGGYGCAGGACCCCGGCCCACGCGGCGCCCCGCGCAGGTCGTCATGGACATCTACGAGCTGGAGAACCCCGAGGGCGTCATCCTGTCCATGGGCGGGCAGCTGCCCAACAACATGGCCATGGCGCTGCACCGGCAGCAGTGCCGCGTCCTGGGCACGTCGCCCGAGGCCATCGACGCCGCCGAGAACCGCTTCAAGTTCTCCCGCCTGCTGGACACCATCGGCATCAGCCAGCCGCTCTGGAAGGAGCTCTCGGACACGGAGGTGGGGCGGCGCGCGTGGGCGGGCGGCGGGGCCGGCGCGGCTGAGTGGCTCCCGAGCGGCTCCCGCATGGCTCCCGCAGTCGGCCCGGCACTTCTGCTGCTCCGTGGGCTATCCGTGCGTGGTGCGGCCCTCCTACGTGCTCAGCGGTGCCGCCATGAACGTGGCCTACTCGGACAGCGACCTGGAGCGGTTCCTGAGCACCGCCGTGGCCGTGTCCAAGGAGCAGCCCGTCGTCATCTCCAAGTTCATCCAGGAGGCCAAGGTGGGCTGAGCGCGGGCGCCCGAGGCGCTGGCACCGCGCCGCCGCGCGCTGAGCCGCCGCCACTGCAGGAGATCGACGTGGACGCGGTGGCGTGCGACGGCGCCGTGGTGGCCATCGCCATCTCAGAGCACGTGGAGAACGCGGGCGTGCACTCGGGCGACGCCACACTTGTGACGCCGCCCCAGGACATCACGCCCAAGACGCTGGAGCGCATCGAGGCCATCGTGCACGCCGTCGGGCAGCAGCTGCAGGTCACCGGGCCCTTCAACCTGCAGCTCATCGCCAAGGTGCCGCTTTGGTGYCATTGGTGCCATTGGGTCTYAGGGGTGCCCGGGTGCTGGGGGGTCCCCCGACATGGTCCATGGCCACCCCCTCGTGCAGGACGACCAGCTGAAGGTGATCGAGTGCAACGTGCGCGTGTCCCGCTCCTTCCCCTTCGTCTCCAAGACGCTGGGGGTGGACCTGGTGGCCCTGGCCAGCCAGGTGATCATGGGCGAGGCCGTGGAGCCCGTGGGGCTGATGACAGGCAGGGGCGTCGTGGGTGTGAAGGTGAGCGGGGCGCGCGGGGGCACGGGGGACACGCGGGGGGTACGCGGGGGCAGCGGGTGCTGAGCGGCTCCCRCAGGTGCCGCAGTTCTCCTTCTCGCGCCTGGCGGGCGCCGATGTGGTGCTGGGCGTGGAGATGACGAGCACGGGCGAGGTGGCCTGCTTCGGCGAGAACCGCTGCGAGGCCTACCTCAAAGCCATGCTCAGCACCGGCTTCAGGATCCCCAGGAAGAACATCCTGCTCACCATCGGCAGCTACAAGGTGCGGGGGAGCCCAGGGGCTGCGAGTGACCTGCGGGGCCCGTGTCCCATCCCCATGTTCCCATGGCCCCGTGTCCCGTCCCCGTCTCTGACGTCCCCATGCCCCTCGCAGAACAAGAGCGAGCTGCTGCCCACAGTGCGGACGCTGGAGAGCCTCGGCTACAAGCTCTACGCCAGCCTGGGCACCGCTGACTTCTACACGGAACACGGCATCAAGGTTTGGGGYGCACGGGGCGCCCGCCCGTGCCCGCCGACACGGGGTGACGGCCGCGTGCCCCGTGCCGCAGGTCAAGGCCGTGGACTGGCACTTCGAGGAGGCGGAGGGCAGCGAGGCRGGCGCGCGCGAGGCGCAGCGCAGCATCCTGGACTACCTGGCCGAGAACCACTTCGAGATGGTCATCAACCTGTCCATGCGCAACGCAGGCGGCCGCCGCCTCTCCTCCTTCGTCACCAAGGGCTACCGCACGCGCCGCCTGGCCGTCGACTACTCCGTGCCGCTCATCATCGACATCAAGTGCACCAAGCTCTTCGTGGAGGTGCGCGGCGCACGCYGCTCCGGCACGGGGAGCTGCGGGACGGGGCCACGGCTCCCTGCCCTGGGTCAGGCCCCCGCTCACGGTGTCCCCCGCCAAACGTGGGGTCCYGCAGGCGCTGCGGCAGATCGGGGCCGCGCCGCCACTCAAGATGCACGTGGACTGCATGACGTCGCAGAAGCTGATCCGCCTGCCAGGTAGGTGGGAGCGCGGCGCRGGCGGCACGGCGCGGGGCGGGCGGCGGTGCCCACGCGGCCCCTTGCAGGGCTCATCGATGTGCACGTGCACCTGCGCGAGCCGGGCGGCACCCACAAGGAGGACTTCGCGTCGGGCACCGCGGCCGCGCTGGCCGGCGGCGTCACCATGGTGTGCGCCATGCCCAACACGAGCCCCGCCGTCACCGACGCCGCCTCCTTCGCCCTGGCGCAGAAGGTAACGGGGCTGCCTGCGGGGGGCACAGGGTGTCGTGGGGCGCTCGGGGTGCTGTGGGGCAGCCCCCGGGCTCCGTGGGGCGCTCGGGGCGCCGTGGGGCAGCCTGGGGCCCTCGCCCATGCGCTGCCGCCGCTGCAGCTGGCTGAGGCCGGCGCGCGCTGCGACTTCGCCCTCTTCGTGGGCGCCTCGGCGGACAACGCGGGCTCGCTGGGCGCTGTGGCCGGCGCGGCGGCCGGCCTCAAGATGTACCTCAACGCCACCTTCTCGGGGCTGCGCATGGACGACGTGTCGCTGTGGATGCAGGTGGGTCGCGTGGGCGGGGGGCACGCGGGGGCAGCCTGCGCGGGCGCYGCGCTCAGCCCCGCCGTGGCCCACAGCACTTCGAGCACTGGCCGCGGCACTTGCCCATCGTGGCCCACGCGGAGCGGCAGACGGTGGCTGCCGTGCTCATGGTGGCCCAGCTATACCAGCGGCCCGTGCACATCTGCCACGTGGCGCGCAGGGAGGAGGTGAGCGGGCGCCGGGACGGGCACAGGGACGGGCATGGGGCCGGGGCTGGCGCTCACCGCGGCCCCCAGATCCTGCTCATCAAGGCAGCCAAGCAGAAGGGCGTCGCGGTGACGTGCGAGGTGGCCCCGCACCACCTCTTCCTGTGCCGGGACGACCTGGRGCGCCTGGGCGAGGGCCGCGGCGCCGTGCGCCCGCCGCTGGCCACGCGCCGCGACGTGGACGCCCTCTGGGAGAACATGGACACCATCGACTGCTTCGCCACGGACCACGGTGCGCGGAGGGCGCCAGGGGCTGCCGGTGCCGGCCGGGGTGGCCCAGCCCCGCGGCGACGTCCCCATCCCGCCCCACAGCCCCGCACACGCTGGAGGAGAAGCAGGGCCCCGAGCCGCCTCCCGGCTACCCCGGCCTGGAGACCATGCTGCCGCTGCTGCTGACGGCCGTGGCCGAGGGCCGCCTCTCCGTGGAGGACATCGTGCAGCGCCTCTACGAGAACCCCCGCAAGATCTTCGGGCTGCCGCCGCAGGAGGACACCTACGTGGAGGTGGACCTGGAGCACGAGTGGGCCATCCCGGCGCACACGGCCTTCTGCAAGGCGCGCTGGACGCCCTTCGAGGGCATGCGCGTGAAGGGCACCGTGCGGCGCGTGGTGCTGCGCGGCGAGGTCGCCTACATCGACGGCCAGGTGGGGGCCCGCGGGACGGGGGCTGCGTACCCCTGTGCGGCCACCCCGCGCTGAGCGCCCCGGTGCCACCCCCCGCAGGTGCTGGTGCCCCCGGGCTACGGGCAGGACGTGAGGAAGTGGCCGTTGGGGGCTGTGCCGGCGCCGCCGCCGCTGCCCGCCAAGGAGAGCGCCAAGGTACCGGAGCTGCGGGCGCTGGTGGCTGTGCACCCCGGTGCCAGCTCAGCCCGGTGCCAGCTCGGCCCGGTGCCAGTGCGCCCCGGTGCCAGCTCGTCCCCTCTCCGCAGGCGCCCGAGCAGCCCCGGGGCGGCGCCGAGGGCCGCCTGCACCCGCCGCCCCGCGTGCACCGCTCCTCCGACCCCGGGCTGCCAGGTGAGGGGCGCACGGGCAGGCGCGTGGGCAGGCGGGTGGCCCCGCGGCCCCGCTCACCCCTGTGCCCTTGTGTCCCGTGCAGCGTTCYGGAGGCTGGGAGCCGCGCACCGCCCGGGCGCCCGAGGCACCGGTAATGTGCAAGGGCGCCGGGCTGCGCCCCGCTCCTGCTGCTGCCCCGAGCAGTGGCGCCGCCCCGGGAGCCCCTCACCCGGAGCCAGGGCAGGGCGGGCGCCCGCGGCCCCTGCGCCTGACCTGCCCTTCCCTTCTCCCCAGCCGAGGACRGCCGGGAGCAGCCGAGCAGGAAGGCGGCGGAGGCTGGTGAGCGCAGTGGGACCGGGGGGCTGGGGGACCGGGACGGCCCCATGCTCAGCGCTCAGTGCTGGGGGGAATGGGATGGCCCCACACTCAGCACCGTGGGGAACGGCACGGCCCCGCGCTCAGCACCGGGGGAATGGCACGGCCCCGCGCTCAGCGTTCAGCACTGGGGGCAGAGCACGGCCCCGTGCTCAGCGCCTCCTCGCCCGCAGACGCACCGCAGGACGGCGGCTGCTTCGCGCTGGGCCCCTTCCCGCGGCAGGCGTCGCCGCAGCGAGCGCCCCACTTCCCAACCTCGCCGCTGCTGCACCCCCTGGTCGGGCAGCACGTGCTCTCCGTGCAGCAGTTCTCCAAGGAGCAGGTGCCCGCGGCGCTGGGGGTGGCCGGGTGCTTTGGGAACATGCGTGTCCCAGGAGTCACATGCATGTGGGCTGCAGGAACACACGTGTCCCAGGAGCYGCRTGCACGGGGGCTGCAGGAACAYGTGTGCACCAGSGGCCACRTGTGTCCCAGGAGCAGGCACAGGGACCGTGTGTGTCCCAGGAGGGTATATRGRGGCTGCAGGAACACGTGTGCACCAGGAGTGTGTGCAGCGACCGTGTGTGTCCCACAAGTGACGGGGTGCAGGGGCCACAAGTGACGGGGTGCAGGGTGACGGTGCAGGAGCCACATGTGCCCCAGGGACCACGTGTGCCCCCGGCACGTGCGCAGCGCTACAGTGACCCGCTCTGGGTGGGTGTGCATGAGGGCTGCGCTGCTGTGCATGCTCTGCACATGCATGCACAGGGTCGAGGGTGCTGCACGCAGCCCGTGTGGGTGCGCAGGTGCCACACGTGCCGTGGCAGGCGCCGCGGTGCCGCACGGGAACAGGCGAGCAGCGGTGCAGCCTGGTGCTCCTGCTGGCCCCGCTCACCCTGTGGCGCCCGCAGCTCTCGCACCTCTTCAACGTGGCGCACAGCCTGCGCTTGCTGGTGCAGAAGGAGCGCAGCCTGGACATCCTCAAGGTGTGCGGGGCGCCGGGGGGCACGGGGGGCTGAGGGGTTGGAAGGCTGCAGGTTGTCACGGGGCGGCAGGGAGGCCGCGGGGTGGCAGGGACAGCGGGGAGCTGCAGGGAGCCCGTGCGGTGACAGGGGTGGTGGGAAGGCTGCAGGGTGGCAGGGGGTGTCAGGGGAACCACGGGGTGTCAGGGAGGCCATGGGGTGTCAGGGAGGCCATGGGGTGATGGAGGTGGTGGAGGGTGACAGGGAAGCCAGGGGATGCCAGGGAGGCCGTGGGGTGTTGGGGAGGCCATGGGGTGATGGGGGTGCCTGAGGGGTCCGGGCGCCTGTGGGGTGTCCAGGCAGCCACAGTTTGGCAGGGGGTGTCAGGGAGGCTGCCGGGTGTCCAGGAGGCCACGGGGTGGCAGGGGGACCATGGGGTGTCCGAGCGGCCGCAGTTTTGGCAGGGGGTGTCGGGGAGGCCATGGGGTGTCCGGGCAGCCGGGGGGTGTCCTGGCGGCCGGGGGGTCCTGTCGTGCCCACGCTGCCCCACGCCGCAGGGCAAGGTGATGGCCTCCCTGTTCTACGAGGCGAGCACGCGCACGAGCAGCTCCTTCGCGGCGGCCATGTGGCGCCTGGGCGGCGCCGTGCTGCCGCTGGCCGAGGCCACGTCCTCGGCGCAGAAGGGCGAGTCGCTGGCCGACTCCGTCCAGACCATGTGCTGCTACGCGGACGTGCTGGTGCTGCGGCACCCGCAGCCGGGCGCCGTCGAGGTGAGCGCCGCCACGCCACGGGACGGGACGGGACGGGGGCTGCAGCTGCATCCCAGCCTCGCTGTGGGGCTGGAGCTGCGTCCCGGCCCTGCCGTGGGGCTGGGGCTGCGTCTCGGCTGCCCCACGGCGCTGCCCCACACGGCCCTGCCTCGCTCTGGGCCCGTGTCCTGCGCCGACACCAGGGACGGGAGCCGGGGGCCACCTCGGTGCGGCCGGGGCTGCGTCCTGCCCGGCCCAGGGCGACAGGCGGGTGCTGGCCGGGGACCCCTGGGGACCCCCCCTCCCCRGGAGGGCTGCGGGTGGCCACGTTCCCACGCCCCAGGGGGACAGGGACCCCGTCCCACATGTATGCAGGGTCGGGGTGGCCGCGTTCCCGTTGCCGTCCCGCGCGGCGCCCGCTCAGCGCCCCGTCCCCGCAGCTGGCGGCCAGGCACTGCCGCAAGCCGGTGATCAACGGCGGCGACGGCGTGGGCGAGCACCCCACGCAGGCGCTGCTCGACATCTTCACCATCCGCGAGGAGCTGGGCACCGTCAACGGCATGACGGTCAGCGCGCCGCCGCCACAGTGGCACGGGGCGGCACGGGATGGTGTGGGGCAGCACAAGCTGTCAGGGCAGTACGAGGCAGCACGGGGTGGCATAGGGCAGCATGGGTGACACAGGGTGGCAGGGGCAGCACGGGGTGGCATGGGGAAGAATGGGGTGGCATGGGAATGGCACAGGTGACACGGGGCAGCACGGGGTGGCATAGGGCAGCATGGGTGACACAGGGGGGCAGGGGCAGCACGGGGTGGCATGGGGAAGTATGGGGTGACATGGGAATGGCACAGGTGACACGGGGGAACACCGGTGTCATGGGGTGGCACAGGGCAGCATGGGGTGACACAGGAATGGCACGGGTGTCACAGGGTGACATGGGTGACACAAGGTGACACGGGTGACACGGGGTGACACGGGCGCGGGGCCGCGCCGCTCGCCCCGCAGATCACCATGGTGGGCGACCTGAAGCACGGGCGCACGGTGCACTCGCTGGCGCGGCTGCTCACGCTGTACCGCGTGAGCCTGCGCTACGTGTCCCCCGCCGCGCTGCGCATGCCGCCCGACGTCGTGCGCTTCGTGGCCGCCAGCGGCATCAAGCAGGTGCGCCGACCCGTGTCCCCACATCCCTGTGTCCCCATGGCCCTGTGTCCCTGTATCCCTGCTCGCACCGTGTCCCCACATCCCCGTGTCCCTGCTCACACCGTGTCCCCAC